>NC_135716.1:6940811-7254904 GCF_964656455.1 Halichoerus grypus | reverse complement strand
AGGTATTTATCATGTTACTAAGTTGTAAGAGTTCTTTATGTATTCTGAATACTAGTCCCTTAACAGATATATAATTTGCAATTTTTTTCCCTTTCTGTGGGTTGTCTTTTAACTTCCTTGATATTGTACAAGTTCTTTGTTCAAGTTTTTTTATTTTAATGAATAATTTATTTAATAAATACTTTTATTTTTTTCTTTTTTCACTATGCATTTAGTGGTATATCTAAGAAACCATTGCCTAATCCAAGATTGCAAAGATTTACATCTATCTTTTCCTCTAAAGGCTTTATAGTTTCATCTTTTATGATTTGATCTATGATTCATTTTCAGTCTATGGTTCGTCCTGAGTTGATTTTTATATATTGTTTGAGATAGGGGTCCATTCTTTTGTATATGGATATCTAGTTGTATCAGCGCCACTTTTTTTTTTTTTTTTGAAAAGACTATTCTTTCTCCAATTGAATTGTCTTGATGTTACAAATCAGTTAACCATAAATGTATGGACTTATTTTTGGACTTTCAGCTCTATTCCATTGATCTATATGTCTATCCTATGGTAGTACCACATTGCCTTAATTACCTGTAGATTTCTAGTGAGTTTTGAAGTCAGAAAGTCTAAGTCCTTCATCCTTGTTCATTTTCCATCTTAGATTATCTTGGCTTTCTGGGAATTTTGCATTTCCTTGGGAATTTTAGGATCAGCTTGTCAATTTCTGCCATACAGAATTTTACTGAGGCTTTGCCACAGTTCTCAACTTCTCTGGATAGAGTTGATGACTCAGGTCAGAACCTGGAGGCAGTGCATGACAGGGCCTGACCGGAACCAGGACAAGCTCTTGCTCTGGCAAAACTACTCAGAGAAGCCTGCGTGTATGGGGCTCCACTCTGATAATGTGAAGTTTCTCACTTTGAATTCTACTTGTTACAGAGCTGCTGGTCCCCAAATTTCCAGAAAACCTGCCCTTCCTAGTCCCTCTGTCCAAAGAGAAATGCCAGTGCTAAAGGATCTCACCACCAAGGGTACCCAAAGCACACTGTGGTTGCCTATCATGGCCCACCTTGCGCTATTATCACTGTTTAGTCTTTTTCTCATTTACCTTAAGCCCTATGAGAGGAGAGGCCATGTCAAGTGTCTTCTGGGCTATTCCTGGCCCTCTAACTCAGCTTGATCCCCACTTGTTCCAAGCAACCATGGCCTACAAAGTAGAGACAGTGTTCTGGACAATTTCCCAGACCTCTAGTGTATTTTTGACCAGATTGTTCTAATCTTAAACTCTTGCTGGACTTAAACTCATGACTCTGCAATCACAGCCTAGATCTTCAACTCTGACAACTTCTTCTCCCTGTCCCCCAAAGATAGGTGAGTCTGTGCTCCCCCAAACTGCAGACATCACCTCTCCACCACACCCTTCAAGCTGCCAGCTTGCCCCTGATTTGGCCAAAGTTAGAGAAACCAAACCCACGTCTAGCTTTTCAGTTGGTGTCTGGACCAGCCATAGTCTACTCTCCCTCCCTATCAAAGGGTCACAGGTGATTGTTCTTAGGGGGCAGCCTGGAGCAAGGGTCAGTGGGAGAGGGAGGAGAGTGATGGGTGCCCCTGAGAGGAAGCCTCAAGAGAGAGTTAAGAAGAACTTTGTGGGTGTGGAATCTGAAAAAGTGAACTTCTTTTGAGAGAGTGAAGAAAGTGTTCCATTAACTCACAGAAGACATTCATTAACTAATTTGAGACATGGACTGTGCTAGGAAATGTGGGAATGTGGACTCAGTTTTGCCCTCATGGGTCATCCAACATTAAAACATAGAGGAGCATCCAACTTTTTAAAATTTAATACAAGTCATTTCTAAATTCTAGTGTAGTAAGTGCTACAGAGAAAAAGTTCAGATGCTATTACAGCATACATGACAGACACTGTAGTCTGGGTAGCCCAATAGCTGTTCCCATCTGTACCCCCCCTACCCACACTACCACTTTTCCTCACCACCTTCCATTGTGGAGGCTAGAGAGCCTGATACTTTCCCAGCCTCTCTTGTAGCTAGGAGTGACAATGAGATGTGGTGCTGTTCAGGATGCAAAGGGAAGACTGTTGTACACTTCTGAGAAAGCTTTGCTTTCCTAATGAAGAGGACATCACCATTTGGAATTGCTTCTGCTCCCTTTTTATTGCCTTAAACATGGTGTGATGCCTGGAGCTGTATCAGCCACTTTGCAACCATCAAGTGACAAGCATGAAAATGAAGAGACTAATGATGGAATGGAAAAGTAAGAGAGTCCGGAGTTTCTGGTGGCCTCTTTGAACAACCAAGCCCCTGCCCACATTAGCAATCACCTACCTCCAGAGTTTGTCTAACTGCTCTAGGACCCCTAGAGAGAGGGGTCAGAGATGGTGTCACCTCTGTGTCCTCCATTGCTTTGTGCAGCTGCCTGCCCATGGCAGAGGTTCAGTGAATATGTGGTGCACTGGCCAGCAACTCCTTGTATCTCATACAGCCACCAGTACTTAATTTAAAGAAGACTGCCTGACTGCCCAGGCACTGAGAGGTGAGGACTTGCCCAAAGTATCAGGCAATTACTGGCAGAGCTAGAAACAAAGCTTTTTCATTAGCCATAACTGTCCTTCTAAGGTGGGGTCCTTCTCTGGGCTCTGGTAAACAGCCTCACTTTTACCGTACAGCCGCATCCTCCCAAGGTCCCAAGGTGCTTTGCTTCCTTCCAGGAGAATGCAAGACATTTGCAGGGAAGGGAGGAGATGATAAATTCACAGAACATCAGTGTTCAAAGACATTCTAAAGCCTCCCAGCTTGGGAGTGTAAATTGGTGCGACCAACTTTGCAGAGCCTTTTGGCAATCGCTAATAAAGCATATGCATAAGCAATTCCCAGCTATTCACTCGTAGGTATACTCTTCAGAGGAACACTTTGATGTGGGCATAGAAGACAGGCACATAGAAGTTCACTGTCTTGGGTTTTGTAAAAGCAAACACATTGGAAACTCCCTAACTGTCCTTCCATAAGGGACTGTATCAATGACATACGGTCTTGTGGTGCAATGGGATCCCACGCAGAAGATAAAACAAATGTACTGATACACGGGGGGTGGGGGGATGCAGGTATATCTCAAAGCATACTGCTGAGAGAAAAAAGCAAGTTACAGAAAGATGAAAGAGACTAGATTGCTGCTTCAACCAGGTCAGGCTGTCATAATAAAATACCATAGACCATACTAGGCGGCAAAAACAACACAATGCTTTCTCACAGTTCTGGAGGCTGGAAGTCTGAGATCACTATGTCCTCATGTGGCCTTTCCTGGGGTTCAAATCCCATCAGACCAGGGCCCTTCCTTCACGACCTAATCACCTCCCAAAGGCCCCACCCCCTAATACCATCACAAAATGGGGGCTAGCTCTTCACTACGTGAATTTTGGAGAGACACAAATAATCAGCCTATAACAACTGTTAATTCCTGCCCCCCACTTGGCAGATAGGAGGACTCAGCATTCTGGGGGGTCATAAGCTTGCCTACAGACACCCAGCCCATAGATAATAGAGTGAGTCTCCCGAACCCCAGCCCCGGAGCAGTGGTAGCCATACCATATTAGTCTTCCCCATTCCATGTTGGTCTTCATCAGCTATACCCATTCCAACCTGCCACCATCATTTTACTTGTGAGAATGTGCATTATCATTACTTTCTTCCATAATGCTGCCCACTATTCTTTCCTGCCCCACCCACTTGCCTGGGATTCAACTGGGACATTTGTATTCTGCACCCTCTCTTACCTTTTGGAAGGAATTTTTCTTTGTCTCTTCGGTGTGCCTGTGTGTCCCTGTGCCTTCTCCCGGGAGCTTCTAACACATGTATTCAGCTAGTCTACCAATATTTGTTGAGTGCCTATATGCCAGATACTGTACCAACACTGGGGACTAAAACAATAAGATGTGGTTTCAGCTCTAAAGAGTTTGGAGTTTTGTGGTGAATAAATGTAAAACCCTCGCTCTATGCCAGACACTATTCTAAGTGCTTTACTGAAGTGGATGTATTTAATCCTCACAACATTATCAGTCCCATTTCACAGATAAAAATACTGAGGCAAAGAGGTTTAGGTCAGCTCCCCAAGGTCACACTGCTAGCAAGTGGCAGAGCCAGGATTTGATTTCAGGGAGTCTGGCTCCAAAGTCAAGTAAGGATAAAAATTCCCAGGATATGTAGGCAGACAAAGACAGGGCACTGTGCTGAGCTGTAAGACCCAGTTCTCTGGAGGCTGTGGGAACCCAGAGGAAGAAATGTTCTTGGAAGGCTGCCTTGTGGAAAGGACCTTTGAGCTAATTCATGAAAAGGGCCAGAATTCATCCAGGTGAAATTGGGCAGATATTCTCCAGACAAAGGGGAAAGCACATGCAAGGACCTAGGGTATGTGAGGGAATAAATATGTGCAGGGTACTATGAAATATTTGATGAGGCAGAGTCAGGACTGAAAGAGGGAACATGCAATCCATCCATTTCAAAATTCTTGCTCTATTTTTTTTTAATGAGGCAGCACAATATAGTTTAGTTGCTCTAAGTGCCCATGTTTTAGACCCAAGGAATGTTTGTGTTTAAATCTCAACCCCAAAGCTTCTTAGCTTTGGATCTCATGGCATCTCATTTCCTCACCTATAACACGGGGATAACGAAGTTCCTGCCTCAGAGTTGGGGTAAGAATTGAATGAATTAATACAGAACTCTTAGAACGAGGTGGTCTTTGTCATCCTCATCACCACCATCATTTGGCTCATTCATTTGTTTGGCATACTTGTCATGTCCCAGGGTCATGTGATGCCGGATGGAGTTGTGGGGGCAAGTCCTGCTCTTCCCACTCAAAAGTAAAGCCAAGGCTAGTGAGGGGAGGGAGCACTTTCAGCCTGTCACTTGGAGTAATGCAAAACGGCCCCACATGTCCTTTTCTGATGACAGCAAACAAGGCCACTGCTGAAAGACAAGGACTTCCATTAACAAGGAGCACAAAGGAGCTGGGCATATTAACGTTTGACTTTGCAGAAGGAGAGACAAGGGCACGGAGTGGGTCTCCGAGGCAGATACGGCTCAGTGGAGAGTGGCTCCCCAGGGGCCTCCCACAGCAGGTGACCCTGGAGCCGGCAGGAAGGACCCAAATAGTAATGATCTCAACATTATCAGCATTGCTATTTTTTTTATTTTATTTTTTTTAAAGATTTTATTTATTTACTTAACAGAGAGAGAGACAACAAGAGAGAAAACACAAGAAGGGGGAATGGGAGAAGGAGAAGCAGGCTCTCTGCGGAGCAGGGAGCCCGATGCGGGACTCGATCCCAGGACACTGGGATCATGACCTGAGCCGAAGGCAGATGCTTAACGACTAAGCCACCCAGGCGCCCCAGCATTGCTATTTTTAACAATCGGGTCCTAACTTACATTTCTAGGAGGTTTTACTTTCTTTTTTTTTTTTTTTTTTTATTTTATTTTTTTTTTTATTAAATTTTTTTATTGTTATGTTAATCCCCATACATTACATCATTAGTTTTAGATATAGTGTTCCATGATTCATTGTTTGTGCATAACACCCAGTGCTCCATGCAGAACGTGCCCTCCTCAATACCCATCACCAGGCTAACCCATCCTCCCAACCCCCTCCCCTCTAGAACCCTCAGTTTGTTTTTCAGAGTCCATCGTCTCTCATGGTTCTTCTCCCCCTCCGATTTCCCCCCCTTCATTCTTCCCCTCCTGCTACATTCTTCTTCTTCTTTTTTTCTTTCTTAACATATATTGCATTATTTGTTTCAGAGGTACAGATCTGAGATTCAACAGTCCTGCACAATTCACAGCGCTTACCAGAACACATACCCTCCCCAGTGTCCATCACCCAGTCACCCCATCCCTCCCACCCCACCCCCCACTCCAGCAACCCTCAGTTTGTTTCCTGAGATTAAGAATTCCTCATATCAGTGAGGTCATATGATACATGTCTTTCTCTGTTTGACTTATTTCGCTCAGCATAATACCCTCCAGTTCCATCCACGTCGTTGCAAATGGCAAGATCTCATTCCTTTTGATGGCTGCATAATATTCCATTGTATATATATACCACATCTTCTTTATCCATTCATCTGTTGATGGTCATCGTGGCTCTTTCCACAGTTTGGCTATTGTGGACATTGCTGCTATAAACATCGGGGTGCACGTAGCCTTTCGGGTCCCTACTTTTGTATCTTTGGGGTAAATACCCAGGAGTGCAATTGCTGGATCATATGGTAGCTCTATTTTCAACTTTTTGAGGAACCTCCATACTGTTTTCCAGAGTGGCTGCACCAGCTTGCATTCCCACCAACAGTGTAGGAGGGTTCCCCTTTCTCCGCATCCCCGCCAACATCTGTCCTTTCCTGACTTGTTAATTTTAGCCATTCTGACTGGTGTGAGGTGGTATCTCATTGAGGTTTTGATTTGGATTTCCCTGATGCCGAGCGATATTGAACACTTTTTCATGTGTCTGTTGGCCATTTGGATGTCTTCTTTGGAAAAATGTCTGTTCATGTCTTCTGCCCATTTCTTGATTGGATTCTTTGTTCTTTTGGTGTTGAGTTTGATGAGTTCTTTATAGATTTTGGATACTAGCCCTTTATCTGATATGTCATTTGCAAATATCTTCTCCCATTCTGTCAGTTGTCTTTTGGTTTTGTTGACTGTTTCCTTTGCTTTGCAAAAGCTTTTTATCTTGATGAAGTCCCAATAGTTCATTTTTGCCCTTGCTTCCCTTGCCTTTGGCGATGTTTCTAGGAAGAAGTTGCTGCGGCTGAGGTCGAAGAGGTTGCTGCCTGTGTTCTCCTTTAGGATTTTGATGGACTCCTGTCTCACATTGAGGTCTTTCAACCATTTGGAGTCTATTTTTGTGTGTGGTGTAAGGAAATGGTCCAGTTTCATTCTTCTGCATGTGGCTGTCCAATTTTCCCAACACCATTTGTTGAAGAGACTGTCTTTTTTCCATTGGACATTCTTTCCTGCTTTGTCAAAGATTAGTTGACCATAGAGTTGAGGGTCCATTTCTGGGCTCTCTATTCTGTTCCATTGATCTATGTGTCTGTTTTTGTGCCAGTACCATACTGTCTTGATGATGACAGCTTTGTAGTAGAGCTGGAAGTCTGGAATTGTGATGCCGCCAGCTTTGCTTTTCTTTTTCAACATTCCTCTGGCTATGCGGGGTCTTTTCTGGTTCCATACAAATTTTAGGATTATTTGTTCCATTTCTTTGAAGAAAGTGGATGGTATTTTGATGGGGATTGCATTAAATGTGTAGATTGCTCTAGGTAGGATTGACATCTTCACAATATTTGTTCTTCCAATCCATGAGCATGGAACGTTTTTCCATTTCTTTGTGTCTTCCTCAATTTCTTTCATGAGTATTTTATAGTTTTCTGAGTACAGATCCTTTGCCTCTTTGGTTAGATTTATTCCTAGGTATCTTATGGTTTTGGGTGCAATTGTAAATGGGATCGACTCCTTAATTTCTCTCTCTTCTGACTTGTTGTTGGTGTATAGGAATGCCACTGACTTCTGTGCATTGATTTTATATCCTGCCACTTGACTGAATTCCTGTATGAGTTCTAGCAGTTTTGGGGTGGAGTCTTTGGGATTTTCCACATAAAGTATCATATCATCTGCAAAGAGTGAGAGTTTGACTTCTTCTTTGCCAATTTGGATGCCTTTGATTTCTTTTTGTTGTCTGATTGCTGTGGCTAGGACTTCCAATACTATGTTGAATAGCAGTGGTGATAGTGGACATCCCTGCCGCGTTCCTGACCTTAAGGGGAAAGCTCTCAGTTTTTCCCCATTGAGAATGATATTCGCTGTAGGTTTTTCATAGATGGCTTTTATGATATTGAGGTATGTACCCTCTATGCCTATACTCTGAAGAGTTTTGATCAAGAAAGGATGCTGTACTTTGTCAAATGCTTTTTCTGCATCTATTGAGAGGATCATGTGATTCTTGTTTTTTCTTTTGTTAATGTATTGTATCACGTTAATTGATTTGCGGATGTTGAACCAACCTTGCAGCCCAGGGATAAATCCGACTTGGTTGTGGTGAATAATCCTTTTAATGTACTGTTGGATCCTATTGGCTAGTATTTTGGTGAGAATTTTTGCATCCATGTTCATCAGGGATATTGGTCTGTAATTCTCCTTTTTGATGGGGTCTTTGTCTGGTTTTGGGATCAAGGTAATGCTGGCCTCATAAAATGAGTTTGGAAGTTTTCCTTCCATTTCTATTTTTTGGAACAGTTTCAGAAGGATAGGTATTAATTCTTCTTGAAATGTTTGGTAGAATTCCCCTGGGAAGCCATCTGGCCCTGGGCTTTTGTGTTTTGGGAGATTTTTGATGACTGCTTCTATTTCCTTAGTGGTTATAGGTCTGTTCAGGTGTTCTATTTCTTCCTGGTTCAGTTTTGGTAGTTGATACATCTCTAGGAATGCATCCATTACTTCCAGGTTATCTAATTTGTTGGCATAGAGTTGCTCATAATATGTTCTTATAATTGTTTGTATTTCTTTGGTGTTGGTTGTGCTTTCTCCTCTTTCATTCATGATTTTGTTGATTTGGGTCATTTCTCTTTTCTTTTTGATAAGTCTGGCCAGGGGCTTATCAATCTTGTTAATTCTTTCAAAGAACCAGCTCCTAGTTTTGTTGATCTGTTCTACTGTTCTTTTGGTTTCTATTTCATTGATTTCTGCTCTGATCTTTATTATTTCTCTTCTCCTGCTGGGTTTAGGCTTTATTTGCTGTTCTTTCTCCAGCTCCTTTAGGTGTAGGGTTAGGTTGTGTACTTGAGACCTTTCTTGTTTCTTGAGAAAGGCTTGTATTGCTATATACTTTCCTCTTAGGACTGCCTTTGCTGTATCCCAAAGATTTTGAATAGTTGTGTTTTCATTTTCATTGGTTTCCATGAATTTTTTTAATTCTTCTTTAATTTCCTGGTTGACCCATTCATTCTTCAGTAGGATGCTCTTTAGCCTCCATGTATTTGAGTTCTTTCTGACTTTCCTCTTGTGATTGAGTTCTAGTTTCAAAGCATTGTGGTCTGAAAATAGGCAGGGGATGATCCCAATCTTCTGGTACCGGTTGAGACCTGATTTATGACCTAGGATGTGATCTATTCTGGAGAATGTTCCATGGGCACTAGAGAAGAATGTGTATTTCGTTGCTTTGGGATGGAATGTTCTGAATATGTCTGTGAAGTCCATTTGGTCCAGTGTGTCATTTAAAGTCTTTATTTCCTTGTTGATCTTTTGCTTAGACGATCTGTCCATTTCAGTGAGGGGGGTGTTAAAGTCCCCCACTATTATTGTATTGTTGTCGATGTGTTTCTTTGCTTTTGTTATTAATTGCCTTATATAATTGGCTGCTCCCATGTTAGGGGCATAGATATTTACAATTGTTAGATCTTCTTGTTGGATAGACCCTTTAAGTAGGATATAGTGTCCTTCCTCATCTCTTATTACAGTCTTTGGTTTAAAATCTAATTTGTCTGATATAAGGATTGCCACCCCAGCTTTCTTTTGGTGTCCATTAGCATGGTAAATGGTTTTCCACCCCTTCACTTTCAATCTGGGGGTGTCTTTGGGTCTAAAATGAGTCTCTTGCAGACAGCATATCGATGGGTCTTGTTTTTGTATCCAATCTGATAGCCTGTGTCTTTTGATTGCGTCATGTAGCCCATTTACATTCAGGGTTACTATTGAAAGATAGGAATTTAGTGCCATTGTATTGCCTGTAAGGTGACTGTTACTGTATATTGTCTGTGTTCCTTTCTGGTCTATGTTGCTTTTAGGCTCTCTCTTTGCTTAGAGGACCCCTTTCAATATTTCTTGTAGGGCTGGTTTCGTGTTTACAAATTCCTTTAGTTTTTGTTTGTCCTGGAAGCTTTTTATCTGTCCTTCCATTTTCAATGACAGCGTAGCTGGATATAGTATTCTTGGCTGCATATTTTTCTCATTTAGTGCTCTGAATATATCATGCCAGTCCTCTCTGGCCTTCCAGGTCTCTGTGGATAAGTTTGTTGCCAGTCTAGTTTCTACCATTGTAGGTTACAGATCTCTTCTCCCGAGCTGGTTTCAGGACTTTCTTTGTCTCTGAGACTCGTAAGTTTTACTATTAGATGTCAGGGTGTTGACCTATTTTTATTGATTTTGAGAGGGGTTCTCTGTGCCTCCTGGATTTTGATGCCTGTTTCCTTCCCCAAATTAGGGAAGTTCTCGCTATAATTTGTTCCAATATACCTTCTGCCCCTCTTTCTCTTTCTTCTTCTTCCTGGATCCCAATTATTCTAATGTTGTTTCATCTTATGCTATCGCTTATCTCTCACATTCTGCCCTCGTGATCCAGTAGTTGTTTATCTCTCTTTTTCTCAGCGTCTTTATTTTCCATCATTTGGTCTTCTGTATCACTGATTCTCTCTTCTGCCTCATTTATCCTAGCAGTTAGCGCCCCCATATTTGATTGCACCTCATTAATAGCCTTTTTGATTTCTACTTGGTTCGATTTTAGTTCTTTTACTTCTCCAGAAAGGGTTTCTCTAATAACTTCCATGTTTTTTTCAAGCCCAGCTAGTATCTTTAAAGTGATGATTCTGAACTCTAGATCTGACATCGTACTAATGTCCGTATTGAGTAGGTCCCTGGCAGTCGGTACTACCTCTTGTTCTTTTTGTTGAGGTGATTTTTTCCGTCTTGTCATTTTGTGCAGAGGAGAATAGATTAATGAGAGAACAAAATGCTAGCAGGGTAACAACGTCCCCAGAAAATATACTCTAAACAAATCAGAAAAGACCTGAAGCAGTGGGAAAAGAAAGGGAAAGAGAGAAAAAGAAAAGGAAAGAAAAAAAGAAAAAAGAAAAAGATAAAGATAAAAACAAACAAAAGCAGAACAAAACAAAACAAAACAAAAACAGAATGTGATCAAATATGATCAGGCTGGATTATAGATCAGTGCCACACACTAGATTTTGGGTGTATTTTGGTCTGTTAAAAGAAAGTCCCTCCCAAAATTTTAAAGAAAGAAAAACTTATATATGTACAAAAATAAGGGTTGATATGATGAAGGGATGGAATATGACTGTAAAGATGGAAATTATAAAAAATTTTAAAAAAGGATTTGATAAGTTGTTTGAAAAAAGAAAGAAGAGGATTAAAAAAAAAAAAAAGAAAGAAAAAAGGGAGAGAATGTGATCAGGCAGGGGAGTAGAAAAAAACCATACACTAGAGATTTAGAGTATATTTTGATCTGTTAGAAGAAACTATCTCAAGATTTTAAAGAGAGAACAACTTATATATATATGCCCAAAATATGGGTAACTACTATGAAGGGATAGAATATGACTTTAAAAATGAAAAATAAAAATGTTTTTTTTTAAAAAAGGGATTGATAAGATGTTGGTTGAAAAAGGGAAAAAGAAAAATTCAAAAAAAAAGAAAAAAGGAAAAAAGAAAAAAAGACAGTTAAAAAAAATAATTAACTTTGAAAGACTAAAGAATCATGGTAAAAAAGCCATGAATTCTATGTGCAGTATTCCCCTAGCGCTGGAGTTCTGCCGTTCTCATTGATCGGTAAACTTGGTCTTGGCTGGCTGTTCTCGCTGATCTTCTGGGGGAGGGGCCTGTTGCCGTGGTTCCCAAATGTCTTTGCCGGAGGCAAAATTGCCCCGCCCTTGCCCGTCCCGGCTGAGTAATCTGCTCGGGTTTGCTCTCTGGAGCTTTTGTTCCCTGCAAGCTTTCCGTACAGCTTTGGGGGCGGAGAGTGAAAATGGCAGCCTCCCAGTCTCCGCCCCGGCGGAGCCGAGAACTCGGGATCCCGCTCCTCAGTGCGCCCCCAGAGAAAAGCAGTCAGTCACTCCCGTCTCCCCGGTCTCCGGCCACACTCCGCGCTCACCCGGCCTGTGACCGCGCCTTTCTATCCAGCACCCGACCCCGGGTGGAGTCTCCAAACCCAGCAGATCCCCGCGGTGCGCTCCCGCACCTCTCCTCCCGGGGGAAGAAGGTGAGTCTCCCCGGATCTGCCGCTTGTTGGGTCCCTGCTGGAGGAGCTGTGGCCCGACTGTGCCGCGGATCACGGTTTATGGCAACCCCGAGCTGAGAGCCCGCGCCTGGGCTCCGTCTCTGCAGCCGGCTTCCCCGCTCCGATACCTGGGAGCTCTGCCGCACTCAGGCACCCCCGGTCTCTCTGTGACCCCGAGGGTCCTGAGACCACACTGTCCCGCGAGGGTTCCACCCCCCACTTCGCCACCAGAGTGACGTCCCTCAGCGGAGCTGACTTCTAAAAGTTCCGATTTTGTGCTTCGTGGCTCTATCACTTGCCAGAAGCGGCCGTCGGAGGCCCCTCCCCCGCCGTCTATCCTCCCGAATATCGCCTCGGATTCACTTCTCCGCACGTCCTACCTTCCAGAAAGTGGTCGCTTTTCTGTTCAGAGAGTTGTTACTATTCTTTTCTTCGATCTCCTGTTGAGTTTGTAGGTGTTCAGAATGGTTTGATCCCTATCCAGCTGAATTCCTGAGAGGAGACGAAATCCAGGTCTCCTACTCCTCCGCCATCTTGCTCCGCCCCCTAGGAGGTTTTACTTTCAATGGGCACTTATGTTCATTAGTTTCTTTAAAGCTCACCATACCCTTGTGAGTGAGTAGAAGCTGGGCTTATTTCTCCTATCTTGATTTGCAAACTGAGGACCAGTTACATGACCTACTAAGTGCTAGGGCTAGAATCATAATCCAGACTCCACACGTCAGGTAAAGATCCTTTTACTAGAAATATATCCCTGCCGCATGATTGCTCTTGAAGTACAGATAAGAACCAGACTGTTTCCTGTTCCACTTAAGGAGGAGACTTCACAGTCCAGACTTCTATAGCCTAAGCACCCTCCACTAGGGGAGCTGTGGAGCGGGGGGGGGGGGGGGAAGAAGTCCCATATCCCACCCATTGGTTCCCAGAATTTGGAATTTGATGTATCAGTAAAATTTTGGAGAATATTTTGAAGACAGAGATAGGGTGGCCAATTTTGTGTTTTGTAAATTGAGAACATAAAAAAAAAGTTAAAAAATTCTTCCATAAAGTATCACAGAGAGAGGATATTTCAGCATTCCCTCAAAAGCCGCCCAAAGTGGAAAGAACTTAACATCAGATGAAGGACATTCCCTGCAAAACACACAAGGGGAGGGCCTTAGAAAAATGCACAGCCCATTCAGGACAGCTGTGAACGACTGTACGGGTTGTGCACTGCACAACTTCAGGGTTGGCATTACCATTCACAAGAACTATTCTGATGTGGCCCTTATTCTCATTTCCCTACAGACTAGCAGAAATTTTTGCAGGAGGTAAAATGGCAGATAAGAGTCCCTTCCAGCATGTCGTTTCTGTAATTCTCAATGTTCAAAAAGGACATATAAAAACTATCTGGTCCAGATACTTCAAGGTGTGCTTTGAGGATCAAATGGAATCCACTAAGTCTTCTCAAGGACCACTTAAGCTACGCAGAACAATGTTTTAATTCCCTTTTATGTAGTAGTCTTCCATGCAAACATTTGTCAAAGAAAGTGTTTTGCAGGGAACAAAAGTTGGGAAGCCTCTGGTCTATTCCATGTACCTAATTTTACAGAGTAAAACAAAGTCCCTGAGAGATCCTGTGACTTCTTAAAGAACATGTGGTCTGTTAATGGTAAAACCTGTTTGGCAAGTGGCTGGAAAGATGGGGACCACCTTTGGGCTTGGAAGCTGACAGATCAGTCTCTACCCTCCCTACACCCATCTCAACTCCACAGACACTCAGGGAGTCGACGTGTACTCCTGGATGCTTCTTTACACATCTTTTCAAGTTAAAAAAAAAAATAATAATTTTGACCCCAAAACAGACCCTATTTAGACTCAGCCTTAAGTTCAAGTCACAAACATTTATCTATTCCTTACTCTGTAGCCTGCCCTGTGCTAGGTAGTAGGGCCTCACTCACTTAGAGTTTCCAGGTAATCAGAGATGGACTTGTTCCTCAGGATTATCTCTTGAATCCTTAGGAGAAGTTCCCTGGAATCCTATGTTACCATAGCATTGAAGGCCTATGTAATGACCTCCCTGTATCTATGACCTTTGCCCTATAACTTGTGGCTCCCTCCCGTTCTCAAGATGGGCACATCCATGTGACTTACTCTGACCATTGGGATGTTGGAAAACTATGCAAGCGAAGGCTGGCTTTCTGGAGGGATGTGAGAAAAATGAAGAGAGTTGGATCATTTTATTTGAGGACCTTCTAGATCAGGTTGCACAGGACAAGTAATTGCTTGGAACATAACATACTAAAAGATGATTGTTGTTTATCTGAAACTCAAATATAAGTGAGTGGCCAGTAGTTTTATTTTCTAAAACTGGCTACTCTATCCTAAATCAACAGCTTCCAGAGATGTGTCAGCTGACTGCAGACACATGAGTGAGCCCAGCCAAGATGAGCCAAACCTGGCTGGATTAGCAGAACTGATCCAAGCTGATCCACAGGCTCGTGAGAAACATAAATGTCCGTTGTTTTAAGCCACAGAGTTGTGGGGTGGGGTGGGATTATTTTGCAGCATTAGGATGGATACACCCGCATAGCACCTTAGAAAAAGTCCTCTGCTGATACAATCAGCTGCAACGGAAGAGAACCATCAAAAAATCCTGTGTGGGCAGAAACAAAACTTGCCTTATAAACAGCCTCTTGATAATTGTGGATTTTCTGAAAATCTTACAGTCTACTGTAGTTCGTGTTACCGTTGCTAGCACACTGAGATGTGTGATCAACAGGAGGTGTGTTAATAGTTCACATGTCTTATGGGGGGGGTATAGCTCAGTGGTAGAGCATTTGACTGCACATGGCTTGTGGGCTCATGAATGTGTGTGTGAGCTCCCACAGATACACATATCCAGACCTTGAGAGGCGCTGGCTGTTTACGTGAGTGGTCACTATTGGTCTCTGAGATACACTTTTGAGAGCTGAATGGCCAACCATTCCAGTAAGCCATGATAACAAAGGTAGGGCTATGCTTTAGACCTTGATGGTTTCTGAAACCTGGGGCAGGGGGGCTGATGGACTAGGAGAGGCTCCCAGGTAACTTCAGACAGAATGAAGTCACCATGATCTGGTCTGTCTACCTTTCGTCTTTCTCTTCTTTTTTTTTTTTGTTTGACTTTTTTCTTAGTATCACAAGAAACATGAGTACGTTTTCATTGGGAAAATTTCCAGTAATTCTAAAATACATAGCAAAGGGCAAGAAAGTCCTTCAAAGCCTGTCCCCTCCCCGATGGGACAGATTTAACCTAGCATTGCATGTGCTTGCCATCCTTCTCCTAGCCCTCAAACTTGCACAGGAGATAACAACATAATCGTGGTTCTGCAAATTGCTGTTTTCTCTTAAAATAAGTCTTAGCCATAGTTCGGTGCAGTGCCTGATTGCACAGATGCAGGGTCCCCCCGCCCCAACCCCACACAGGCCACGGATTGTAGAACCACTTCCCTTTTAATGGGCAGTTAGGTTGTTTCCACTTTTCAATGTTAAAAATAAATTCTAGTTAATATCCCAGAATTCACGTACTTGTGCCCAAGAATGATTCTCTATCGAGAATGTTTTCAGAGAAGCAGACCTTGAGCCAAGGGTACATTTTAAAGTTTGATGGCTATTGTCAAATTTTCTTCTAAAAAGTCTTAACCAATTCTTCCCCCATCAACAGTGCCTGAATATGTGTATCTCCATACGTCTTTCCAGCCCAAGATTATCAATCTTTAATCTTTGCCGAACTGAGAGGTGAAAAATGTTAACTTATTTCCATTTGAGTGTCTTTAGTAATTAGAGAAGTTGAGTATTTTTCCATGTGTTTCTGGCTGTATGTGTTTCTTTTATGACTCTGCCTATTTTTCTATTGTACCTCTTGGTTTTCTAAATGATTAAATAAAAGATATTTCTATATTCTGAATGTTCATGAAAATATTTACAGTAATCTATTGAAGCAATTTAATTGTCTTCAACTTTATTCATTGTGGAATTTGTCAAATATAAGTTATCTTTTACTTTTTAAAAACAATTTTAAATTTAAAATAGTTTTATATTTACAGAAAAATTGTGAAGATAATACAGAAAGTTCCCATATACCCTACATTCAATTTCCCTACTACTAATGCATTACATTTAGTAATAGTACATTTGTTGTAATTAAACCAATGTTGTTACATACATTATCATTAACTGGAGTCTGTGCTTTATTTAGATTTCCTTAGTTTTTTTTGCAACTGTATCAATAATAATTTTATCTGTGTGTGTGTTTATTTTTTTTAAGTTTTTATTTTAATTCCAGTTAGTTAACATACAGTGTTATATTAGTTTCAGGTGTATGATATAGTGATTCAACAACTCCACACATCACTCAGTGCTCACCATGGACAAGTGCATTCCTTAATCCCCATTGCCTATTTAACCCATCCCCCACCAACCATTGTCTGTTGTCTATATTTAAGAGTCTGTTTCTTGAATTGTCTCTCTCTCATTTTTTTCCTTTACTTGTTTGTTTCTTAAATTCCACATATGAGTGAAATCATATGGTATTTTTCTTTCTCTGACTGACTTATTTCACTTATCATAATATTCTCTAGCTCCATCCATGTCGTTACAAATGGCAAGATTTCATTCTTTTTGATGGCTGAGTAATATTCCATTGTGTATATATACCACATCTTCTTTATCCATTCTTCTGTTGATGGACACTTGAGCTGCTTCTATAATATGGTTGTTGTAAATAATGTTGCTATAAACGTAGGGGTGCACGAATCCTTTTGAATTAGTGTTCCTGTATTCTTTAGGTAAAGACCCAGTAGTGTGATTGCTGGATCATAAGGTAGCTCTATTTTCAACTTTTTGAGGACCCTTCACACTGTTTTCCATAGTGGCTTCATGAGTTTGCATTCCCACCAACAGTGCATGAGGGTTCCTTTTGCTCCACATCCTTGCCAACTCCTGTTGTTTCTTGTGTTGTTGATGTTAGCCATTCTGAGAGGTGTGAGGTGGTATTGCATTGTAGCTTTGATTTGCATTTCCCTGATGACTAGTGATGTTGAGCATTTTTCCATGTGTCTGTTGGCCATTTTGATGTCTTCTTTGGAGAAATGTCCATTCATCTCTTCTGCTCATTTTTTAATTGGATTATTTGTTTTTTGGGTGTTGAGTTTTATAAGTTCTTTATATAGTTTAGATACTAACCCTTTATCAAATATGTCATTTGCAAATATTTTCTCCCATTCAACAGGTTGCCTTTTAGTTTTTCTGGTTGTTTCCTTTGTTGTGAAGAAGCTTTTCATTTTGATGATGTCCCAATGGTTTATTTTTGCCTTTGTGTTCCTTGCCTCAGGAGACATATCTAGAAAGAAGTTAGTTGCTATGGCCTATGTCAAAGAAGTTACTGCCTGTATTCTCTTCTAGGATTTGTATGGTTTCAGGTCTCACATTTAGGTCTTTCATCCATTTTGAATTTATTTTTGTGTATGGTATAAGGAAGTGGTCCAGTTTCATTCTTTTGCATGTTGCTGTCCAGTTTTCTCCACACCATTTGTTGAAGAGACTGTCTTTTTCCCATTGGATATTCCTTCCTGCTTTGTCAAAGATTAATTGACCATATAATTGTGGTTTTGACCTAATGAAATTTTACTCTTCTAGGATCCCACCCAGGATACAGTGAGTCATCATGTCTCCTTAGGCTCCTCTCGGCTGTGACAGCTTCTTGGATGATCCTTGTTTTTAATGACCATGACAGTTTTTGTTTTTTGTGTTTTTTTAAAGATTTATTTATTTATTTATTTATTTCACAGAGAGAGACACAGTGAGAGAGGGAACACAAGCAGGGGCAGAGGGAGAGGGAGAAGCAGGCTTCCCGCAGAGCAGGGAGCCCGATGCGGGGCTCGATCCCAGGAGCCTGGGATCATGACCTGAGCTGAAGGCAGCCGCTTAACCGACTGAGCCACCCAGGTGCCGCTGACCATGACAGTTTTGATGAATACTGATCAGGTATTTTGTAGGATGTCCTTTGACTTGATTTTCCCCATGATTAGATTTTGGTTATGGGTTTCTTGAAAGAAATACTACAGAGGAAAAGTGCCATTTTTATCATATTATATCAAGGGTACATACTATCAACATGACATCACTTTTAATGTTAACCTTGATCTTCTGGCTGATATACTGTTTGTCAGGTTTCTCCACTGTGAAGTTACTCTTTTCCCCACCTTTCCATATTGTACTTTTAAGAAGAAAGTCACTTAAGGAGTGATGCACTGTGCTCTATTTCCTGGAGGGCAGAGTATCTATGTAAGTTATTTAGAATTCTTCTGCACTGAAGGATTGTCTATTCTCCCCCACTTATTTATTTATTCAACAATGTCTTTTTATCAGTATGACCCATGAATATTTATTTTACAATTTGGGTTATAATCCAAGGGTACTTTAATTTTTTGCTTGAATTGTCCCAGCTTTGGCCATTGGGAGTTCTTTCAGTTGGCTCCTGTGTCCTTTTGATAGATTTCCCTCCATCATTGTGACTTTAAAAAAAAATACTTTATAGTATTATAGGGTTTGTCTGGTATGTTTCATGCTCCAGTCTTAGAATCAACTATTTCTAGAAGGAATCTTGGTTCCTTTTATTGGACAATGGTATTACCAACCAACATTGGGATAGTAGGTATGCTTGTTGGTATTGTCCATTTTTTTGGGATTTTAACCACTCTAATAGGTTCATAGTAGTATCTGACTATTGATTGAATTTGTAATTCTCTAATGATAAATGATATCCACTATTTTTCCACACGTTTATTTGCCTTCAGTTTATCTTCTTTACTGAAGTGTACCCAGGTCTTTTGCCCTTTTAAAAAATTGTGGTAAAATATATGTAACATAAAATTTACCATTTTAACCATTTTTAAGTGAATATTCACATTCTTGTGCAACTGTTACCAATAGCCATCTCCAAAACCTTTTTCATCTTCCAAACTAAAACTCTATACCCGTTTAAAAATAATTCCCCAATCCCCCCTTCCCACAGCCTCTGGTAGCCATCAATCTACTTTCTGTCTCTATGAATTTGACTATTTTAGAACCTCATATAAGTGGAACCATAAAATATCTGTCCTTTTATGTCTAGCTTTTTTCACTTAGCATAATTTCTTTAAGGTTAATACGTATTGTAATGTATGTCAGAATTTCCTTCCTTTTAAAGGTTGAAATATTTCATTGCAGGGCGCCTGGGTGGCTCAGTTGGTTAAGCGACTGCCTTCAGCTCAGGTCATGATCCTGGAGTCCCGGGATCGAGTCCCGCATCGGGCTCCCTGCTCGGCAGGGAGTCTGCTTCTCCCTCTGACCCTCCCCCCTCTCATGCTCTCTCTCTATCGCATTCTCTCTCAAATGAATAAATAAAATCTTTAAAAAAAAAAAAAAAGAAATATTTCATTGCATGTATATATTAGTTTTTTTGTTCGTTTGTTTTAATCTACTTATCCATTAATGGGCATTTGGATTGCTTCCACCTTTTGGCTATTGCAGATAATGCTGCTATAAACATGGGTGTGTAAATATCTCTTTAAGTCTCTGCTTTCAATATTTTGGGGTATACACACAGAAGTGGAATTGCTGGATCATATAGTAATTCTAGGTTTAATATTTTGAGGAGCCACCATACTGTTTTTCATAGTGGCTGTACCATTTTACATGCTCACCACAGTGCACAGGGGTTCTAATGGCTCCAACATCCTCTCTGATACTTGGTATTTTCCATTTGTTAATGGTACCCCCCCTAACAGGTGTGAGATGGCATATCATTATGGTTTTGATTTACATGTCTCTAATGATTAATGATGTGTATCATCATTTTATGTGCTTGTTGGCCATTTGTATACCTTCTTTGGAGGAATGTCTTCTCGAGTCCTTTGCTCATTTTTTAATTGGGTTGTTTGTTCTTTAGATTTTGAGTTATTTGTTCATTTATTAAGTTGTTTGTTTTTGTATTGTTGAGCTAGGATTTTTTGTATGTTTTGGTTATAAGTCTTTTATAGATATGTGTTTTATAAGTATTTTCTTTCAGTCTGTGGTTTGGCTTTTCAAAATCTTAACAGTATCTTTCAGAGTGAAGTAAATGTAGATTCTCTCCCATACTTTATTCTAGAAGTTTTATAGTTTTTTATTTACATTTAGATCCATTTTGAGTTCATTTTTATGAAAGATATAAGGCCTGTATTTATGTTGTTGTTGTTATTATTATTATTTTGCATATAAATATCCATTTTTTCCCAGCACCATTTTTTGGAAAAATTATACCCTCTCCATTGAATTTCCTTTGCTCCTTTGTCAAAGATCATTAACTATATTTGTGCTGGTCCATTTCTGGATTCTATTCTGCTCTGTTGACTAACGTGTCTATCCTTTCACCAATACCCTGCTGTTTGATTACTGTAGCTTAGGAGTTTGTCTTGAAATTGGATATTGTTAGTCCTCCATCTTTGTTCTTTTTCTTCAGTATTGTGTTGACTAGTTTGGTCTTTTGCTTTTCCATGTAAACTTTAGAATCATTTTGTTGATATCTACAAAATATCTTACTGAGATTTGTATTATTTTGCATTGATCTACAGAACAAGTTGTAAAGAATTGACATCTTAACATTGAGTTAACATATTAATATTGACCCTTCCAACCTGCAAACATGGACTAGCTCTCCATTTATTTAGATCTTTGATTTCTTTCATCACTGTTCTGTAGTTCTCCACATACAGATCTTATACATACAGATCTTATACATAAGTAATTCATTCTCTGGTTGCTACTACAAATACTAATTTTTCAATTATAAATTCCCATTGTTCAATGTCAGTTTATAGGAAAACAATTCACTCTTTATATTCATCTGTATCCTGCAACCTTGCTATAATCACGTATTATTTCCAGAATAAGGAATTTTTTGGCTATTTTTAAGATTTTCAACATCAGGGTTGCCTGGGTGGCTCAGTCAGTTAAGCATCTGCCTTTGGCTCAGGTCATGATCTCAGAGTCCTGGGATTGAGCCCTGTGCCAGGTTCCCTGCTCAGTGGGGAGTCAGCTTCTCCCTCTCCTTCTGCCCCTCCCCCCCAACATGTGCTCTCCCTCTCTTTCTCAAATAAATAAAGTTTTTTTTTTAAAGATTTTCTACATCAACAAACATGTCATCTGTGAACAAAGTCAGTTTTATTTCTTCCTTCTCAATCTGTATACCTTTTATTTCCTTTTTTCCCCTGTTTTTTGTCTTATTATACTAGCCAGGACTTCCAGTGTGATGCTGAATAGGAATGGTAAGAGAGGCCATCTTGCCTTGTTCCTGATCTGGAGAAAAAGCACCTAGTTTCACACTATGAAGTAGGATTTTAGCTGTAGGGTATTTTACAGCTGCTCACTATCAAGTTGAGGAAGTTCCCTTTTATTCCTAGATTGCTGAGAGTTTTTATCATGAATCGGTATTGTCAAAAGCTTTTCTGCATAAGTTAACATAGTCATATGGGCTTTCATCTATAACCTGTTGATATGGTGGTTTACACTGATTGTTTTTGAAATGTAAAACCAGCCTTATATCCCTGAAAGAAATCCCACTTGGTCATGGTGTATAATTCTGTTTATACATGATTGGATTTGATTTGCTAATATGTTGTTGAAGATTTTTATGTCTATGTTCATGGGAGGTATTGAGCTATAACTTCCTTTTGTTATAATGTCTTAAACTGTTTTTGGTGTTAGGATAATTTTGGCCTCATAGAATGAATTACGAGTGTTCTCTCTGCTTCTATTTTCTGAAAGAGATTATGGACAACTGCTATCATTTGTTCCTTAAATGTTTGTAGAATTCACGAGTGAAACCAGAGAAATGAATGATCTCACAGCACTATTTTCACTACATCAAACAATTTTTTTATAAGTTTGATTCTCAATTTGATTTAGTTCAAAATATTTTTAAATTTCCCTTCCGATTTAGAGGAGAACTCAAGGTGAAGGCATTCTGGGTCAAGGACACAGCAAGGAGGAGTGAGAGAACATGCCAAGTTTGTGGGATGAAGATTAATTCTGTATGACAGTTACAGAATATAGAAGGAGTGCCCAACAACAGAAAAGACAAGAGGTAAGAAAGTCAGATCATGAACACCCTCACATGTCATGCTAAAGAGTTCAGATTTTATCTTAGAAGTAATGGAGTAAAATGCTCTACTTATTAGTGCTGAGCCCAGATACTGTACTTTAATCAAAATGCTTTGTTTTTATCTGGAATTTTTGCTACCCAGCATCTATCTAATCAGTATGGCTTACAAGAGCCAATCTCCACAATAACCTCATGTCAGGAAAATGTGGAATGCTAGTCCCTCCCCTGCACTGCAGCCTGAACAAAGGAAATAAGAGGAGTCTATTCTTCATTTCCCAGATTAGAGTAGGTTACTTAGCAGTACACTCTCAGGGTACTCCAGAATGTATTCCTTATATAGCATGAATTGTAATTTTAAATAAATAAATACAATTGCAATTTACTGTCTGTCTCCCCCTCTGAGGGTTTGGATGAGGGTGCAGTGGATTCCCTGACCTTTCCTCCCTAGCACTTCCAATGACTGAGCAAGATTCTAATCACCTGTATTAAATCCCTTCCTGCTTAGAACACCTGAAAGGCTTTATCTTTTTCTGAAACACACCCCAACTGCTTCAGTATGTGCCACAAGGATGGATCCAAGGAACAGGACATCTGATATGGGTTATATCTGAAGGTAGTAATGGCCTCATCTTGGGTGGAAAATCGAATGTTGGGAGTGCTTGGCAAATATTGGCTGTTTGACAAGGCATTACAAAAACAAGATGTACTCAGGGGACCATTAGCTGGTTTATAAGCAAAAATAAAAGAGAATAGAGAGAGTCCAGATATGTGGGACCTTGCAGGATCAGAAAAACCTGACTGATTCTAGATTCCAGATGGTAGAAAATAAGATTTAGAAAGCCTTTTACACTAAAGAAGCAAGCAAGTAAACAAACAAAGCTTGCAACAAAGATAAGATTAAGAATGTGGTTTTCTCACTTAATCCCAACAGTCTCATGTACCATGAAGTTAAGAGAGAAAGGCATAGGGGTGAAGAAACAACAACAACAATAAAATGAAGTAGATTTGAAAAATATGTTCAGGAGAGATTTTTGGGTATTGTTATTGGCTCATGGAACTGACAGGAAGCAAAAAGATCAGAAGTCTACTAAGATTTTGGGAGGATTGTATTACCAAGGAAACCACAATTTCAGACTAAAAAGATCCCTGACAATTTGAGACTTAAAACAACTCTCACTTCTCCAGCCTTCCATAAGCAAACAGCAATCTCCAAAAACTGCACAGCCCCCAAGGAGATCTTCTACTCAGCACCTACTTCAGGTGTGCTCACAGAGGAAAATGACCAAGGAAGGATTCCCACATAAGGTTAAAGCTGGGGCCATTGAGGAAAATGGACATGTTGGTTCTACCCAAAGCGCAGAACAAGAGTCTTGGGAACCTCTCTCTCTGCTAGTGCAAGGAAACTTCATAATCTCTACACTACAGGATTTCCACTTTGGTATGGATAAGCAACTATTATGTGCCTTCTTTCCTCTCCTTTTTTGAATGGGAGATTTTACTGTGGAATTTCTGTCCCTATTCCACCATTGTACATCAGGAGAAAGAGATAATTTGTAATTTTAGTTCATAAGTCCCTAGATCCCTAATATCCCATGTGGTCCTCCATGTCCTTTCTTGCCCAACTGCGTTTGGAGATTAATACTTAGGATGACCTTGAGAATCATGTACTAAAAATAGTATGCCCACTAGCCTGGGTCCCTGAGTGATGGTAGAGAGAAAGTCTTTTGCTGACCCATGTTGCATGGTGATGTCGGAGAAACAAACATTTAATGTGTTAGGGAGCCAAGATTATGCAATTGTTTGTGTTATAGCATCTAGAGTTAAGTATCCTGACTAATATGTTGAGAGATTATTTCAAGCCACATAGTAACTCAGAAAAAAAACACACCCAGTGGGCACCTGGGTGGCTCAGTTGGTTAAGCAGCTGCCTTCAGCTCAGGTCATGATCTCTGGGTACTGGGATCAAGCCCCACATTGGGTTTCCTGCTCAGCAGGGAGTCTGCTTCTCTCTCTCTCTCTGTCTCCCCCTCTGCTCCTCCCCACCGCTTGTTCTCTCTCTCTCTCAATCTCTCTCTAATAAACAAATAAAACTATTAAAAAACAAACAAACACCCAGAACCCCGGTCTCTTGACCCCAGTCCAGTAAGTTTTCCACTGGTGGAATATGTCTTGGGCTGACTCTAAAATGACAGGTCACTCCCCCGAAGGCCCACCTTCATTCACTAGAATGATGACATGGTCCTGATGTTTCTTAGCGTACGGATCTTGTCTAGGTCAGCAAGCATGAAGGAGGCATCGTCTGCTGTCCCAGTTTCCCTCCCTCTATTTGTTGAAGGGTTTTATGAAGGTCTGTAACTAGGTAATCACCCTCGTCCTTTTTGAGCTCTGACAACCTTCCCCCCCTTTTATTACATTTACTGTCCTTGCTTGCCCAAGTGCTTTTATGACTGGGAGAACAACTGCCTCGCTCTTGAGAAACTCAGGATTATTCCTCAGTGCTTTGTATAACTTGTCACAGTATTTTTCACGGCTATTCTTCTCAAGTTTGCTGTGAGAGCCTCGCACTGGCATCCCTCCTAATGGAGCTGTGAGGCTGGAGGGCTCTGGCAGTGAGGTCATCCCCTTGCAGAGACAACAGCTACTTCTCAGGCCCCAACCAGCCTGTCTGTTCTTTAAACCCACCACCCATGGTCTCCTCATGAATTCAAAGGCCTGAGGCCAAAGGCTGAAGTTTAAGGGCTTGCTTTGCATGGGAGGAGAAAAGAAAGGAACACTAAACACTTTCACATGTAACCTGTTTGCACCCGTACAACAGTTTGTGGTGGGGAATGGAGTATTATCTTTTGGTACATAGTCTTTGAGGTTTTGGCCACCCTGGGAAGATCCTACTACTCCGAACGCCGTCACCTTATCTTATTTAGATGACTTTGTCTTTCCTTTGTTCTTCCATAATATCCTAAATTTATCTCTCTTGTAATATTTATCTGTTTTGAGAATAAAACAGCCATTCATCTCTGAGTTGCAGACAGCTTAACCAGTGCCTGGCACATAGTGAGCAATCAATATTCATCAAGCCAACATTGATTAAGCACATACTATACACCAGGACCCGTACTAGGCTCTCCAACACAAGGGTGACCGATACACACAAAGCACCTGATCTCAGAGAGGTTGAATTCATGGGAGATAGACAAGAACCAAGGTCACAAGGAGGAGAGTGTTGAAGCCACTGTTGCCATGGAGACAATAAGGTGCTGGTGGTCCAAAGTTGACCAGAGGCAGAGGGGAAATGGTATGGTCAGGGAGCCCTGTTGAGGAAGACCTGGGAATTGCAACCCGACAGAAGGGAGAGGGAGAGATCTGGGTGAAGAAAAGTCCAGGGAGAGGGAACAGTCCAGTCCTCAGTGTGGTAGTGGAACAGCAAGGACAGCAATGTTGCCAGATGGAAACAAGCAGATGGTATGAGGCTGGATGGGCAGCCAGGGACCAGGCTGGTGTGGGGACCATGGCTTCATTCTGAGGACAGTGAGAAGCTACTGGAGGGTTCAAGCAGGGGAGCAACATGATTCACTGCATATTTTTAGAAAGATCCTTCTGGACTGCTGGGCAGGGAATGGCTGGCAATGTTGAATGGCCACAGGGATGGGAGGGAGGTGTTTGCTACTCCCAGCAGGGCTGAGGGTTTGGGCAGAGGCACAGCAGTGAGGCTGGGTTGTGCTTTCAAGATAGAGCTGAGGGAATCACAGTTCCCTATTTAGAAGGGGCTAATCCAGCCCCCAAACACGATATGACATATACTCCATTCCAAGTGCTTTACATTTGTTACCTCATCCCTGCATTCATAGAACATTTATGGCTCATCCTACAGGCCAGGCACTAGGAGGTAGAAAGTATCATCCCCATTTCAGTACTTGAGAAGCTCGATGACAGAAAGATAAAGGGCTCTAACCAAGGTCTCAGAACTGGGAGCAGGATAAAAGTCTCACTCCAACGTCCCTGTCATTTCTATTACAGCAAACTTATTTCCTCCCACGGTTCTCAGGGAGGCAAGAACCCCCATGGCTTGATCTCCTTCTTAAAAATACTGTAACCACAAATAATAATCACACCTGCCATTTCTTGAGCACTTACTATGTCCTGGGCACCGTGCCTAGCGAACGATGTATATTATCTCATTTAACTCTTGACACCCCCAGGAGGTAGATGATGGAACAGGCTGAGGGAACTAATTAGCCCACATTAATACAATTAATATAGAACACTAGCAAGAATTAGTAAATAGTGAAACCAGGTTTCAGAACTTGGCTCTGCATGAAGGACTTGACCAACATGGTTTTCTGTCTCCAGTGATACACATAAAAGATTGGTATTGTCCTTTACAGTTTATGGAGTTCCCCCCCCCCCCCCCCCGCCCCGCAAGAAGCCACATCACCTCCTGTAGGGTTTGGACTGTGGACCAGCACGGGCTTAGGAAAAAGAATGACACAGAGATGCAAGGAGGCCGTGTGGACACAATGTCTGCCGAGACTCCCCCCTGTTGTGCCAACTTGTTCCAGAAGGAAAGCAGTAGCCCAACCCTGCATTTACCCATGTGGGTCAGCTTCCAAGAAGCACATCAAAGCACCTGAAATATACCCCAGACAGATCTTTTGGACTGACACAGGAGAACCACCCCAGAATGTTACTGAAAACATTGCCAATAAAAGTGATGAACCACTTCTGCAAGTGACCCAAGACTAAAACTTTTTTTTTTCTTTGCCTAGAATGGCATCCCCTTCATCTGTCTTATACTGTAATCAGATACAACCTTGATAGAATGAAAGCAGAGGTCACACTGAACAAACTGGCACTTTACGTGCTCAGAAAAAGGCTCCTTTGTAACAGGGAAATTATAGCATTTCTATAGAGGGATTTTTCTTAAAAGGACAGGTTGCTTTGTTCAAATGGTGCTGATTTCAGTGCTCTGAGGAGAGGGCCCTTTCAGAGTGTCGACCGGCTGAAATTTGTGGGGTTCCTTTTGTTTGTAAAAAGCTGAATATATTACAGGGGGGTGTATTAAAATAGAAATGATAAGCCATTTGACTAGGCAATGTTTTGATTGTCCAAAAACATCAGGCCATTTTACATTTCGCTTATACAGAGTCAAATATCCTAGGAGCACCGTGTGAAACATGGTTTAACAGATCTCTGTGGGTCCTGAGTTACACTTGCTGTCCATAGCATGTTGATTCTCTTGGGAAGAGAGCTGATATTTTTTAACAATGGGAATCCAGATCACAGTATTAGACGTACATTTGAAAGGACAAACAACAACAAAGCAAAACTCCTGAGTTTAGGTGATGTACAGGAAGAAAGGAAATAAAACTTGGACCTGTGGTACTCTACCATCAGCTGGAGCCAGGCCAAGCTTCAGGAAATCACATTGCAGAGCAGAGTGTGAACACAGGAAATGTGTTTGAGCTAAAAAAAAACACGGTTTTGTGTCAATCGAAATGCCAGGCATGTCATGTCTCAACATGTAACGTTATCAAAAATTAAGCAAAGTGTTTCATTTTCCCGGTGTCAATTTTAACACTTAACGATATTTTTGGCATGGCAATTACTGTTTTCATTCCATTAGGCCTTCTGTGAGTGGGAATGTTTTGTCTGCAATCCTAATAATCATACTTTTTATGAGCAGATGTAGTGCTTCATTAAACCTGATTGTTTATAATAATAAAAGTTTTACCAAACCTACTAAACCCCATATTTGTGCTGCAAGTGCTTGCTTCTCACCCCCTAAGATCTGCCAAGCAGACAAAATCAGTACCGCCATTTTTCATGAAACAGCTGTCCCTGGGGTGGGGTGACGCAATGAGAGTTCTAATCTCCTCTCCCAGGTAAGGAAAATAAGGAATTGCAGTGTGATACTCTTTAATTTCATTCACAGCATACAATGCATTATAATTTAAATCTGGACAGGAAGAGGTGCTTCCCCCTACAATCATAAAGCCACTGCATTATTTCCCAAGAAATAGGGTACGAGTTTCATTAATAGGAAAGCTATGAATGTTTTGTGCCTCCTAGCCAGTAAAGAAGGAGGAATGAATCTACCCAGAGGCAGCAAGATGGGCTTGATTTTAGACTGGGTAAGAGCGAACTAGCTACAGCCCAGAGAAAGAACTCGGTACTGGGGAGCTGGGCAATACAGCTCCCCAGTACCGAGTTCGAGTACCATGCCCCCCGACTCAGGCATCCATTTTGCAACCCGGGGCTGGATCTGCACGACCCATACGCTTTCTCTGCGTGAAGCCGCTGAGCTGTTAAAGTTCATGCATTACTGCAGCAGAGCCCTGCCTACTTTAACTAATAGGTATTTGCCTCTCCGGGCGGTGGCGAGGTTCGCGTGAGAGGTGTTCGCAGAGCACCTGGGGTAGACTGTGCCTGACTCTCGCACATGCGCAATGAACGGTAGCCCCTGCGGCACCCATCCTACACGGACACCTGAACCGGGTCATCCGCACACAGGAGGAGAGGAAGGCTCAAGAAGCGGGTTGTTCCTGCCTCACCTCTCTGAATGTCATGACAACCTAGAAAATGTTATAAAGCCCATATGGGCATAAGCAAATGAAGTGTGTGACTGCCAGATTTATAGAAAGTTGGTAACAGAGCTCTTGGGCAAACAAAGGCAGCTCTGGAGTAAAAGGTTGGAGAGCATTTTGATGCAAATGTATGAAGAGGTATTTTTCTCTACCTGTCAAATCTTCCTTGGCTGAGATAATAAACAATTGAAGCATCCTGGTCCTGTCCCAGGGAGGTTAATCAGATGTGGCACCCGATGGAGATGAGGTGGCAGGTCAGCCCTGGCGCTGGCTGTGAGCAGAGAAGCCAGTGGGGTCCTACCGGGCCACTTGCTCTGACTCAGGAAACACCTCCATTGCTACAGTGAAGCCAACATATTCGGACTGGAATGGGCTTATCCTCTTTGTTCCTTTCTGGACACTAAGGCAGGTGCCAGCTTCGCATCTCTTTTTTGCCTCCAACCAGCTGTGTGCTTGGGAGGGCTGTATTCTCTCTAGGAATTCCTTCCCTCCTCTGCACACAGGTGGATGGGAACAGAGCAGGGCTCCGTGCATTTCATGCAGCAACAACAGAACCCCCGTTTCAAGCAAAATCTTATGCAGAGAGGCAACATAAAGCATGAAACAGTAGAAATGTTTCAGTTGAAAACGGAACAGGGGTTGAGAGACACTCCACAGCCCCCTCACCGGGCAGCTCCCCAGCATCCCTTGCTCTGCAGGCTTTGGTTTGAAAACTTCAGGCGTGGATCATCTTGCTGGTCCTTTTGAACTCTGAAATTTTGCGACTTCTATCCTTTCATTAATGCACGGTTTCCCCTTCTCCAGCGGGACCCTGAGCTGCCTGCTCACTGAGCTCCTGCTTTCCAACACTCAGTTTTGTCTCTCGCTTTTCTGAAACCTAAAGATGGGATTCTTTCTTTGAACGGACTAGAAAGAAATTCTTTAACAACTTGGAACCAGCATCTGTTCCTGAGGACCCACCTCTCTTTTTTCCCCTTTGGAGAAACAAGAAGATACTGATAGGAACTCTTTCCCATGTTTTCATAGTACTCATAGTTTGCATGAGTAACTTTATTTTTTTTTTTAAGATTTTATTTATTTATTTATTTGAGAGAGAGAGAGAGAGAGCTTGCGGGGGCTGGGGGGGCAGAGGGACAAGCTGACTCCCCACTGAACACAGAGCCCAATGGGGGCTCGATCCCATGACCCTGAGATCAAGACCTGAGCCGAGATCAAGACCTGAGTCGAAATCAAGAGTCAGGCACTTAACCAACTGAGCCACCCAGGCGCCCCACATGAGTCATTTTAAAGCCTTCTCTCAGTTTAAGAATATGGAAAAGGGCGAGAGAAGGTGAGACCATCCCCCTTCACCTATTAGATGGTTCCCAGATACCACTCAAAGAAAGATCCTGGGGCTCAGTGAGGTGCCTTACAGAGGCTGTAACAGAGCGGGGAGAATGGCGCCACCCAGCTCCTACCCCCGGAACTACACACAGCATCCTAGCATCCACCCCGAGCTTTGAACTGTGTCTGTGAGCATCTGTGCTTTATCTCCGTTTATTTTGTGCATCTTGGCAAGATGTGTCCTTAGGTATAAGAAAAGACTAAGGAGGTTATTTTTTGGTCTGTGAATGCTCAAAATATTTTCCATATGAATGAATGGTACTTGCTTCTCTGCTTTACATCATTTTGGCTTACAGACGTTTTTGTAGGAACGCTCTACTTTCAAATGGTAGAGAACCTTGTACTGGGGAAACAGAGTGTCCCTGAGTGCCTGGACAGTATCCAGGAAGATGAATGGAAAGGGAACAGTAAAGAGGGGAGGAACAGTTCTGAGAGAGAGTAGACCTAGAATGGAGGGAGTATATTCCCAAGAGACTGAATGTACCCGACGGGGCTGTTTTAGATGGGAAGAAACCGAGTTTATATTCTCCCCACCACCCATTACCCATTACTGTCTCCAACAGCTGGAACGAGGAAGGCTCTGGGGCAAGATGAGATCACCTACAGAGAAGAAATTAAGTTATCATTTTTGTGCTTCTGAGTTGGTGTGTAAATTCCAATTCCGCTACATAAACAACAGCAAGAACAAGATATAAAGAGGGAATTTTACAAAAGGGAGGTGAACGGTGGACATTCTTAGCTGGCATGGTCAGGGCGGGTCTTACTGATATGGTGACATTTTAGCGATGACCTAAAGGATAAGAAGGAGTCAGACACACAAAGAACCTAGAAAAAAAGACTCCTGGCAAAGAGAACAACATGCAGAATGGCCCTGGGGTGGGGAGGTGCTTGGCATGAGCAGTGGGAGATGGAGAAGAAGGACATGGATGAGATTAGAGGTGGAAGGAAGGAGCGGATCATTTCAGTACCCATAACTACGGTGGAAAGTCATTGCGGGCTTTCAGTGGGGCAATGATAGAATCCAATTCATATTGTTTGAAAAGATCACTCTAGTGATGTGTAGATAATACTGTAGAGGAACAAGAGTAGAGCAGAGGGTCTGCAGGAAGCTCTGGGCATACCCCATGTATGAGATGTTGGGGGCTCTGACTAGGGCAGGAGAGAGAGGGAGAGACATGGATGGATTTGCAAATACTTTGGAGGGAGACTCACCCAGATTTGCTGATTGCTGGTGGATTGGATTTAGAGGGGAAGAAGAGGAAGGGATGAAGAATGAGTCCCAGGTTTTTGGCTTGAGCAGCTGGGTAGAAGCTATTGTCATTTATTGAGATGACGAATACTGGTTGTAGAGATATTAAAAATATGGCTGCAAATTGTTACCTTCCTGCCCCAAGAGGTGGGTTCTGTGTCGTCTCCTCTTGAATGTCATGACTGCATGGGCCAATAATGTACAGAAGTGACTGTGATCCAAGGCCAGGCCATAAAAGACTAGGAAGTCTTCCTCTTCTTAACTGGTGCATGTACTCTTGGGTCCCTGGGATGTCACTATTCCAGTTACTATCACTGCAAAACAAGCTACACAGAATTTTCCTGATGTCTAGCAACCATTTATTATGCTCATGGATTTTGAAGACCAGTGAAGAATGCCCAGATTGCTCGTCTCCACTTGGCCACACTGGTGACTTGAAGGTGGGGGGCTGGACTGATCTGAAGCTTCTCTCACAGGGCTGGCACCTGGGCTGGGAAGACTTGAACGGCTGAGGACTGCAGCAGCTGGAGGCCTTTGGGCATCTTTAACTGTCTGTAGCGTCTCTGCCTATTCTCTCCAGCTTGGCAGCTTCAGGGTCACCAGGCTTGCATGTTTCAGCCCAGGACTCCAAGGCTGGGAGAGTGAGCCAGGTGGAAACGGTACCACCTTTTCTAACCTAGCCCCAGATGTCACACTGCATCACTTCCATTCATTGGAAGCAAAGTACTAAAGCTAGTAGCCCATATCAAGGGGAGGGAATTAGACTTGACCTTTTGTGCAGTTTATGCAAGAGGTATGGCCGTGGGAGGAGTTTGCCTACCTTAAGACCACCATGCTGGACAGGCCATGTCGGGACACTCCGTCAACAACAGCCCAGTGGAACCCAGCCTTCCAGCGATCCCCACACAGCCCGGGCATGCGAGTGGATCCCCCAGAAGAGCCCATCTGCCAAGCGAACGTCACCTAGTGACCACCATCGAAGCCACATGGAAGAGAAGAGTCACTCAGCTGAGTCCCGCGGGAACTCCTGAGCCATGAAATTATAAGGTCTGGTCAAAGGATAGCTGTTTTCACTCTTAAGTTTGTGCGTAGTTTGGGACACAGCAGTGGATAGCCGTAGCACTCAGGAGGAGAATCTATTTTTGGACTCCGAGGATGGTGGGGGAGAGAGAATCAAGAGTCTGCTAGGAAATCTCAAGGAGGTGGTTAGAGAAGTCAGCCGGAGCCGAGGGAGAGGCTGCCAGGAGCCGCGGCATCGTCAGTTGACCGTGTCAGGGCAGCCGCCTTGGAGGCGCTGACTTAACACACCCAGGAGAACATGCTTCTGGTTCCGCCGCCCCGTCTTCGCCGTGCATGCCCAGCACGTACTCAGCCGCTCTGCGCGGGCGGCGGGGTGTCCTGCGCCCGTGGGAACCGATTTTGGCCAGCACGAGGGCATTCGGCAGAGCCTCTCCCCACACCTTCCCTCTAAGGCTAAAGTAACCTTATGAAGGAGGCCCAGTGTGAGGCTGGAACCCCCGCCCCACTTCAGTATGATCTTCATGAAGTAGAGAAGATGACTATTTACATTGTGAGTGTTACATTCAAGGTATTATGGGATAATACCTTGAAAAGAACAATGTTCTAAAATAACACGTAATTTCTAAACAATAGTTAAAAACTCCAGGATTCAGGTGACCTCCCCAGCCCCCCACCTCTCCCCTTACATAAACAATCAGGAAGCCTGGGTTTGTTTATTTGTTTTTAACTCAAAACATCCAGAAAAAAAATCCTTTTCTTTTTTTTGACTCCTGAATGGTATCCACATCCCTCCCTACTCTCTGTCAGAAGTTTTTTTTTTTTTCAGTTGTGATTGACAAATCTGAAAAGATCCCCCTTGCACCAGAGACCCTGTTTAGGAATGAGAAGGAATGAAGGCCCTGCTGGGTCCTTCTGTCTGTCTTCTTGTCTTTCACGCAGTCAACCCAGAAAGAGAGGAAGGAAAATTAAAGATTGGGAAAGGCCACGAATGCAAAACAGCAAACAGACATGCTGAAATAAAAATCCAGGGTCACTGACCTTTCCAAGTTGGGTCCTCAATGGCGAGGGAACACGGAGGGCACTGCTTTGTTGAAATTTGGCCTCTGGGGAGTAACCTGCCATCATCTGCCTTCACCACCAGACCCTCCCTCCCCGCCCCCCACGAAAGAATTTGTCTTACCCAAAAACAAGATAATAAGGCCATAATCGTTATTTTTCCAGAGCTAAGGAAAACATCTTAAAGCTATTATTGGTATTTGGGGGGAAAGAGATTTGGCTGGGGCCTCAAAGAGTGGAGATGTATGCTAATTACATGTTTTCAGTTCAGTTCTCCAGATCCTAAACACAGCCTGCTCCCTGGCAGAAACATCACAGAGGTCTACAGAGGCTGCTTTGAGGCTTTCAGAGGCTCAGAGAGAGCCCTTCGGAGCCCAGGTACGATGATCACTGACTTTTGTCCTGGCCCCACGGTAATGGAGCCACTCAGAGCCTTTCTTCTACAGAAGTGAGAGGTGGGGACGGCAGACAGCAGGACAAGGACAGCCTAGCAGGCTGACGGGAAGCCACGGGAGGCTCTGACTGGTGCTGGGCGAGCCAGATCTGAACCTCAGAGAGGGCTGCTCACAAATGAGCTCATCCCTAGCGTGGTGCCTTTCACCCAATGGCCACTGAGTGTTTGGGCTGTTTTGAAGTAAGACAAATATATCTCCCAGCGGCTTGGAATAGAGGAGCTCATGGTACAAAGACCAGAGTGACAAACCACAAAGTTGAAAGCTGCTCCTGCTGATTTGGCAAAAGGGAGGGTGGGGAGGTCCAGGGGAAAAGAAGACCCTGAGCTTTAAAGATGCTGTCAGGGAGCGTGACCTTCCTACACCACTGATCACCAAGGCCAGGAGCTGGAGTTAGAAGCCACCTTGGAGGCAGGCGGGGCAAGGTGGCTGCAGGGCGAGTGCAAGTCTTCTCAGGGCTGGAGATGCTGGACTCCCATCCTGCCTGTCTCCGCTGGACGTCTCTTACAAAAGACAACGTCGCCCCCCAGGCAGGCACTCTGCCCCATATTTCCAGAGTTCCGAAGGAATTTTATTCTCATCCTGCTGCCCTTCAGACAGGTCAAGTGCCTGCAACCTCCTCACTCCCCCTCCCCACGTTCTCTTTAGATAATCACTATGCTGTAGCTCCAAGGTTGGCTTGGAAGCTTGAGCTGCTGACCTTGTTTGCACTGCCTTCATGTGCAAACGCCCTCGGGTCCTTCAGGAGACTGCGCTAGCCCACTTCCCCTCGGGCTCTGCACTTTAGGCAAGTATGATCCCCCTCTTTTTAACACTTAGCCACTCATCTGTCAAATGAAGGATGGACTGGCTGGCCCTTGAAAGGGTTCAGGACAGCCCCCCACATGTGCCCATTTGGCATGCAAATTATTCTGAGCTGAAGGCAATCAAGAGCCTGTGGACCCAAGAGAAGCTTTGGCCCTCCCTTAACTATGTAGAAGAATCTAAACTAGAGGTATGTGTGTGTGTGTGTGGGGGGGGTCTTTCCCAGAATGAGGGTTATTAGCAGAGATAAATGTTATCTGTGTGACCCTTCTCATCTCATTACCAAACATCTGCTCTTCTTCATGTCACCCATGAAGTGCATTCCTTTCCTTTGAAGTCCCAGACCACTGCCCCCTTTTCCTTAGTTCAGGACGACATACCTACCTCATGTTGCCTAATCTCCGTGTCTGTGTGGATTATGCTATTAAATTTTATTTTCTCCTATTAAAGTCTGTCTCGTGTCAATTTGATTCTTAGTCCAGGTAGAAGGACCCTTGAGGGGACAGGAATTCTTGTTCCCGATACCCTCTGGTGCCTTGCATCTCCCATGCCCCAGGGACAGCCCATCTGGGCGCCACCATCAGAAACTGGATATTGGGCTGATGGCTCCCAGACCATGTGGCTCCTCTGATGCCAATAGGGTTGGTGTGAAGCAAATTAAACTGATTCTTCTAGAAGGGCTCAGAGCAAATGAAGGCACGTTGTAGAGGAGATGGGAACTCATCCCTCAGGAGCCAAAGGCTCCAGATGCAGAGAGAGCTGGATCTGTATGAGTTTCCCCTCGCTGCTAGAGCAAATTACCACAGACTTAGGGGCTTAAAATAACACTTATCATCTTCTAGTTCTGGAGGGCTCGAGGTCTGACAGGGGTCTCGCTGGGCTGAGATCAAGGCATTGGCAGGCCACCTTCCTTCTCAAGGCTCACGGGAGAGTTGTGTTCTTGCCTCTCCGGTTGCTGCTTCCTTTCTTGCTCCCCTTGGCTTACAGCTTCTTCTTCACATTCAAAGCCAGCAGCGTAGCCTCACCCAGTCTCCTTCTGACCCTGACCATCCCTCCTGGGCCTCCCTCTCCCACTCTCAAGGACCCTTGGGATTGCATGGAGCCCACACAGATAATCCAGGATACTTTCCTTCCTTGAAGGTATGCTGGTTAGCAATCTTAACTATCTGCAATCTTAATTCCCCTTGCTGAGTAATGTGTCCATTTACAGATTCTGGGGGATTTGGACATCAGCATGTTTGAGAGGCCATTATTATTTTTTTATATTTATTTATTTATTTGAGAGAGAGAGAGTGGTGGGGGGAGGGGCAGAGTGAGAGGGAAAGAGAATCTCAAGCAGATTCCCCACTGAGCACAGAGCCCAACACAGGGCTCCATCCCAGGACCCTGAGATCATGACATGAGCCAATATCAAGAGTTGGACGCTTAATGACTGAGCCACCCAGGTGCTCTAGGAGGCCATTATTTTACCGATCATGAGATCGATACTATGGCTCTTAGATGAGACAAGAAAAGGCCCAGGCCTGTGGCCTCCTCTGTGGCCACTGACCCCATAAGTGGGATGAGGTCTCCTGCTATTAGCTCCATAGCTCCTCCCTTGCCCATCATGGAGCCCTGAAGAGTTTAACTACTTGTTGAATAGCTGTTCTCTTTCTTACATTGTAACTTCTGTGAGGCAGGAAATAGTGTCTGCCCTCTTCAATCTGCCACACCCTAAACAGTGTATTAGTCAGCATTTCCTGTCAACAAACACCTCCCCACCACCAAACCTCAGTGAGTTACAATGTTTTATTCAATGCTGCAGACTGAATTCAGGTCTGTTCCAAGCGTTTTCACATTCAAAGACCCAGGCAATGGTGAGGATGTGTAATTCTCTTACGGGGAAAAAGCAAATAATAGAGAATAATAGTACATTCTGTCCTACTTGGAATCTATCAAAAGTATTACTTACCAAATAGATGAATAGATGAGCTACATCGGTAAAAAAAAAAGGCAAGAATCAAGAATGACTAGGAAGTTCCTATATATTACCACCTCTTTTAATCTTTTTTTTTTTTTTTTTTAAAGATTTTATTTATTTATTTGACAGAGACACAGCAAGAGAGGGGACACAAGCAGGGGGAGTGGGAGAGGGAGAAGCAGGCTTCCTACTGAGCAGGGAGCCCGATGCGGGGCTCGATCCTAGGACCCTGGGATCATGACCTGAGCCGAAGGCAGACGCTTAACGACTGAGCCACCCAGGCGCCCCTCTTTTAATCTTTATAACAAGTTTGCCAGAAGGTCTTATAATTTCTATCTTCAGATGAAGCATCTATTGGTTGAGAACCTCCTCTGGAGCTTTGTGAGTGTGATCTGAAACCTGCCCCCATATGTAGAGGACAGGGAGAGACAGAAGAAAGACATGGGCCATTCTAGTTGGGGAGGCAGTGGGTCAAATAAGCAAGAGAACTTACTTATGAGGCTTGTCTTGGGCACCACAAGATGAGTAGATCTCTGCATCAGCTGGCCAATTCTTAAAAGTTTATATAGAGGCTTGGGTTGTCACATAGACCATCCAGAAGGTCTCAACACCGCATCACTATCTCAAGGCTGTGTCCTTGGGGCAGCTTCTGGGAGTGGGGGAGGCAGGTGGAAATGTACATTCCAAGGACAAGGGAAGGGGTGAGGAGCCTCCCATTGTTGGGGTCCAACTTATGGGTCAACTGGTGGACATGTGCTTTTAGTGATCTCCCCCAACAGCACCTTTGTGCTGGAGTAAGAATTAAATCTGGTTCTCTCTGGTCCTATCACCCTGCCCTTCATCTGACCTATTTCCCTTGAATAATTATTTGGAGAATAGGGCATGCTAAAATGTCATCTTAAAGGATTGACATTTAGTATATGAGCATAAATTATTATTAGTGGGGGAAGTTTGATTAATATGAATATGTACTGTGAAGACAATAAGGATCTGATACATAGAAGCTTTACATCCTGTCTTACAAACATGAAGCTGTGTTTGTAGCAGGAGCTTGAATCCAGCTTTCTCATCCGTTCAGATCCTTTTCCACTCTGTCTCTCTGGGCCAAAGCTTCTTTTCCCTATAGCAACATGGAGTAGTTGACAGGTAACTGGTGAAAATTGCATTTGCTTTTTACTGTCTACCAGGATATAAGAGTCAACGATGCAGTAATCCAATTGTCGGGTGCCAATTTCATTTGAAATAATTGCTGATAAAATCGAAAAGAAAACTTCAGCAAATCTGAAAACAGATTATGGCAGAACTCAGTGGCACAATGGGCTGATATTAAATATTGTTTCAGTACTTAGGATCAGACTTCATATTGAATCTAGATGAACACTGGGTCATGGGATTTGGATAAAAGCCAGGCAAAGTCAAGCTTCCCATCATTCATGGTACTTGGATTCTGAGTGGGAGCTGATTTCCTAAAGCCACTGCCCTCACCTAAGTCCACAGTGATGACAGATTTGAATTCAAGAATAGCATTGTCTGAAATTAGAGTAATCTTAACGAATATTCCTCCTATATACCCATGCCATCCCACATAAGCCTCACATCCCAGGAAGAGGGTATTTCTTCCCTAATATAACAGAGGAAGAATTTGATTCTGGCCCAACTTCACACAGATACTGAGGGACAGAGCGAGGATTGAAACCTAGGTGGTTTGTCCAAGGGCTGTGATCATCCCACTGGACCACATTGCCTCTTAATCTGTCCAGAACGGTGGTAGCCATATCATATAATTGAGGGTCAAAATCTACCTTGGATAATCCTATTTAGCTTTCTATGCTGATTAGTTTAATTATATTACTGCCACAGTCCACTTCATAAATGCTGCACAGAAAAAGCTGAATGTAATTAAAATAACCAACTATTCAAACAGATGTGCATCTGCAAAGCTGAGTACAAATTGAATTTTTAAGCAACATATTGTGTTTTATATGCAAAAACATCTCCATTAATTTGTTCATTCAACAAACATTTATTAGTGCCTTGATGCCAGCGGGCACTATAATAGACCCTGGAAACAGAGATGAATGTGACCCAGCATCTGTTTCGAGAAGCAGAGACCCCAGTGAGGAGTGACAGACCAAGGAAATCAATTAAGATGAGGCTCTCCCGCTGCCTAGACCATCCCTCTCCAGGGGTTCCCGTCTCTGAGCCACCTGCAGCCCTCTCCCCATCTCTGTCATTATCCCATCAGTCTGAGCTGTCCCAGGATGGTGCTGTGTTCTCTTCCCCACTACGAGGGTCCAGGCTGACTGTGCGTTAGAACTGGCTTCCCTCCTCGTGTAACTCACGTGTCAGCCACTGTCTCCTGCCCCTGACACACACACACACATACGGTAGTGTCAGCCACATTCTGATCCTTCCCCGGCCCATGGAGATCCCACACTTGCCTGTGTGATTTCTGCGAAGTCCAAGAGCCTCCCTTCCGTGGAGCTTCTTCAGCCTCTTAGGTCTCTTGCTGTGTGTGCTGTTTCTGTCCTATGCCATGCTGAGCCCAATGTGACAGCAAGCTCGTTCCGCATTTCTATGAGGCATCCACACCCACACGCACGCGCGTTCCTCTCACAATAGGCATTTATGAGTTTGATAAACCTTAATGAAGATTTGGCAGCTGCAGGAAGGGATGGGCTCACACATCACATGGCTTCCTGTGGACTAAGGTCAACACACAGAGGGAGCTCCCCATCCCTTCTCTTCCCATCCTCAGGCTCAAGTTCAAGTTCAGTTTAGAAACGTCTCCCAAACAGCGGCCACCCCCTTGGCCTCGGAGTTCCCGTAGTGTTGTCTGCCCTCAGGAGAACAGACCAGGGAAGAACCCTAGAGGCCCAGCAGGTGGATGGGTTAGCGGCTGCATGGGCCCGGAATTCCAGAGTCCCATGCACCCCAAACCCAGTCTGGCAGGGGGTGCGGAGGATTCCAGTGGGATGTGGCCCAGACTGCTCTCGGCTAGGGCAGTACTATTGCTATCATTGTCTTGTCTCCATCCTCATGGGTGAGGAAACTCATGGCACAGGTTACGTAACTCGCCCAAGGTCAAAGGGCTAAAAAGAGGCAGAGGCAGCATTGGAACTCAGGCAGCGTGGCTCCTAAGATTCTTAGCCATTATGCTGTACTGACTCCCAAAGACAGAGTCCCTTGCCTCCTGAAGCTCAAGGCTCAAGATAATCATGTGTGTGTGTGTGTGTGTGTGTGTGTGAGTGTGTGTGTGTGTGTGTTAAGTAATTACTGTTCTGAGTTCTGCGGGCACCATACGCGAGGAGAGATGAAAGCCCAAGGACTGGGGTTGCCCAGAGGAAATACTCCCTGACCTGACTGCCCTTGGGGGAGACAGGCTGGGCAGGAGGAGGTCAGAGAATGCTTCCCTGGGGACATGACGTGGAGACTGAGCTCTGGGTGATGAAGAATAACACATGCAAAGGCTCAGAGGCATGAGAGCATAATGCTGTTTTCCGAGAATATAATAAAAACCATTATTTATATTTATTGAGCTAATTACAATTCAGCCTTCACTACAGCCTGTCAAGCAAGTGCTGCCGCTAACCCCAGACTGAGGAAAGATGAAACCAAAGCTGAGGATCAGAGCTGTCAGACCAGCTAGTAATAGGGTCACCCTAGGTCACCCAGCTAGTGAAGGGAGAAGCTCTGTTTGTAACCCCTTCGCAGTGCTGCCTCCAACGAGTTGAGAAATGTTTGTTGAACTGGGTTAGTTGACTGAGGGGGAGCAGCAGCTAGGGACCCACCCACTAAGGGAGGCCCCTTCCAAACGTGCCCCCCCAAATCCCTCTTAAGGGTAGTCTTCTGGCTCAGGACCAGGCCACCCACCAAAGTGGGGAATGTCTTTGAAATGTCAGCTTCCATCTGAACAATTCAAAGTTTGCATACTAGACCAAGGTATCTCGCTGTTTTTTTTTAAGTTAATAATATTGTTAGATTGGTTACTGTTAAACACAATCCTACCCGGGCAGGACACAGATGTGTTTTGCTGTGTCCTGCCCAGCACACTGTTGAGTACCCCAGTTGGGAGCACCAGTATGAGTGATGGAGGCCACTGAGGATATGGGGCTGCTTGATCAGATTTCCCTTCTAATTAACTCTCATTTTTTGGTCTTAGATTATCTACACTGATCAGATTAGCATACTTCCTTTGCTTTGCGGGGTGTATGCTGACTGGATGCCACTGGCAGAAGCTCTTTTATTCTTCAGCCCTGTATGAGCCACCCTAATGATCTGTGTGGGATGAACATTTCAGAATCAAGCTTTTGTTGGAGCTCCTTGTGTTTTTTTGGATCTATCCCTTATCACTTTACCAACAGATGGGAAAGAAGCCTAAGGCAGCTGGACTGGGGGCCTAGGAGCCTGAGTCCCCTCCTGTCTCCTGATGTGCCCAGTACCTTCAACTCCAGGCCACGTCCCCCGTGCCCTATTTTGATCCACTGCCTTCACCTGGAGGCTGAGATGTTTTCACTTAAAAACTTGGCTCTCCAGGGACACCTGGGTGGCTCAGTCGGTTAAGCGTCTACCTTCGGCTCAGGTCATGATCCCAGAGTCCTGGTATCGAGCCCCGCATGGGACTCCCTGCTCAGCAGGGAGTCTGCTTCTCCCTCTGCTCCTCCCCCTGCTCATGCTCTCTCTCTTTCTTTTTTCCTCTCTCTCTCAAATAGATAAATAAAATCTTTAAAAAAATAAAACCTTGAATCTCCAATGTTGTTTCTCCTCCTGTGTCTTAGCATCCATTCTGTCCCCTTGGTTCCTATGCAAGGACACCCTGCCTGCTTTCTTTGATCCTTCCAGGAAGAGCATCTGGGGCAAATGGTTTCAAAGATGGCCCCCACCCATCCCTCCCCTCCCTGTATGTGCACACATCTTCCCACATCAAGAGGTGCAGTTTACCACCCATCTTCTTGAATCTGCTTGGCCTGAGTGACTTGTTTGGGTAATAGGATGCAGCACAAGTGATATTCTGGAACTTCTGTGGCTAGATTCTAAGAAGCCTTTAAGCTCCACTTGGAGCTCTTTAGGAAGCTCATTCTTGGCACGCTCACTGTTGAAATGAGCCACTCTGATGGAGAGGCTGAAGCCAAGTGGAGAAGGCACGTGTCAATGCTCCACTTGTCAGCCCCAGATGAGATGCCGGCCAACAGCCGCCATCGACTGACAGTCACATGAGTGAGCTGTCCTGGACGTCCAGCCTTCAGGGGACTTCCGCCCCAGCTGACATCTGACTATGCCCACAGGAGAGACCCCTAGCCAGACCTGTACAGCAGAGCCTGGCCCATCCACAGAGTCATGAAATAAAATGATAAGTCTGGGGTCGTTTTCTATATAGCAAAGCTTCTGGAACAGCGTTGTAACCAGCCACCTTGTCTGAGGCAGCTAGACTAAAGTTCATGTGTTATCTGACGCTACTCACGCAATCCCAGGCAGAGGGGCTGGAAAGGAACTAAGTCTTGTGTTAGCACAATTGTTTTGCATGCAGTCCTTCCACAGGGCTGGGGGACATCTGGGGCATCTGGGGGGCCATGCTGCACACTGCAGTAGTGTAGTAACTCAGGAAAATGCTTATAGATCCATCGAGTGTAAAAAAGCAACAAAGATTGTGTGCATACAGCCTGGCGTCCAAGACGTGATGAAGGGCAGGGTACTCTGATGTGCGCCGTCCTCTATCAAGGAGGAGGCCATACTAATTGGAGTGGTCAGATTCCAGGCTGCTGATTTAGTGCACCCCAAAGTCAGGGCATGGGTGTCACCCTCTCCCCCACTCCCTTCCTTACTGATTGGGATTTTGTTGCCCTCTCTCTTACACCCACAGCAGACGTACTAAGAGGCTCTCTTTCTTTGACTTCTAGGTGATGGTCAAAGAGCGATAAGACTGGAAATCTGGCTTGGGGATGAAGTGGTAGAAGACCTCTTAGGCCCCCACTTGAGGCCACTGGCCTAGCTCTGCTTTCCAGAGTGCTCCTTTGGGGGTTGGTGTCCAGGTCAGCTGGCAATAAAATATTATACTAATTTCTGCCTTACACTATTTCTTATGTACGTATCTTCCTATGGCCCTCACTGGTAAAGAAGCCTATGGCTGGCCTAGATTCAGATGTCCCTGCATTCCTTGGCCATTATGTCATCTTGATGCCACTGAATAACACCCAAATCCAACCTTTATTCCTTTATTCAATGTGTGTTTATTGAGCACCTACTATGTGACTGGCACTGGGAATAATACATCAGAGAACCAAAAAGATTGCTGACCTCATTCTGGAGGGAGAAGAAAGGCACTCAAGGGCAAAACAGAAACGTAAACCATATACCATAGGGTGAAAAGTCCTGGCAGGTGTGAATGACTTCTGCCTGTGGAAATGCCAGGGGGCAGGAGAGCGCTGACTCCAGAGATCATGGCCGCCTGCAGTGAGCCGGGGTGAGAGCCGCCAGAGCAGTCTGGAGACCCACAGCAACCCACCTATAGTCCAGAGATGGGTCGTGAGAAGTGGTCCATTCTGGATTTATTTTGAAGGTAAAAGGAGCTTGAGTTTTTGTTGGCTTGGGTGTGGCATAGGAGAGAAAAAGCCTTTCAGCCTTGCAAGAGGCTGAAATGAAATGAAATGCGGAAAATCACAGGAGGTACAGTTTTGGAAGGCAATTCCCTTGAGCCTCTTAGTAAATATGGTAATAATTACTTACATGAGTACTGTTTGGAATTGGAACTGGACTCTGCCCCTTACTAATGGAAGAAGCACAATTAAATCATTTCACCCCTTGACCCTCAGTTTCCTCATCTGTACAATGGGAATCATAGTAACCACCTTACAGGTTTGGTATATGGATCTGCCATAATGGGGTTAAGTACCTTGCATGGTGCCTGACGCATAGCAGGTGCTCGATTGATGTTAGCTGAATGTGTGCTTGAATGGGTGATACGGGTGCACATGGTTAGTAGCAAAGCCCAGAATTATGTATACTACATGTTCACTCATTTATTTATTTTTTTTAGTATGCATTCAAAAACATAGGGGATTTGTAGTAAGCTTTGATTCCTAGTTCATCCAATATTCCACCCAAAGGTGCAGAACTTTGATGGTAGATTTTAAACCTATAAGGAAATGGAAAGCTGGTTGGTGAATTTCTTGCCCTGTCTCATTTGGCAACAGGCCATGAAGACAAGGCAATAATTGTTCTTATTTCTTCTCTAGTGCTCCAGACAGACAAAGCAGGTAGTTGGAATAAACTATTTAAACTCCTCTTTCCATTGGCATCCAAGGGAATTTGCAGCTGGCCTGGTTTGTTACCGAGTAATGAGATGGATTAAATGATCTATTCAAACATAATAGTTACTTCCTTGATGGCTAGAGCCCTGTCTTAGCTTTTTCCTGTATCTTACACAGCAGCAAACCTGTGTAGGTAAAGCAGGCGCTTAACACCTAAGCTGGTGGAATTTTGATTATTCAGCAAACGTGTGTCAGAGAACAGCACCAAGCCTCAAGTCATGGCTCACAACACCACCTTCCAGGTGGTAGAAGTGATGATGCTTTTGCTGATTGTGAACATGAAGTGGGCACCTACTGTGTGTCAGACCCCACAGGAGACCTGATGAGCTTACCTCTGATCTGCCCAGCAATCCAATGGAGTATGATTATCCCTATTTTAAGATGAAGACCCTGAGGCCATGGGAGCGAAATGATTTATCCAAGGTCCCACCACTGCTATGAAGAAAAGTTCGGATTTGAACCCGTATCTGCCCAGGACTTTTTATCACACCATGAAAAGGAAAGCCTATTCCCACTTGAATAAATATTTCTCTATCAGCTACCTGAGCACAGTGGAACCAGATTCAAATTCCATGATTCTCAACCAGCAAGTCTAGATTTAACTCAGCTCAATTGACTTCACTGTTTGAGCAGCCAGAGGGCATCAGGTGCTGTTCTCTGTGCTGTGCCGAGTGAGGAAGACCTCCCCTCCCCACCATGGCTGTTCTGTTGTCTAGATGAGTGGGGACCCTAGAGTGGCCCTGAGTCTGTGGGTGCTTTGTTGGCTCCAGGCAAGGGTGCCAGCAGTGCCCCAGGCTCCACATCACCAGAATGTTGAGATGTTTTGATATTTGGGGGATATGGAGACGGGGTGGAAAAATGAGAGGATCAAAGGAAGGGAAGAAGGGAGGAAAATGTGAGTTACCTCTACCAGGAAATTTCTGCTCAATTTAAAACAAAGTCTTAGAAAGAATGGAACCAGCATGGTGAAATCTCAGAGAACAGTTAGTGGGGAGGTGGAGAAGACAGTATTTGGGGATTTGAGACATATTCCAGAGACAACTAAACTTCTCTAATGAGGACTCTGCCTATTTTAAGAATTTCTTTGCAATCAAGCATTATAAAGGGAAAAAAGAGGGGTCAGGTGCATTATGGGAAAAGCACTTTGTATTAGAAAAATAATGGTGTTGATATCCTTTCAACAGATCTTTAAGTATAATTTGTCCCTTTGCTTAATTAATTGCAGACTGAAGAGAACTTATTCTGTGAAGAGACTTTGTTCTATTGACACTACCATCTGATGAAATATAAATTATTTTAGACTATTTCAGAAAATGTCTTGCATATAGATTCTGATTACACAGACATTAAAATAAGCATGGATGATCTGGCTATATCTTTCCTTCCCCCAAATTTCACCTATTTCAACTATGGATCTTCGATCAATTGTTTTGTGTCTGTACCTGTTAGCACAAAATTCCATTTCAGAGTAAAATTATGTTGTGTGAGAAAAAAGCAGTTTTTAGATATTATGAGAAAACATTTAAAAAAGGAGCATGGGTATGAAAATAATTCCCCCAATGGAATCACCATGATTGGTTTTCGTCAATGATTCATAATGAGATCAGAAAAAAAGAGAAATATTCAAAGGCATCTATTTGAGTGGATTTAATCAAATAAGATCACAGACTGCTGGAAGTAGAAAGATCTCAGAAATAACCTAGCTTTATTCTGTGCTTGTGAAGATGAACCAATTAAGCAAGGCTATGACTAGTGGGGAAATCTCGGGCTTTGGAAGAGAAGATCTTTGTCTACCTCATCTCTGTCCCTGGTCTTCTCTAAGAGTCAAAATGCTCAGGCCTCCATCTCCCCATCTGTAGAATGAGGACACAGGACAAAGTGACCCCCCTCTAGCTGTCACTTCCCTGACCACCTGATCTCAGTGGGTCACCCACTGTTCTTCATTCAGAGCACTTATCACATGTGTAATTTCCATCTTGGTGTGTGAGCTTATTGGTGTAAGATGTGTCTTCCCCAGACGAGGAGCAGAGACCATAGCTCCCTGAGGCTGAGGCCATGCCCCTGGTGCTCCGCGGTGCCCGGCAAAGGGACCCAATGATTTGCTGAATGGATGAAACATACTCTGATCATCATGGAGGTAGACACTATCACCTGAATTTCCTGAATATCAGTTATAGGAGAAAAAACAAAAACAGAAACAAGATTTGGGCTCATACGGATTTCAGTTTTATTAAAATGGATGTAGATTTCATTTTTTTTTTTAATTATTGGCTTTCTAGACCTGACATGTAACAAACTGTTAAGTAATTTAACACACTTTCAAACTTTTAGCTGATAAAACCCAGAAATTTGATGCTTCTCATGAGTACAGGAAATGAATGCCCTGTATTTGAAGCTTTCCCCACCTCCACTTCCTTAAAATCATCTAGATAATAGCTATAGGCATTTTTTTTACCTAAATGCTAAAACTAATTATCCACAAGCAGTTTCCCTGAAACTACCACTTCTCAGAACACATCTGTCCAGTATAATATGTGGGATATAATGTATGCAGATGGCTTACATGGCGCATGTTAAACCCAATATTGTTTAACTGATTACGTGGAAAGACTTGCCACAAACTCATGGCGACAACAATGATGGGTCATTTGTTCATCTACTCACCTAACATTTATTGAGCACCTATTGTCCCTGGGCTCTGAGAAAACACAGTCTGGTAGGGGCAATGGATGAGTGTTTGAAGGAGGCCGCCATACACTTGGAGGAGGAAGTCCGAGCTCTGGGAGCCCAGAGGAGGGGCACCTCAACTAGGATGGGCATGCTGTCAAGGTGAGTTCTCCAGTATGAATGGGAGGATCCGGGGAGGGAGGAGGAGGAGGCTGTGGTGAGGGTTGGGGAAGAGGAAAAGTGATCCTTTGGAATATAGAACAAGAGCAGGAGAACGCAGCTGTCCCAGATGCTGGAGCACAAACATGAAACAGATAAGCTGTCATGCAGCCCATTCTCCAGCATGCTTCGGACAGGTAGATGATTTCATCATCAGATGGACGCCTTGACAGGGGAGGTCAGAGTGGGCTCTGAAATGTGATGAGAAGTCATGGCTTATGGAGACCGAAGCTCAAACGATTAATTATATGGACCACAGAAGGCTTACACTGGACCTGGCAAGACCAGGTGTGAACACACACAGTGATGATTCTCAGGGAGAAAGAGTTTCACCGTTTTATTCAATGCCTCCAGTGGCTTAGAAACTGAATGAGCTTTGGCTTCAATTTCTTTATCTGTGAAATGGTAATGACAGTAGCCTTCGGTAGATACTGCCGGAAACACTAATTCCAACGATGCCCCCCAACCCAATCCTAACAGCCCAACATTGTGGCCTCTTCACACCTCCCTTGTCAGAAATGAGTCCCAACTCTTATTTCAGAAAATGTGGCTTCCTCAGAAAAGGTGCTGTTATAACTGAGTGATTATTCAACACTACTTCCAGCTATGAAGAAATAGTGCCTTTCGCTCCTTCAGAATCACGGGGATCAATCTTCTCTCCTTGCTCTCCCTCCCCTCTCGTCCAGTGTTGTCAGGACTTGACGATTGAGCAGGTCCCCAGACGTCTGCAGTAGACTACAGGAGATGCAGGCAAAGAAGAGAGGGAGGCAAGCACAATTTCAGGCCTTTGAAGAGGTAAATCTGTCACACACAAACAAGAAGACATCTACAACTAAACATGGCCAAGGCCCTGATTTTTCCAGCTCAGTTCAGATCACCATAGCCCCAAGCAAACTAGAACCTTCCTGAAAGAAGGGAACACTAATCAAGAGTAGGATTCAGCCTGACAAATGGAGGGAGCCTGAGAACTCAAGAGAACACCCCCTCTCCCTGCCGGCGCCCAGAAGGAAGTCGGTGCATGGGGCAGGAGCATGGCAAACAGGCTGAAGACACTCTGGACAGCCTACTGCTGGACAAAGCTGGGCAAGCTGCCACATCCTCAGGGCCCCTCATCCCTGTAAGATGGGGAGAAAGCATAGAATCTTCTTTACTGAGACATCGTGAGGAGTAAAGGGAGAATTCATGAAAAAGGCCTGAGTTAGAATCGGTGTTCCAGCCATGTGTTAGCTATTGCAATGGTCTGAGCTTTGACAGAGTGGTGAAGGGGGAAAGACCCAGGGTCTAGAGTTAGATTGGCATGGCTTCCAAGCCTGACTTACTGGTTATGCAAATGGTCCCAAGAAGGCAGTCGTTAATTTTGGAGGATGCTTGGCATGGGGAGCAGATGCAACCCAGCATTTATTAAATGCCTACCATGTGTAAGGCTGTCTGCTTGGTGATTTACATGAGTTCTGTTATTTAAATTCTACCACACTGACATAATTTTCTTCATTACTATTACCTTCATGATGTTGTCATTAAAACTGAGTCTCAAAGAGGTGATGAGGGTCGCCTGAGGACACACCCTGAGGAGCTAAAGAGAAGACATTTGAACCAGATCTGTGTGCCTAGGACACCCATATTTGTTCTGCTACATCCCAGACCCGAGTCCTCTGGCTCCATGATTCTCACAGCTGACTCCTTCATGTCTTAACCATAACCTCTGTAGAGGGGCCTTCCCTGATTATTCCTCCTACGTAAGTTGCCCCTGTCATTCTTCCTCAGGGCCCCAACTCCCTTCCTTCAGAGAACTGGTACAATCGGCAATCGGCAGTCCTACATGTCTTCCTTCACATAACAATAACAACACAAAACTGTTATTTATTGGAGACATTATCCTGATGCTATCCTGAGCACTTTTCTTGTACGATGTCATCATAGCTCACATCAACCTTATGAAGGCAGCAGTTGACATATGCTACTTTATTTCATTGCGTAACAGTGCTGTGAGGGTGACATCCGTATTTTCAGTTTATAGGTAAACTGGAACTGGGACACAGGGAGGTTAAGTGACTTACTTAAGGTCATAAAGCCAGGAAGTAGCATGTCTGTCTCCTGCACCAGACTCTATACTTTATGAGGGCAGCGTCCCTGTTCCAAAGCCTGAAGCAGTAACTGACACATGATTATATACACTGAGTAAACGCCAATCAATACAGAGATGAACACTAAGGAAAACGAACACAAAAGCATTTTGAACTGGTGAGAAGATGTGCCCTTTGTTCTCAGAAACAGCTGTTCTATCTCTGGCCACACTGATTTACCTAGTGCTTGTCACGTGTCCAGGCTCTGCTGGGCTGTGATAGTCTGGGGAGCATTGTGTGTGCGTGTGTGTATGTGTGCATGTGATGCTCTGATGGACTGAGGCTATGGGAGGTTGGTTGAATCTGTCCTAGTTCTCCCCCAGGATGTTCTGGTGGACCAGCGAACCATACTTCTTTTGCAGCCCCCACTGGGAGAGGTCAGCCACAGAAGAGCTTTGGGCTTTGAGTGCAAAGAAGGGGAGAGGGAATGAAGGAACATGGGTCAACTGTCAGATCCAGAGGGGAGGATGGAACATGGGTTAACAGAGTCAGAGTCAGAGGGATGCTTGGAGCAAAAGGAAGCCATTGTAGGTTATGGAGCATCTATTCAATGAATTCATGGTACATTCCCCCAAACCCACAGATCTTTGTGACTGGAATGAGAAGAGACTTGAAAAGTAGGCAGGGCCAAATCACGCAGGCCTTTCTTGGCTGAATAAAAGGTTTTAGTCTTCATCAGAACCAACAGCAATGGAGACCACTGCCAGGTTTTCGGAGAAGGAAATGACCAGACTTGCATTGATAAAGATCAGCCTGGGTGCAACACAGATGAGGGACACATTCAAGGCCAGAGGGCGGGAGGCTTCTGTGGAGTAGGTAGAGCAGGGACAGAGAAGGGGGGAGATTTGGGGATATTTGGGAGAGGAGATCAACAGGCACTGCTAACAGAGTCACTGTGGGGCTGAAGGAGAGGGCAGTGGCTTCCAGGTTTCTGGAATGATGGAGAGGACCCTCGATGAGAGAGAACACTGAAAGAGAACAAGATTTGGGGGGCTGGGGGAGAAGAGTAAAATAAAAGCTATTTTTAAAAGATAAGTAACTATTTTATGAAAGGCAAAGAAGCAAATGCAAAATAAGACCACATTAATCTTTTAATCAGAGGCTCGTTTGTTATAAGGGCTCTTAGGCTAATTTTAGGGGCCTGTTATAAGAGCCAACTTGACGTCTTGCAGAAACTATTCAGTGACTTAACTGCTCTGCACACAGCCTCAGATCCTCAGCCAATTTTAAAGATCTGCTTGGAAGCAACTTCCCCAGCATTAAGCACCTACTTGGACCTTACTTGAAGTAAATTGTCCTCATGCCATTAAAACCTGATGGCTTATTCAGTGGAGGTGGCATGATTTCTTTAGAGTGTAATGTTCTATTCCATTCTGTATTTCAGGAAATCTAGAAAATAAATCATTAGCGAAAGAAGTAATTTCTGTAGATTTTTTTTCTTTATCCACTTTACAGAGGAGCCTGTTTGATTTGACGAGAAGCCGAATTTTCTATCAAGGGGGACATGCACTTACTGTAACAATTACCATTCACCAAGCCCCCAATTTATGTGCTGGGGAATTTTTTTTTTTAAGATTTTATTTATTTTTTGACAGAGATAGAGACAGCGAGAGAGGGAACACAAGCAGGGGGAGTGGGAGAGGGAGAAGCAGGCTTCCCGCTGAGCAAGGAGCCCGATGGGGACTCGATCCCAGGACCCTGGGATCATGACCTGAGCTGAAGGCAGATGCTTAATGACTGAACCACCCAGGCGCCCCTATGTGATGGGGAATTTATGAACATAATATTAGTTAATTACCCTCAATATTTCCGTAAGGTAGACGCTTACAGTTAAGGAAACCGAGGCTTAGAGAAGTTAAGTCCGTGGTCTTGATTTTTCAGAAGCGAAAGACCCTTTAATGCTAAAAGAGAAAGAAAAGAAAAGTTGTCACTTGTCAGAGGAGTTGACAGGTTGAGCTCCAAAGTCTGTGCTCTTCCCCCTATGCCTCTGAGGTACGACCCCAAAGCAAAAGACTCAGAGCAAAACCACGGAGCCTTCTGATGCACACAAGCAAGAAGCGTCCCTTGCACGTGGCTTAGTTAAACAAACCCTGCTGCACACTTGGCTCCAAATTTGTTAACGCTTAAGTCACTGAGCCCGTCTGTGAAATTCAGTCTCCCAGACTAGTTCTTTCCCAAACTTCCTCCTGGCTTACAGACTTTCAAACACAAAAGATTGGAGGACACCACTTGCATTCACTGAGAAACTGATGTGTGCCTGGAGAAATGTTTGATGCCGGAATTAGTCATCCCATTTCACAGATGAGACAATGAAGGCTCAGAGAAAGGCAGCATATCTTGGCCAAGTCACACATTCAAGCTGGGCAGGGAAGAGGTAGGATTTCATTTCCAGTCTGCTAAATCCTTTGCTGGTGGTCGAGAAGTATTGGCAGAGCTTTGTTTTGTCCATAAGACAAAAAAAAAAAAAAAAAAAATCAAAGCCTTTTCAGGCTATAGAATGCCGAACAATGGATCTCAGTGACTTATGTCAGTGAATGGACCTCTTGATTTTGCTGACTTCATCATTTTCTATCTTTTATCCCTGGACAGACACAGTTTTGCTTTGCTCTCAGCCCCCGAGGGAGAACAGTGTCTCAGACCAATACTGAACACCGAGGAAATCGATGAGCCAAAATTTGCTTACAGAGCTGAGATTATTCTATTTAAGAAACGTTTATAAAGCACATACTATGTGCCTGGCCCTGTTTTAAGCACATTCAAATATTAGAGCTAACTTCATGCTCATAATAATCTGATGAGGTAGGCGCCACTGTAATCCCCTTTCTCCGAGTGAGAAAACAAGCACAGAGACGTCAAGTAGTTCAAGGTCACACAGCTAGAGAGAAGCTGGCTCTGTAGACGATGATCTTAACCACTATACCAAGCAGCCCTCTGCTTGAACTGGGCCCAGGTATTTCTTGGCAGAAGCATGGGGCAGTGGCTTCTGTTCTACCCTTCCTTTTCCCGAGGACAGGGAGCCACCCCTCATGAGCCCTGTCCTATACTTAGTTCACGCTCAGATGCTCAAAACATTGGCTTCTACCGTATCTACCCAAACAGGGTAAAGGAAGAGACATTCCTACCCCCCTCTTATTATTTTATGCCTTTAAACATTCTTGGTGAAGGTTGGTAATATTAGTAATGATAACTGTGGGTACCACCTCTGACAGGGGCTACCAAATGTCCATCGGCCCCTATTTCTTCCTGAGGAACTCCGTGTCTGTAGGGGTATCAACATGTCCAGGTAAAACACTATATTTACCAGCTCTGTCTTGGGCAGATAAGGGTGGTTGTGTGTGATACAATTCTGGCTAATGATACTTAAACAAGAGCCATGACGTGGGGCTTCTAATAAAACTTAGCGGAGCATGAGAGATGATGGACTCTGAAAAACAAACTGAGGGTTCTAGAGGGGAGGGGGGTGGGGGGATGGGTTAGCCTGGTGATGGGTATTAAAGAGGGCACGTTCTGCATGGAGCACTGGGTGTTATGCACAAACAATGAATCATGGAACACTACATCAAAAACTAATGATGTAATGTATGGTGATTAACATAACATAATAATAAAAAAAACAAAAACAAAAACAAAAAACTTAGCGGAGCAGACTCAACGGGTAAGGATCATTTTCCTGTTAGCCCTCCCCCTCCCCACTTTTTCCTGCCTGGAATGAGGTCAGATGCCCAGGGAGGGGTGGAGACATCCCATCCTGACACCCTAACGTGGGTGAAGCAGAAAGATTGAAGGACCCTGGCACACTGAGGACATCTTGGAGCCACCCCACCAGTGCTGGGCAGCCGACTTTGGACTCCACGTGGGGTGAGACCGGGACACATCTTAGTTGGTTGAGTGCTAACAGCTGGGGTTTCTATTCCATGCCCTTGAACCTCTTCTTCTGATCTGCACTGCCTAATACCACAGCCACTAGCCACATGTGGCTAATGAGCACTTGATTTGGGGCTAGTATTTGTGAAGAACTGGTGCTCATGGTATTTAATTTTAAATGAATTTGAATTTTAAAATGGAAGCTGTATAAGGTATTCTTTCATTAAATGCATCTTTATAGGGACGCCTGGGTGGCTCAGTAGGTTAAGCATCTGCCTTCAGCTCAAGTCATGATCCCAAGATCCTGGGATAGAGCCCCATGTCAGGCTTCTCTCGCTGTCAAACAAATAAATAAATAAATAAATCTTAAAAAAATGCATCTTTATAGTATTGATAGGACAACATTTTACTTTAACCATTCGCATCTGGATTGAGAAGTGCTGTAGGTGCAAAGTACACACCAGATTTCAAAAACTTAACATAAAAAAAGATTGTAAAATATCTCAATATTATAAAGGCATTGATTACATGCTGAAATATTATTTTGGACATAAGGGGTTAAATAAACTATCTTATTAAAATGAACTTTACCTGTCTCTTTTCACATTGTTTTTTTTTTTTTTTTAAAGATTTATTTATTTATTTATTTGAGAGAGAGAGTGAGAGATAGTGATAGAGTATGAGGGAGAGGGAGAATCAGGCTTCCTGCTGAGCAGGGAGCCTGATGCAGGACTTGATCCCAGGGCCCTGGAATCATGACCTGAGCCGAAGGCAGACACTTAGCTGACTGAGTCACCGAGGAAAAAAGGTTTTCACCTTGTTAATGTGGCTGCTAGAAAATTTAAAATTGCACATGCGGCTCCCATCATATTTCTGTGTACTTTACATATACGCCACCCATTCTGCGCTCGCTAAGTGTCAGACTCTGTGCAGAGCACTTTACATAACATTTACCTCATGGAGAACTTAAAGGAACTATTTGTGGGGAGCGATACTGTCTTCATTTCGTAAGTGGGCAGAGAGAGGCCAGAAGAGGCTGCTTTACACAGAGCACTCAGTTGATTAGGGGTAGACGCATGGCTGGGTTTGGTTCCTCAGCTGGTGGCTGCAACCATTACGTGCTCAAGGGCAACTTACTGTGTAGAACTGTGCCCAGATCACTGCGGTTGGTACAGCTAAGCTGCCGTAGCTTTGCGGGGCTGCTACCAGTGAGTGTGGCCAGAAAACCTCGAGAGAATCGATTTTCAGGCTACGATTTACCAGAGGAAGCTGGAACTTCCCCCACGTACCCCACGTACCAGCTGCCATCCCAGGCTGGATCGAGTGAATCAAGATTGCGTGAGTATATCTGGTATCTTACCCTCCTCCCCCATTAACAGCAAGCAAAGGATTTCGAGGTGTATATCCAGCCGGTAGAAATCCAGACAGGGTAGTGATGAAGGTTGTGTATGGGGAAGCTAGTGCAATGTTATCCTGAACCCAAAGAACAAAGTCCATAGAGACACTTGGGAAGCCCACGGGTTACTGACAACAGTCCACTTCTGTTTTGAGATGTTTTCTCATGCACTTCAGTGGATGTGAGTAGAGAACCTCAACTTCATGTCCCTTCTTCCTCCACAGACATTTTTGTTAAGATTAGCTCTTCATTTTTTAACTACAGAAAAGCACAAGCAAACACTGGCGTTTTTTATGTGACCTAGATGTGTTTGCTTTGCAGTGGACTCTACGAAATGTCATCACCCCCTTGAGGGTTGATTGGACACTAACTTGACACCTCCCAAAATGCTTTGTTTGATCATTGTGCCGAACTCAGACACGTGCAGGTTTATTGTAACGTATTCCGCTACTGTGGCTGGAAGTGTTTTGTGGGCATCTCTCTGCACACTGACAAGAAAGAGTGGTTTAGGAGATGGCCATGGATCTTTTTACTACTGTGGTAATAATATTTTACATTTCAACAGCGACTTTCAAATCACAACATCTCACAAAGCACCGGAGGTTGTGATAATTTGAAGCATTGTTGAAATACAGCAAGTGCGCTGACAGTCCAACATCACGTGTCACCTTTGAGTCCAGGAAGCAGGGGATAGAAGACTGCTGCTGTAAGAGGGAAATAATAAAACACACTTCTATGATGGTTAGACCTGGGAACTCAGAACACTTTTCAGGGTTTTCTCTGCAAATCTTTATTGTTCTCATCAGATCTCAATAAAATAGGATGAGAACAACAACTAGTAGCTACTCCTTTACAAGCTCAGAAATAGAGACAGAGAAAGAGTTGGATTTTGGAAAGATTACCAAGTCAGGCCGTGATGGGGTCAATCAGCGGATGACCTGGCTCATCCGTACCCACCTGACTGGTCATGACACGCTGACCCTGGACACGTCAATTCTTGTTATTTTCCATTACATCAAGTGCCTGTCCTTGAAACAGAGAGAGGCTTAGCAGAGAGAAACATCCCTCCTGTAATCTTTCCTATTCCCTCGTGCTCTCCTGCTATCTATCCTGTGTTCTTCCTTCCTCTTTCTTCCTCTCCTGTCTTCTTCTCTCTCCCTCACATTTTCCCCTTTCCTCTTTTTCTTTACCTTCCATGTTTCACTCTTTCACCTAAGAAAATGCTTCACTCTCCTCTTTCCTGGGAAGGAGTTAAATCCTATTTGTGATTCCCTTTTGGTGGCTACCAGGTCCAACCCAAGTGGTTATCAACCTGACTCAACAGGAACTTTTGGGGGTATGCCCTTCCACATTTGGCCACTAGGGGGCGTGTGCGCAATACTGTGGTTTTTATCAGCGGCTGTAAGACAGAACCCAGAGGGCTCTCTTCCTGTTGAAAGAAGAGTCGGCTAGAGGCCTGGAGTTTCCATCTACCAAACAGCGAGGGGAGGGACTTGACTTTTGGGGAACATGGGTATAGAGACAGATAGGTATCTTCAGTATGTGAAAGCCTGAGCTGAAAGGTCCCATTCCATCTATCCTTAGACGTGGGTGGAGAGAGAGAGAGAGAGAGAGAGAGAGTGTGTGTGTGTGTCCAGTTCCCCACTTACTACCTTCGAGTCACTTAAATGTTCTGGGTAACAGTTTCTTCACCTCTAAAAACGAGTGACTTGTGAGCTAGCTGATCTCTGTGGCTCCTTCCAGCTGTATTTCTATACATTGAACACAGGAGGTTTGGGGACGTTGACTGAGTAAAATAGGACAGAGCCCCTAACAGACCAACTAGTCCTCAGTGAAGGCATTCCTGAATTATGGCTGGGCTTTGAACTTTGGAAGGCTCCGGACTTTGAGGAGTTCCTCCATGTCCTCCTCCTCATGTGTTAAGCCTTTTTAGTCTACTCAAGGTTTGAAAATGCATTTCCTGTAACTGTCTGGAGCCAGGGATCGGAGCGAACATTCTTGGTGCCTTTCTGCCTGACACATAAATGACTGATTTCTAGGTAAGGCTGTGCCATCTTTTGGTGCTTGTCTTACATGACAAACTCATTTGTCTCAGGTAGCTGGAAAGTGGTGCTGTCAGAGGCTGTGTTTGAGGACAATGGACTTGAACGGGTGTCAAGGGCTTGCTGCGAACTGACCGCCCAGCCAGAAGCTAGGGCTGCGGAGGCAGAGGGGTCTGCAGACGACTGGCCCCCGGGGCGATGTGTGCTGTGTGCTCAGGAGCAGGAACGATGCTTGTGGGGGATGGGGAGGACAGAGAGAGAGTCAAAAGCTTTCAGCACGGTCACTTGGTGTCCATGATGAGCCTTACGGATCCACTTCGCCACCATCGTGGGAGATACGGATTTCCTCTCCCTGCCCAGAGACATCAAGTACCTGACTCAAGATCACACAGCTAGTAGGCAGGAGATCCAGGGGTCAAACCGAGGCCTCTCGGGCTCTTGGTCCAGATTTCAACTTCACCACCCATGGCACTGCAGGGTTTTGGGGAATCTGAGATAGGGCTCACCTTTCTTAAACCAAAGGAATAGGACACTTGTGTGGACAGCAATCTGGCAACAAACATGATAACTCAGAAACACGCTGCCCGCTTTTGTGTATTCTCTGAGGCATGCGGTTGCTGTGGCAATGTCTGAGAGGCTGGCAGGTACTTGTCCACACCAATACGTGGGTGTGGTAGGTGGGAGCTGGGTGAGGATTCTGACAGACAGCCATGGTGGTGGTTGGCTGGAATAACGGGGCAGCTCCTGAGATGGCATGGGGACGGCGACACTTGATGAGGCTGGTTTTAGACGTGCCCCTCTATCTCTGGGGCCGGGAGGTGAACCCCTGACATATAAGAGCCGGGAGAAGAGCTTCTTACTACAGCTGAGGGCCTCCACTCCAGGCCAGATGCAAAGTATGCAGATGGGACAGTGGCCCCAGTGGCCCAGCCTGAGGTGGCTTTGCGGAAGTCTGTTTGGTTCATGGCTGGTCACTTGTACCCAGGGCAGTCCCTGCCCTTGGCATGTGCTCAGGAAGTACTGGTAGGTGCCTGGAGAGACCCCTGGCCTGAAAGTCAGAAGACCCGAGTTTGAGTACCATCTGCAACGGCTTGCAAAATAATCGGAACTGTTCCCAACATCAGATTTCCTCATCATCAGAGGGATCCGAGGGTTAGTGCCCTCAGGAGCGGTCCAGATGCAGAGGGGCCCCACAGCCAGCAGCTCAGCCAGGTTGGTGGGTGGGGACGATTTCCTGAGCGTTTCACAGAGACATTCGTCTCCTTCCTCCCTGGAGGACCCCATGTGGGTACTCATGGTGCTGGGCACCTGCCCTCTTGGAAGGTTCAGAGAGAAGGAGGGTCCGGAGCAGAAGATTCAGTGCCTCTGCTGTCAGCTTCCTGGTATACAGCCTTCCTCCCCAGCTGCCAGCAAGACTCCTCTGCCAACCTTGCCGATGGAGGAGGGCTGGACTCTCACAGACTGACACCTGGGAGGGAAGAATGGGGAAGGGAGGGAGGCCTGAGGGTCCATGAGTCTAGGATCCCTTACTGACAGCCGTGGGACTTAAGCAAAGTATCAAATTGCTGTAAGCCTCGGTTTCCTCATTTGTAAGTGGTGACAAATAGTATGTTCCCTACCGGTTCTTGGGAAAACTGAAAATAGTGAATGAAAGAGCCTGCCCCTTAGTAAGTGCTTAATGAAAACAGCGATTACTCAAAGTGTGGACTGTTACTGGGGTAGAGGGCCTGAATGGAAAGGAGACTGTAAGGCCAAGTGATGACGGGGCTGCTGAGTGTCCAACATCTGGTCCCCCTTCTCCTCCCCTGGGGCTCACCGACATCCCAGAACTCCCCTTCTGCCTTCCTCCTTTTAAATGTGGCCGTCAGGGACTCACACCCTAGCATGTAGGTCCTGTGATGCAGGGGCATGAGCCGGAGGTATGTGCATTCCATTCCAATGCTGTAGGAGAAAACATTGCCCCATGAACCTTTCCAACTGCCCTCTAGGGCTGTGGGCATAACCCTGGATTTGGAGATGTGGTCTCCGAAGCTCACACAGGTGAATGAGCCAAGGTCCCACAGAGAGTCAGGGAGGGGCTGGGGCTGCAACCATCCATGTTGCTGTCCCAGAAGCCCCATTCTGGGCCCCGGGTGAGAAACAGAGCCCTGGAGTCCCAGGTCCTTCACTCAGTCTGCCCTGGGGCAATGCACGGTGTCCTGCAGTGAGGATCCCACGGGGTAGTGTTTGCTAAGTGCTCCTGGGAGCTACAGTTGAGGGGAAGGAGAGATTTGGGAGACCAGGAGGAGAGCCATGCAGGAAGAACCCCAACAAAGCACAGCTAAGCACTTACTAGGTGCTGGAGACTGTTTTGGGGATTTCATTATGAGTTGCCTTGTTTTATCTTCATGGCTCTGTTATGAAATAGATTGTATTCTCATCTCTACTTTACAGATGAGGAGACTGAGGCACACACAGGTCACAGCTAGTGAGCACAGAGCCATAATCGCAAATCCAGGCTGTGGGGTCCCAGAGGCCACATATTTAACCTATCATTTGACTGCCTCTTGAGAGTTCAGACCAAAGAGAGACATGAAGAAGATTCTTACTGGGAACTCTGAAACGACACTTCTGCAGGGAGCCACTGCAGTCTAGGGGTGGAAAAGGGGATGGGGTGCTTGTGCCTGAGGACAGTGGGTACTGGGGGCTGGGACTCAGAGCAGCTTAGCGCTCCTTGGTTTCCACTCTCAGCCTCTCTGGCTGTGGAGGCCTTCATGTGCATGGGAGGAAGATTCTGCTCCAGGCAGCTGGCCACAGGAGTGGCACTCCACTGGTCTGTTCCTTCAACAAACATTTCTGGTGCCCCCACACCTGTCCCAAAGGCACCAGGTGTTGGGGACCCTCCCTGCAAAACAAAATTCTTGCTCTGCCCCAAGATGCTCATGGTCTCAGGGTAACAGAATTACCAGCTGTGAGCCAGGGCTGACCAGAGCAGGGGAGGGGAGGGGAGTGAGGGGGCCTTGACTGCTTTGCAGAGGAAGTCTTGGAAAAGCTGTCCAGGGAAGGTGACACTGCGGCCAGGACTTGGGATGGGGTTTGGAGGGGGAAAGGCAGCACAGACTCAGGAGTCTTTGGTCGGCTGGGGGACATTTTACTCCACATGCTGAGGAAACCTGAAAACGTCCTGAGGGAGGGCTTGTTGGGAAGGGGACGGAAAGGGACGGAGGACATCAGCACCCACGTGCGTCAGGGGACTCTCCCCACGAGGGACAGGCTCCTGCAAGGCTCCCTCTTCCTCCTCCAGGCACAGCCGGTTTATGGGAGATCTGAAAGACAAGCCGGTGGCAGTCGGGATGACAAAGACGCCCTGAAGGGCACGCGTTTTTATGTAATCGACCTCAGCACCTAGGGTCCCGCGTTAGGCGCCGACGAAGGACGGCGCGCCCGCGTAATTTCCTTGCAAATAGGAGGGGACAGCAAAGCGAAATAAGTTAGGGAAGTCCCGAGAGCCTTAGAGAGCAGGGCGGCTCGCCCGCCCCGTTGCCTCTCCCCAGAGCCCGCTGGGGCAAGCCCGGGCTCCCCCGCTGACCTCCCTCCCGGCCGGGCCCCTGACTCCCCTCCCGGGCACGCTCGCCGCGTGACCTTGGGCGAGCCGCACGACCTCTCCGGGCCTCAGTTTCCCGGCCTTCGCAACCGGCAGCGCCGTGACCGCACAGCGGGATTCCCCCGCGCCCCCGGGGCTGGAGCAGAGCGCGCGGCGGGCGGGAAGCGCCGGGACCCCCTTCCCCGCGGACAACCGCGCGGCGAGGGGCGGCCCCCCGAGGCGGCGGGCGGGGCGGGGCGGGGCGGGGCGGACGGCGGGGGCGGGGCGGGGGGGCGCGGGAGCGGCGCGCAGGCGCAGGCGCGGCGGGCGGGGCGGCGGGCCGGGCGCTCGGCGCGGCCGCTCGGAGAGCGCGGGGCGGCGGGCGGCGTGCGGGTCGCGGCTGAGCTGGGCTGGGCGCCGGCTGGCGGGGCTCACCCGGGACTACCTCAGGCTCGCCGAGCTCGCCGCCGGCCCGGCCCGAGGGCCCGCCTCACCGCGCCGGCCCACGCCCGCTCCTGCCCGACCGGCTGTGGGGCTGCGGGGGCCGCGTCCCGGAGGCAGCGGCCGCCAGCGCGGGGCACTCAGCGGCCACCCCCGGGGACCGGGGCCGCGCGGCCGGCGCCCGCCCCGTGCCGCCGCCGCCGGGCCGACCGCCCGGCTTGGCTCCGCCGCGCCCCGGCCGCGGCGCCTGGCCCGGGTTGCGCGCCGCTGGGGCGCGGGCGGGGTCGGGGGTTGTGGGGCGGCCGCTGCTCGCCTGCCGCGCGTCGGCGTCCCGGGCCCGGCGGCCGGCGAGCATGGAGGAGAAGTACCTGCCGGAGCTGATGGCGGAGAAGGACTCCCTGGACCCCTCCTTCACGCACGCTCTGCGGCTGGTGAACCAAGGTGAGAGCGCACGCCGGCCGGCCGTTAACCGTCGCCAGCGGCCGTTGGGGCTGGGGGACAGGGGAGGGTCGGGAGCGGATAGAAATGCGGGGCGCCTGGGAGGCGGACCTGTGGGGTTGACTGGAAATAGACCTGGGGAGGCGGGCGGGGACCCAGGTAGCAATCTGGGGGCATTTGGGTGGGGACCTGGGAGAACGTGGGATACCGGGGGGTGGGGGGTGGGAGGAGATATGCCTTTGGGAGGCTTGGCAGGGGGGCAGAAGGCTGGATGTGACTTGAAGATCTTTGGGGACTCGAGGATACCCGAGGGAAACTTGTGGGTGGGGGACGGCGAACATCTGGGGGATATGGCGGGGCGGGGGTTGAATGATCTCATTGGAGGGGAGTTTGTGAGGGACTCAGGGATCCTAGTGTGTTTGGTTTGTCCAGGGAACTGGAGAAAGAGCTGGAGCAAAATGGAAGGATCTGAGGAGATGAAATGCACACGAGGTGAAGGGAACAGGTGCTTGCATTGTTAGTAAAGTTTGAGGACCTTGGGGGAGGTTTGGGGTCAGACCCTGAGCATTTCAGAGGAGAGGGACCTGGCGGTCCTAGTGGCAGAGCCCAGTTCCTCTTCTTTCCCTCTTGTTCTTCCATGCCAAGCCTATAGCCACCCTTGTAGGGTGGTATGCCCTCCCTGGGGGTGGGCAGCTCCAGCCAAGGCTTGCAAGCTGGCCCTTGGAGGGCTTGGTAGGGGAGAAGAGGCCCACGCAATTGCGCCGTTCTTGGCTTGCCTGTCTTCTCTTTGGGAAGCTCTGGGTGGGTCACTCTCACTGGGGGCTGGCTAGGGGTTGGGAAGACTGGGCAAGGAGTCTTTGCTGCCTATGCCTTTCAGCACTGCTTCAGCCAGTTCAGGGTGTGAACAGTCCTGGGAAGTGCAGGGCACCGGGATACAGGGACATATGGAGGCGTGCCTACCTAGGACAGTATTTCCTGGCTTGTTCTTCCTCCAGCTTCTTGAGTAATCTGGGATGGATGGTAAATCAAGCCTGCCTTCCCAGGAGCAGTCCTCAGTTGCTTCTGTATCTGTTAATCCGTGTTTCAGATAAAGATGGGTTTGGGGGCCACTGGTCTGCTTTTTCTTTGGGTGATGGCAGAAACATTATCTGGTCAGATCTGTTACCTTTTGCATGAATCACTCCGTGCAGTGACAGTTTGTGGTCCCCGAGTTAAATCGGGTCTGCTGATCTTAATGCTGGCCCTGGCTCTTTTATTGTTGGAAGTGAAAGATGAGGCAGACATATTCTATTTGTATATAGATGTCTATATTTTAAAATAGCAACCTCCAGCATTTGCCTATTTCAACCAGTTCTTCAGAGTAGGGTGTTGTCGACTGATGGTGGTCGTGGAGAGACTCAGTATCTCCAAGAATTTAAGCATGAATGCTGTTTGAATGGTTGAACAGAAATCGGTTTACAGAGCTTTCCCATTTTAATTGCAAGCCTATTTTTATTTCTTTAATTAAGTGAGCTTGTGAAAAAGTGATGGGCTTACATTCTTAAATTAGAGAAAAAGAATTTTCAGCTTTATTCCCATGCTCTTCTGAACTGTTCTGCAGTTAGGCTTGTACTCCTTGCTCTTTATGATTTACATATATTTTTTGTTGCCTGCTGGGCTGTCATTTCTGTGAAAGAAATTTCTTTGTACATTGTGTGAGATCAGTGGCATTAGAAATATCCTAGATTGTGGAATCAAGTGCATTTTTTTTTTTAAATAAAGCTGACAAAGTTATGTTGTACTCAGTTAAGGAAACAGATTAACTAAAAGTGTAATGAGTTATCTTATTTTGAAAGTTATTTTTTTTCTCTGTGCCATGTTGTTGCAGTACCGTGTTGCTAATACATTCAGAATTCTCTCGGTTTCTGTTTCTACTGGTGTTAATGGCCTCTAGTTACTTGAAACAGATATTGGACAATATTGCCATTTAGTATTTTTTTTAGATGTTAAATCTGATTACCTTACTTTCCCATAAAAAGTGTAATTTGGGTAAGAAGTACATTTGAACAATTATGTGAAAGAAGGAAAGGGTGCTACTGAGGTGCTCTTATTACTGTTAATTTAGATTACTTCAGACAGACATATTTCCCCTTAAGTCATAAGCTGATATCCAGAAAGCAAAGCCCTATCATTTAAAATATTAATCATGCTCATTTATGTAACGCCAGAATTACAAGTGCATTTCTAAAATAGTATCTTAAATCTGAATTTGAATGGTTATTAGAAAACTTTGATTTTGAATCTGACAAGTGTCTTGTTATTGGCTACAGAAAAGTATTTTTATTCTTATTTAGCTACGTTTTTGACTCTTTGCCTTGAAAAAAACCTATTTTTTTCGGAGTTTATTCTGAATTTCAATACTGGCGTTAGTGTTCCGACAGTAACTTGTGCAGTGACAATGGTCAGCAGTGAACGCGATACCTCATGTTTGTGTGGAGTGTGTTCAAGTTTCCAAGGCTCTTAACGGTACATGATGTCCAGTTCCTGTCTCACTCTTGCACTCTTGTGAGGTCGACACTGATGTCTCCATTTTTCTGGGGAGGCAGCTGAGGAACCCAGTTATGCAAGCTTGTGGGCAGCTGAGATTTAATTTGAACTCAGGTCTTCGGTCTCCTAAAGCCATTATTCTTGCCACTTATGCCTTCCCGCAAAGATAGAATAAAATACTTCGCACGTGCTAATTTAAAACCTTTCAGAAATCAATATCATTAATACGCTTGTTTCTGGTTGACTTATCTTGATTTTCTAAAAAAGTGTCTTTCTATTCTTATCTAGTGGTCTTTTTGAAGAAACAAACATTGGTAGCAGATTTATCCTACAGGATTTTAATGCTCCGGCCAAGAGGCATTTTTGAATTAAAGCCCTCCTGTGACCAGTTTATTACTTTCATAATCAACACATTATGATAATGAAACAGTTTATAAATGAGGTGTTGCCGTTTTTTAAAAATTCAGTAGTTGTAAACATTGATCAGCCTCCTAGCTGAATTATTTTTTTTTCTAATAATCTTTGGTAAGAACTTGAGGTGGGATGACATCAAGATATATGCTCCTGTGCTCATATAGTTCGGCTTTTATACTTTCCCCAGGCTTGTGTTTCATGATGGGCATTAGTTGCTGACTTTTTATTTTCTAAGGCTAACTGGCTCCCCTCCCCCCTAAATACTGAGTACTTTTGTTTCTCTACCAAATGCAACGGTTAATGTTTACTTAATGTTCAACCTGAATCAAAGAAAATAGGCTTTGGTATCACCCCCCTCGCTCACTTCCATGCCTGTAGAGAATTGACATTGCCGTTTCCTGCCAAGGAGGTTTAATTGGAGATGAAAGTAGCGTCCCATGTTTTGTATTATATTTGCTAGTAGGGGATGCGCTGACTCTCATGAAAAACATCTTTAGAAATGTCTTATGCATTATAATTTAATCCAGCTCTCTGCTACTGCTTTGGATGGTTTTCAGTCCAAGCCAAGTAACCATTAAATAAGATTACATAACCCTGTATTTTTAATTATCTGATATAATATATGGATTGGTGGCTGGTTCACTGCCAAGGTATATTTAGTGGTTGGTTACAAGAGGAAGTGGAGCAAAGGATTCAAGATTAACGTGGTCTATTTGTGTCCAGATTGATAAAGTTCTCTGATGGTATTTCAGAATAATAATTTTTCATCTTACATCAATTTCTCTAATATCAGTACTCTTAGCATTACTTAGGATATATGTGAGGGGTAAAAATGTATAAAGGGAGGATCAGTACTTAGCCCGATGTGCCGTGTCTCTTTTTCAACAAAACCTGATGGCTTAACATTTCATTTTTGGTGACCCCCTTTTGGAAAATGTTTGTGATTTGCTTGACTGTTGTCAGACATGTGGAGTAAGAGAGACGAATGAGAATGGAAATTACAGAATTATATTTAGATGTAGAGTGTGATTCTCTGTTTCATCCAAAGGAGGCTGTGGTTTTTTAGTTTTCAGTTGTTTTTCTTAGGGTTTTCCGAATTTTTGGTTGTTTTTTGTAAGAAAATGGATGGGATGCCATTTCTGAGTTTCCTGTAGCGTACTGTGATTCCAGGTGATCCAGTGATTGTGAGTCACAGTGTTTTGGTATCTGGTCATTACTGACATGTTGCTTGAGAAGCTGCCGTGCCAGGCCCTGGGGCTGAGTCCTGGAGGTGGCCAGGGAAGAACACAGACTCCGCTCCTGAGAAATGAGTGTTCTCACATGTGTGAATTTGAGAGTGAGTGTCAAGTTTGTAGATGCCCTCTTCTTTCCTAAGGAAGGTCCTCAACTATCCTTCAACTGTCCTTTTGAAGTGCTGAGTGACTAGATGGTTTAACTTGGTCAGCCTAGGGACATTTTTGAGGTTCTTCTCTGTGCCGAGTCATGTCTGTAATCTGAATACTGTAACAGCCCAGAAATGTAGAGGTTATTAGCCCAATTTTTCAGTTGTAGAAACTGAGACTCCAACAACTAAAGTGACTTACCCAGGGTGACTTACTTGCAAAATCTCCCAGTGAGGGTGCAAGCTTTGTTCTTCTTTCCTGAACCACACTGGCCTGCAGAGGGAGAAGGTCCAGCTGGGCTGGCAGTTCATGGCTGGGCTGCGCTTGAAAGGCAAGTTATATGGCATCCCTTTTTATACCTCACCCTTGGAATTTCTGTTCTAAGGGATCTCCTGTGATCACTTCCTTCCCCCCAAATGGATTTAGGTGGCCCATTTTTTCCCAAAGCAGCCGGTGCTTACTTCTCTGATGGTGTGGTTGTCCTTACACTACGTTATTTGGACCTCTGTCTTCCATGGGAGAATGTCAGCTTCTGGGCGGCCGGCCTGGGCTTCCATGGCTTGGTCTTGAGCACCTCGTGGAGCTCTTGCAGCCTTCCACTCCTATCTTCATTTCAGTGTTGTGTTGTAATTTTCACGGGGGTGGAAGACTCAGAGTGTTGTCGCCATAGGGCAGCTGATGGGGGCACAGACACAAAAGAAAGAGGCTCTGAGTGAGATGCAGCGTGAGGCCAGCAGCAGAAGGCCCAGGAGACAACGAGATGTTAGCAGGTCTGCTTTGCATCGGATGTTTATTTACTTTTCTTCTTCTTAAGGAACTTATTAATTAAGCCAGTATGCGCTAATTCAGTTAGCTCTCCTTCCCTAAATTCCTAATGACAGACTAAAACCAGAAATTTGAAGCCCTTGTTACATGGCAAATAAGCCTTCTTACCTGAAGGAGTTAATCTGCGATCTCAGATGGCAAACAGACACCCCAAACCAGAGGAGCAACTGGGCTTGCACACTGAATGCCCGCAGCGGCTTTGAGAGCACAAGACCCTTTTGCTTGTTGTCATCATTCCCACTGAGTGAAGATAGAATGGTTTATATTTTTTACCAAAAAGTAGAAGCTTTCTTAGCACTGGGGATAATGATTATGATAAAAGCTGCCAAATTAAGGGCTTCTTTGTGCCAGGTGCTTCCTATGCATTAGCTCTAATCCTCACAAAGATCTTGCAAGGTAGGTGGTTTTATCCCCTGCCTGCCTCTTTTGTTTTTTCAAATGACTCATCTGAGTTTCAAAATGTAAAGCAACTTGCCCAGTCAAGGTGCACAACTTTAAATATTCAGGCTGAAATTTTGAGTATGCAGTGTTTTGATAGGTTACTTTAAGAAAACAGATAAAAGGACAGAAGTCGAGATTGTTTTTAAATGAAATTTTTATTATAGTAGAAGCCAGTTAGGAATTTCCACTGGTGATGATGAATTTTTAAAAGAGGTCCCCCTAAAATGTGTTTTACCAAAAAGGCAAGTTCACTTTTTCCCTGTGTTCTCCGGCAGCACTTCTCAGTCTTAGGTAGGCATTCAAGGTAAGGATTTTTAATTATGTGTATTTCAATGGACAGGGAGAAAACAGGGAAACTTTGACTGTGGAAAGTCACTAAGACAAAGGCTCTGTGTGTCTTGAAGGAACCTCTCCGAGGCACAGAGGTCTTTATATTTTAATACTGTATTTATCACAGAAACAGTTGGTCAAAAGGATGATATCAGGGATTTTTAGTCAGTTTATTGTATGTTTAGAAATGCTCCATTTTCTAAAAATAGGCTCAAAAAGTTGGGGGAAAAGAGTGCCAAGAACATAAAAGAACATATTCTCACAGACAATGGTTTTGGCTCTCTGATGGCAGTGGGCTGGGGGTGGGGAGGATGTTTCAATATCCTTGCCTTGCAATGCTAATAGTAATAGTTAACATTTATCAAGAACTTTTCCTGGGTTAGATGCTTTATGTGCATTATTGCACTTAATTTTTCTCACAGTGTTAAAAGAGTAAATCGTTTTACCTTATTTTACACATGAGAAAAGTGAGGGCATGAGGAACAAATTATTTGACTAAGGTCAGAAAGTTAAGTGGTAAACCAGGGTTCAAATCCTTACCTGCCTACCTCCCAGACAATAGACAGTTCACCTGTGAGCACCAAGTACAGGTGGAAGCTTTCACCGCGGCTGGATTTTCATCTTTGACTTCCATGGGAAATTCTCTGCCATGCAGCTCTTCAAATTAATTGCTCGGTATGGGAGGGGTGGTCTGTGAGTGGGCGGACTGTGTACTGTGCAGAGGGGCTCACAGTGGCCTGACCAAAGGGGGCAGGAACTCTGACCAGGGGAAGCATGGAATGGGTGCTGGATGGCATTTACATGGGGAATAGTGTTACTTAACAAGGGAAGAGCTGCTGCAGGAGGCAGCCTGTGATTATGGGAGGTGAAGACTTTCTAGTTGGAGCCTATCCAAGTTACTTATTTCTGGGAGCCTTGGTTTCCCATCTTTAAAATGGGAGTGCTTTTTTACCTCCTCTGCAGGGCTGTAGTTTCAGGCATGAGATGAGTGCAGTGTCTCACACATGAGAGGTGCTTAGTAAACATTACCTGCTCTTTTTACATGATGACCTGAGACCGATGTGTGTGTTGGCGTCACTTTCCAGACATAAAATGTAAAATAACGTAATCCCCTAGTTTCAGCTCTCAGGGTGATTTTTTGTTATTAGAATGAGTTTAGTTTTCCAGCGCAGGAAAGACTGAAGAACAGACTCATTCTTGGGAAGCTTAGTGATACCCCGGGGGAGTTAGCAGCACTGGTTGGCTGTCCCCTGCTGCTCGAGGCGCAGTAGCCCCAGAAGCTTCAGTTCCACCCTGGAGCTTCCATAAACAGCTTTGTGACTGCACCTCTTAAAACATAGCTGGACCCTCAGCAGCTCCTCTCCACAAGCACAAAATTTCTTGCTCTGGATTGGTAAGCTGTACATTGCCATCATTTTTTACATTTCCGTAATTTTTCACCAATCAGCCCCTGCTGCTATTTTAAGGACTTTAAATGATGCTTCTGGCGTCTCACTGATGTTGTTCGTTGGTATGATAAAGAGCATGAGCTGGATGTGAGAGCACCCTGTTTGATATACATCTTACACGGGGCGTCACTGTTGGTCCGAGCTCGCCTGGAGAGGAAAGCCGGCGGGAGCAGGGGCGGTTTGCCTGCTCGGCCTTCTCCCTCGATCGGCACCTGTGCTCCGCTCCCGCTCCACGAGATGGCGCTGCGCACAGCTGGTTGCCCTCCGTCCGCCCCGCAGCTGCTTCGAGCTGTGCTGGCTCGTCCACAGGCCGGCGTTGCTTTTGATTTTCCTGTGTCCGTCTTCCACATTGCTGATTTTAAGAGGCGTCCTCGGTAGCTCTCTTCAGTATTCGCAGAGAAGCATGACTTCCGTCCCGTGGGCAGCGTCTGGAGGGCTTCAGGTGTCCCAGGCCCTGCTCACACGTGGCTGCCTTAATCCGGGGAGCCCCGGGGAGTTAGGTCCCTTCTCGCCCTGGGTAGTCGGGGGAGTTAGAGGGTAGCTCGCCTGTGCAAGGTCACGGTGGGGGCTTACCGTCCCTAGAGGAAAAATGCCCCCAAAGCGTGAACTGAGAACTGTATTCAAGGTGTTAGGGCAGTCTGATGGATGGCTGCTGGCCACAAAGTTGTTCGTTTTGTGCGGGAAAATTATAGTCCTGTTGTTTACATTGGAGCAGAGGAGTCAAAATCTGTGATTTGCGTGAGGAAGCAAACAATAGTAACCAAAGCTTTGTCAGCTGCTGTAGAAGTTCCTGCTTCCCCGGGGGTCAGCGGCTTGATCCATACCAGGGCCAAAACCTGGGAGAAGTTCTGGACAAAGCCACGATGACATTCTCTGTAATTTTAGCAGAGCTGTATACTGGATAGAGTACATAAGCCTTCCAGAATGTATACTGAGCTTTCTTTCATTTTACTCATTTATTCAGCTGATATTTGTGAAGGACCCGCACCGCTCGGTGTAGCTGTGTGTTCTGGGCCAGGCGTTTCTCCCGCCTGTGTTCCTTATCTGCGCAAGGCAGTGATGCCTGCCTCGTGGCTCGTTGGGGTGGAATGACAGTGATGTTACTTAGTTTTACTTCAAGATTTTAACATACAGGACATACTTGTTACATCTAGTATGAGTTCACTACACATTTATGTATTTCTCTTCCTCACATGGTATCTTTTGTATCTGAATTTCCTACCTCAGCTCTTGCTTATCTCCTGGGAGTAGATTATCTGCCGGCAGTTTTCTTAGGGCCGGCTTTCTCCTCCCTCCTGTGCCTCCTCTGCTCCTTGCTTTGAGTTTGGGTATGCTCGCAAACAGGAGCAGAGCAGAGCACTTAGAGAAGTCCTTCTCACCTTTTTTTTTGCCTCTCAAGTGCAAGCCGCTGCTAACTACAAATACTGGGATGAGGAGCGTGCTGTTCGGTAGGAAGGAGAGGTGAGGGACGGTTTTCAGTCAGGTTGGAGTTCTGTCTCAACTCTGCCACTTCGTGTAGTGACCTTGGGTATGCGATCCCTGCTCAGCCTCAGTTTCCATGACTGTAAATGGTCATTTAAAAAAAAAAAAGTGAAGCCAGTCGGACTCTTTGAGCAGTTTACACGCGCTGCGTGGGGAGCTGGGTAGTGTCATGTGGGATGTGTAGTAAGTGTCGGGTAGGTGATTACTGCCGCCTTCGTCGTCGTCGTCGTCATCATCATCATCATTTCACATTTTTTATCCAGCAATCCGTAATTCAGGGAGGGAGATAAACATGTAGAGGGAACGATTCTGAGGGTGAGTTAGCGCTGCGGTGGGAGGAGTTGGGGGGGTTTCTGGGGCTCAGAGAATGACCGGCCAATCCAGGGCCAGGAGGAGTGCTCTTCCGAGAGGACTCGGCTGGACGCAGCACTCCCCACAGGCGGGAAAAGCACTTGGGCAGGGACACTGACCTTTCCTGACTCCCCCAACTAATTACTGACTCCAGTCTGCCCTGTGTTCGCATCACACCCTCGTACCCCTCCTCCTCCCCCTGGCGCATTGTGGTTCTGTGCATCTCTCTTCTCTTTCCTTCCCCCTCCCATTGTTAACACCTTTAGTTCTTATTCCTGACATTAACAGCTTTTATTTGGAAACAGTTTTAAAACAAAAGAGTTGAAAGAGTAGTGCTGAGACCCCACAGGCCCGTTTGTCTGGATTCACCAATTGTGAACATCTTCCCATGCTGGCTTTACCGTCCTGTCCGTGTATTTACTTACGTTCCTGATGCCCTGGAGGGGAAGGTGCCTGTGTCACCTGCCCGGACCCCGACGAACATAAGTACGTTGGTGTGTGTTTTCTAAGATTAAGGGCCTTCTCTTAGGTAACTGCAGTCATAGAGAACAGGGATCAGATTTAGGAAGTTAATCACTGCTTCGTACGACGGTCTCCTCTCCGGTCCACGTGCCGATCTTGCTCTTTGCTCCCGTTTGTCCTTTAGAAGATGCAGTTGAGGATCACGCAGTGCCATCGGCTGTCAGGCGTCTTTAGTCTCTTGGTTTGGAAGAGCTCCTCTGTCTTCCTTTACCGTTCATGACGTGCATTTTTGATCACTACACACACTAGTGTTTTTTTGGTAGAATGCCCCTCAGTTCAGGTTGTCTGTTTCCTTAATATTGGATTCACGTGTGTACACTTTTGGCGGACATTCACGGAGGTGTGGTGTGTCCTCCTCAGTACTCAGATGAGGAGGCGCACGGTGTCACTGTCACTCTGTCCCGTTACCTGTGAGGTTACGTTTGGTTACTTGGTGAAGGGGTTGCCAGTTGCCTCCGCTGGGAAGATACTGTTTTCCTTGTGTAAGTCATTTGTACTTTGTGGGAGCTACTTTGAGACTCTGTCAGTATTCTCTTCCTCATTCTACACTCTTCCTCGCAGATTTTAGCATCCACCAGTGTTTCTTAGCCGAAGTATTGCTGTGCTAGCTGTGAAATGGGGTCTTGTTCACTCACTCTTTCTACACTGATTGCCCGACATTCTGCTGGAGGGGACGTGTCCATTGTTTCTGTCCCTCCTTCCTCCTCCCTCTCCCCTCCCTCCAGCGGTCATCTGTCTGAGTAAGTTCTTGATTCAACTGGTTATAATCCTTTACTGTCGCTGTATAAATTGACCATTAAATTGCCCCAGATTTGGCCATCGGGGAGCCCTTTATCTGGCTCCTGGGTCCTATTGACAGGAGCATCCCGTACGTCTTTTGAGTATTTTTTTACTTCCTAACAGCGTTTTGTTCCAGGCACATCTTGTCGTTGCTGTGCTGTGGCTCTTAAATCAGCCATTTCTTCCAAGGAGCCTGGTTTCTCGTAGTGTGGGATGGTCGTTCAGCATCAGGACCTGGGCTGCCAGGGTGTCACTGCTTCTGGGCCCTTCTGGACAGCGGGAGGTGGCTGTGTGTCTGCAGGGGATCACACGGGAAGCTGCGTGTAGGCCCGCGGACTTGCTGTAGGAGGCCAGGAGGGGGTGTTCTGTAGGCTGTACATTCTGCTCAACTCACTGTTGTAGCAGAAAAGCAGCCAGAGAAGTGTGGAAACGGATGTGTGTGATCGTGTCCTGACAACACTGAGAGAAACCGGCACTGGGCCGTAGTCTGCCTGCCCTTCCCTGCTCTCAGCTGCTAGGGAGCAGGGACCAGGCCTCGCCTCTCTTTTCCGATGCCATCCACACGGAGGGCACGTCAGAGTTGTGCCCTTTGGATGAGGGAATTCATGATTCATTAATTGTTGTTTCTGTTGCAGACCACTCATTCCTCTCAGATGGATATTTTGGATATCCATTTCTTATGACACATTGGACATGTTGATTTGTTGGGGATTTAATTTGCAAGATGTGAGTCTTTTAAGAACATAGTATGTGCAATATGCAAAGTAATAAGAAAAAATAATTTCATAAAACTCCCGAGGGTGTTTATCTCCCCATGATAAAATGATTACTTTTTCTTTTTTTTTTTATAATCAAAACTCAATAAGTTTAATAGGGAGTTTTGTATACCCTGTTTATTTTTAAATTAGATACATGAGATTCACACTTATATTTTAGCTTATTATCCACACCGATGTCTTTTTTTAAATTTTTTATTGTTATGTTAATCACCATACATCATTAGTTTTTGATGTACTGTTCCATGATTCATTGTTTGTGCACAACACCCAGTGCTCCATGCAGAACGTGCCCTCTTTAATACCCATCACCAGGCTAACCCATCCTCCCACCCCCCCTCCCCTCTAGAGCCCTCAGTTTGTTTTTCAGAGTCCATCATCTCTCATGGTTCGTCTCCTCCTCCAATTCCCGCCCCTTCATTCTTCCTCTCCTGCTGTCTTCTTAAAAAAATTTTTTTTCTTAACATATATTGCATTATTTGTTTCAGAGGTACAGATCTGTGATTCAACAGTCTTGCACAGTTCACAGCGCTCACCATAGCACATATCCTCCCCAGTGTCTATCACCCACCACCCCATCCCTCCCACCCCACCCCCCTACTCCAGCAACCCTCGGTTTGTTTCCTGAGATTAAGAATTCCTCATATCAGGGCGCCTGGGTGGCTCAGTTGTTAAGCATCTGCCTTCGGCTCAGGTCATGATCCCAGGGTCCTGGGATCAAGGCCCGCATCAGGCTCTCTGCTCCGCGGGAGGCCTGCTTCTCCCTCTCCAACTCCCCCTGCTTGTGTTCCCTCTCTTACTGTATCTCTCTCTGTCAAATAAATAAATAAAATCTTTAAAAAAAAAAAAAATTCCTCATATCAGTGAGGTCATATGATACATGTCTTTCTCTGATTGACTTATTTCGCTCAGCATAACACCCTCCAGTTCCATCCACGTCATTGCAAATGGCAAGATCTCATTCCTTTTGATGGCTGCATAATATTCCATTGTATATATATACCACCTCTTCTTTATCCATTCATCTGTTGATGGACATCTTGCCTCTTTCCACAGTTTGGCTATTGTGGACATTGCTGCTATAAACATTGGGGTGCATGTACCCCTTTGGATCCCTACGTTTGTATCTTTGGGGTAAATACCCAGTAGTGCAATTGCTGGATCATATGGTAGCTCTATTTTCAACTTTTTGAGGAACCTCCATACTGTTTTCCAGAGTGGTTGCACCAGCTTGCATTCCCACCAACAGTGTAGGAGGGTTCCCCTTTCTCCACATCCCCACCAACATCTGTCGTTTCCTGACTTGTTCATTTTAGCCATTCTGACTGGTGTGAGGTGGTATCCCATTGAGGTTTTGATTTGGATTTCCCTGATGCCGAGCGATGTTGAGCACTTTTTCATGTGTCTGTTGGCCATTTGGATGTCTTCTTTGGAAAAATGTCTGTTCATGTCTTCTGCCCATTTCTTGATTGGATCATTTGTTCTTTGGGTGTTGAGTTTGATAAGTTCTTTATAGATTTTGGATACTAGCCCTTTATCTGATATGTCATTTGCAAATATCTTCTCCCATTCTGTCGGTTGTCTTTTGGTTTTGTTGACTGTTTCTTTTGCTGTGCAAAAGCTTTTTATCTTGATGAAGTCCCAATAGTTCATTTTTGCCCTTGCTTCCCTTGCCTTTGGCGATGTTTCTAGGAAGAAGTTGGCTGTGGCTGAGGTCGAAGAGGTTGCTGCCTGTATTTTCCTTTAGGATTTTGATGGACTCCTGTCTCACATTGAGGTCTTTCAACCATTTGGAGTCTATTTTTGTGTGTGGTGTAAGGAACTGGTCCAGTTTCATTCTTCTGCATGTGGCTGTCCGATTTTCCCGACACCATTTGTTGAAGAGACTGTCTTTTTTCCATTGGACATTCTTTCCTGCTTGTCGAAGATGAGTTGACCATAGAGTTGAGGGTCCATTTCTGGGCTCTCTATTCTGTTCCATTGATCTATGTGTCTGTTTTTGTGCCAGTACCATACTGTCTTGATGATGACAGCTTTGTAATAGAGCTGGAAGTCCGGAATTGTGATGCCGCCAGCTTTGCTTTTCTTTTTCAACATTCCTCTGGCTATTCGGGGTCTTTTCTGGTTCCATACAAATTTTAGGATTATTTGCTCCATTTCTTTGAAAAAAGTGGATGGTATTTTGATGGGGATTGCATTGAATGTGTAGATTGCTCTAGGTAGGATTGACATCTTCACAATATTTGTTCTTCCAATCCATGAGCATGGAACGTTTTCCATTTCTTTGTGTCTTCCTCCATTTCTTTCATGAGTATTTTATAGTTTTCTGAGTACAGATCCTTTGCCTCTTTGGTTAGATTTATTCCTAGGTATCTTATGGTTTTGGGTGCAGTTGTAAATGGGATCGACTCCTTAATTTCTCTTTCTTCTGTCTTGTTGTTGGTGTATAGGAATGCCACTGACTTCTGTGCACTGATTCTATATCCTGCCACTTTACTGAATTCCTGTATGAGTTCTAGCAGTTTTGGGGTGGAGTCTTTTGGGTTTTGCACATAAAGTATCATATCATCTGCAAAGAGTGAGAGTTTGACTTCTTCTTTGCCAGTTTGGATGCCTTTTATTTCTTTTTGTTGTCTGATTGTTGTGGCTAGGACTTCTAATACTATGTTGAATAGCAGTGGTGATAGTGGACATCCCTGCCGCGTTCCTGACCTTAGGGGGAAAGCTCTCAGTTTTTCCCCGCTGAGAATGATATTCGCTGTAGGTTTTTCATAGATGGCTTTTATGATATTAAGGTATGTACCCTCTATCCCTATACTCTGAAGAGTTTTGATCAAGGAAGATGCTGTACTTTGTCAAATGCTTTTTCTGCATCTATTGAGAGGATCATATGATTCTTGTTCTTTCTTTTGTTAATGTATTGTATCACGTTGATTGACTTGCGGATGTTGAACCAACCTTGCAGCCCAGGGATAAATCCCACTTGGTCGTGATGAATAATCCTTTTAATGTACTGTTGGATCTTATTGGCTAGTATTTTGGTGAGAATCTTTGCATCCATGTTCATCAAGGATATTGGTCTGTAATTCTTCTTTTTGATGGGGTCTTTGTCTGGTTTTGGGATCAAGGTAATGGTGGCCTCATAAAATGAGTTTGGAAGTTTTCCTTCCATTTCTATTTTTTTGGAACAGTTTCAGAAGAATAGGTATTAATTCTGCTTTAAAGGTTTGGTAGAATTCCCCTGGGAAGCCATCTGGCCCTGGGCTTTTGTTGGGAGATTTTTGATGACTGCTTCAATTTCCTTAGTGGTTATAGGTCTGTTCAGGTTTTCTATTTCTTCCTGCTTCAGTTTTGGTAGTTGATACATCTCTAGGAATGCATCCATTTCTTGCAGGTTATCTAATTTGTTGGCATAGAGTTGCTCATAATATGTTCTTATAATTGTTTGTATTTCTTTGGTGTTGGTTGTGATTTCTCCTCTTTCATTCATGATTTTGTTGATTTGGGTCATTTCTCTTTTCTTTTTGATAAGTCTGGCCAGGGGTTTATCAATCGTATTAATTCTTTCAGAGAACTGGCTCCTAGTTTCATTGATCTGTTCTACTGTTCTTTTGGTTTCTATTTCATTGATTTCTGCTCTGATCTTTATTATTTCTCTTCTCCTGCTGGGTTTAGGCTTTATTTGCTGTTCTTTCTCCAACTCCTTTAGGTGTAGGGTTAGGTTGTGTATTTGAGACCTTTCTTGTTTCTTGAGAAAGCCTTGTATTGCTATATATGTGCCTCTTAGGACTGCCTTTGCTGCATCCCAAAGATTTTGAACAGTTGTGTTTTCATTTTCATTGGTTTCCATGAATTTTTTTAATTCTTCTTTAATTTCCTGGTTGACCCATTCATTCTTTTGTAGGATGCTCTTTAGCCTCCATGTATTTGAGTTCTTTCCGACTTTCCTCTTGTGATTGAGTTCTAGTTTCAAAGCATTGTGGTCTGAAAATAGGCAGGGAATGATCCCAATCTTTTGGTACCAGTTGAGACCTGATTTATGACCTAGGATATGATCGATTCTGGAGAATGTTCCATGAGCACTAGAGAAGAATGTGTATTCTGTTGCTTTGGGATGGAATGTTCTGAATATGTCTGTGAAGTCCATTTGGTCCAGTGTGTCATTTAAAGTCTTTATTTCCTTGTTGATCTTTTGCTTCGATGATGTGTCCATTTCAGTGAGGGGGGTGTTAAAGTCCCCCACTATTATTGTATTGTTGTCAGTGTGTTTCTTTGCTTTTGTTATTAATTGCCTTATATAATTGGCTGCTCCCATGTTAGGGCCATAGATATTTACAATTGTTAGATCTTCTTGTTGGATAGACCCTTTAAGTAGGATATAGTGTCCATCCTCGTCTCTTATTACAGTCTTTGTTTTAAAATCTAATTTGTCTAATATAAGGATTGCCACCCCAGCTTTCTTTTGGTGTCCATTAGCATGGTAAATGGTTTTCCACCCCCTCACTTTCAATCTGGGGGTGTCTTTGGGTCTAAAATGAGTCTCTTGCAGACAGCATATCGATGGGTCTTGTTTTTTAATACAATCTGATAGCCTGTGATTTTGATTGGGGTATTTAGCCCATTTACATTCAGGGTAACTATTGAAAGATATGAATTTAGTGCCTTTGTATTGCCTGTAAGGTGACTGTTACTGTATATTGTCTGTGTTCCTTTCTGGCCTATGTTGCTTTTAGGCTCTCTCTCTGCTTAGAGGACCCCTTTCAATATTTTTTGTAGGGCTGGTTTCGTCTTTGCAAATTCCTTTAGTTTTTGTTTGTCCTGGAAGCTTTTTATCTCTCCTTCTATTTTCAATGACAGCCTAGCTGGATATAGTATTCTTGGCTGCATATTTTTCTCATTTAGCACTCTGAATATATCCTGCCAGTCCTTTCTGGCCTGCCAGGTCTCTGTGGATAGGTCTGTTGCCAATCTAATGTTTCTACCATTTTAGGTTACAGATCTCTTCTCCCGAGCTGCTTTCAGGATTTTCTCTTTGTCTCTGAGACTCGTAAGTTTTACTATTAGATGTCAGGGTGTTGACCTATTTTTATTGATTTTGAGAGGGGTTCTCTGTGCTTCCTGGATTTTGATGCCTGTTTCCTTCCCCAAATTAGGGAAGTTCTCTGCTTTAATTTGCTCCAATATACCTTCTGCCCCCCTCTCTCTCTCTTCTTCTTCTGGGATCCTAATTATTCTAATGTTGTTTCGTCTTATGGTATCGCTTATCTCTCGAATTCTGCTCTCGTGATCCAGTAGTTGTTTATCTCTCTTTTTCTCAGCTTCTTTATTTTCCATCATGTGGTCTTCTATCTCACTGATTCTTTCTTCTGCCTCATTTATCCTAGCAGTTAGTGCCCCCATTTTTGATTGCACCTCATTAATAGCCTTTTTGATTTCAACTTGGTTAGATTTTAGTTCTTTTACTTCTCCAGAAAGGGTTTCTCTAATAACTTCCATGCTTTTCTCAAGCCCAGCTGGTATCTTTAAAGTGATGATTCTGAACTCTAGATCCGACATAGTACTAATGTCCGTATTGAGTAGGTCCTTGGCAGTCGGTACTACCTCTTGTTCTTTTTGTTGGGGTGATTTTTTCTGTCTTGTCATTTTGTCCAGAGGAGAATAGATTGATGAGGGAACAAAATGCTAACAGGATAACAATGTCCTCAGAAAATATACTCTAAACAAATCAGAAAAGACCTGAAGCCGGGGGAAAAGAAAGGGAAAGAAAGAAAAAGAAAAAGAAAAAAAAAGAAAAAGAAAAAGATAAAAACAAACAAAAACAGAACAAAACAAAAAAACAACAGAATATGATCAAATATGATCAGGCTGGTGTATAGATCAGTGCCACACACTAGATTTTGGGTGTATTTTGGTCTGTTAGAAGAAAGTGCCTCCCAAAATTTTAAAGAAAGAAAAACTTATCTATGTACAAAAATAAGAGTTGATATGATGAAGGGATGGAATATGACTATAAAGATGAAAATTATAAAAAAGTTTATAAAAGGAATTGATAAGTTGTTTGAAAAAAGAAAGAAGAGGATAAAAAAAAAAAGAAAAGGGAGAGAATGTGATCAGGCAGGAGAATAGAAAAAAAACATACACTAGAGATTTAGGGTATATTTTGGTCTGTTAGAAGAAACCGTATCCCAAAATTTTAAAGAGAGAACAACTTATATATATACCAAAAATATGTTTAACTATAATGAAGGGATAGAATATGACTCTAAAAATGAAAAATAAAAAACATTTTTAAAAAAGGGATTGATAAGATGTTGGTTGAAAAAGGGAAAAAGAAAAATCCAAAAAAAAAAAAAAGTTAAAAAAAAATTAACTTTGAAAGACTAAAGAATCATGGTAAAAAAGCCATGAATTCTATGTGCAGTATTCCCCTAGCGCTGGAGTTCTGCCGTTCTTTTTTTTTTTAAAGATTTTATTTATTTATTTGACAGAGAGAGACACAGCGAGAGAGTGAACACAAGCAAGGGGGAGTGGGAGAGGGAGAAGCAGGCTTCTTGCCAAGCAGGGAGCCCAATGCGGGGCTCCATCCCAGGATCCTGGGACCATGACCTGAGCTGAAGGCAGACGCTTAACCGAATGAGCCACCCAGGCGCCCCTGGAGTTCTGCCGTTCTCACTGATCGGTAAACTTGGTCTTGACTGGCTGTTCTTGCTGATCTTCTGGGGGAGGGGCCTGTTGCCGTGGTTCCCAAATGTCTTTGCCGGAGGCGGAATTGCCCCGCCCTTGCCGGTCCGGGCTAAGTCATCTGCTCGGGTTTGCTCTCCGGAGCTTTTGTTCCCTGCAAGCTTTCCGTACAGCTTTGGAGGCGGAGAGTGAAAATGGCGGCCTCCCAGTCTCCGCCCCGGAGGAGCCGAGAACTCGGGATCCCGCTCCTCAGCGAGCCCCCAGAGAAAAGCAGTCAGTCACTCCCGTCTCCCCGGTCTCCGGCCGCACTCCGTGCTCACCCGGCCTGTGAACGCGCCTTTCTATCGGGCACCCGACCCCGGGTGGAGTCTCCAAACCCAGCAGATCCCTGCGGTGCGCTCTCGCACCTCTCCTCCCGGGGGAAGAAGGTGAGTCTCCCCGGATCTGCCGCTTGTTGGGTCCCTGCTGGAGGAGCAGTGGCCCGACTGTGCCGCGGATCACGGTTTATAGCAACCCCGAGCTGAGAGCCCGCGCCTGGGCTCCGTCTCTGCAGCCGGCTTCCCCGCTCCGATCCCTGGGAGCTCTGCCGCACTCAGGCACCCCCGGTCTTCCTGTGACCCCGAGGGTCCTGAGACCACACTGTCCCGTGAGGGTTCCACCCCCCACTTCGCCACCAGAGTGACGTCCCTCAGCGGAGCAGACTTCTAAAAGTTCCGATTTTGTGCTCCGTGGCTCTATCACTTGCCAGAAGCGGCCGACGGAGGCCCCTCCCCCGCCGTCTATCCTCCCGAATATCGCCTCGGATTCACTTCTCCGCACGTCCTACCTTCCAGAAAGTGGTCGCTTTTCTGTTCAGAGAGTTGTTGCTATTCTCTTCTTCGATCTCCTGTTGAGTTTGTAGGCGTTCAGTATGGTTTGATCCCTATCCAGCTGAATTCCTGGGACCAGACGAAATCCAGGTCTCCTACTCCTCCGCCATCTTGCTCCGCCCAAAATGATTAGTTTTTCTTAATGAAGGCATATCTCAAGACAGAGCCGTGAGGTGTGGGCATTACACGTGGCCCCTGCTCTGGTCTAGCATAGCTCCTGTTCTGTGTAGTCTTCAGCTGAAAGGCAGAACTCGAGCACCAGTTGCCAGTGTGAGAAATCTCAAAGTTATGCTCCTTTTATTGTCTCAGAATAGGTTTGTTTCTTCACAGTTTTTTTTATGTAGTTTATTGCTCTAATTTATTCAAAAAAGGACTTCATTATAGCAGTGACGAATGGGTTTTATCAGGGACTGAACCCATTCTCAGAGAAAAATATGTCATTAGGCAGGACCACCTGTTGTTGATGCACACTGACAACGACCCAGGTAACGTGGGACACCGAAAACACCCAAGCACCCGCATACTGCAGATAGCAATAGCAGGAGCATGAAGATGCAAATTAAATTCATTTAAAGTGTCTCTGATGCCTCTGAAATAAATCAGACTTTTAGTTATTGCTTACATTTTTTTTTTTAATTCCCCAAATTCAAAAGTCGATTGTCAGCGTGTTGGTGAGCAGTTGTTCTGTTTGTCTGCAGGCTGTCTGTTGATCAGAAAAGCATGACGTTGCTTTCAGTCCTTTCTCAAGACTCCAGAAAGGTGGTTTTAAAGTTCTGTGTCCCAGAGCAGCTCATGGCTCTTTGGAGAGTCCTGATCTGGAGGGAATGGGGAAGCTGCGCAAGCCTCCTGCCCCCACCTGGCTTTTGACTCCCAGGTCCTGAGATGCCTTATAAGATTTTGATTTGTTTAATGAGTTTTACTGCTTTTTACTGTCTTGTTGTTTTTAAGTACGGGAAGTCGTGAGGAAGTTCTGCCTCAGTGTCTGTGTGTCTCTCACCTACTCAGAGACACATACTAAGAGAGCACTGTCTGCACTTTGGACGCATCGCCCATCACATAGGGTACCGTCAGTTCAGAACAGACTCCCCGCCCTGCATTTGTACCATCTACAAGGACTTAGAAGAACACAGACACACACACACACAAGTCATGTGTCTTAACAGTCAATTGACCGTATTCTGTATTGTACATTCTTTTAGTTTCCTTTTGACTGTCAGGGTTTTGTTCGTAAATGGTAAATGGGGTGCTACTTTTGGTAATAAGCTCTGTGAGCCTCAGTTTCTCCATCTATAAAATGGCCACCAGAGAATCGGTAAAGTGCCTGGCGTCTTGTGGGCACCCCTCCTCCAGCAGTGCACCTGTGCCCTCTTCACAGAGCCCTGCACGGGCACGGGGCAGACCCGACACCCGTCGTGTGCTTCTCGAAGCGTTCCTCTAGAAGGCGGCACCGGAGTTCATAGCTCCCCGGCGTCTGCTCCGCCATGTGACTTCCAGGAAAGGAGTCACAGCAGAACATACCGTTTGGGCTTGGACAGTCAGCAGGACATGGCGCAGGAACAGCCAGATCCGCTAGTGAGACTTCAGACTTTCACTCTTCCCGGGAATCACTGTCCCATTTCCAGGGACACTTTGGGAGAGCCCTGGCAGGCTGGGTGTTTCTCCACTGCCTTCCCCCCTGGACTGGAGGGTGTTCAGTTCTTCTTCAGAAAGGATCATGCTCCTCAGCGGGGCTAAGTGCTGGGACACAGAGCTGCGTGGTACTTGGTTCCTGCTGAAGGCATTTTCAGCTCAGTGGGGAAGCAGCCAAATTAAAGACATACATACTGCAGGGTGGTAAGCGCCGCAGGAAAGACAAGTGCAGGGTCCTTTGGCACTACCTGGGTGTGGTGCATTATCCCGACCCACGTGTGACTGCTGGGGGAGCTGCACAGGGTGACATACCTGTGACACGAGTCACTTCTCGGAGTCTGTTTCTTCAGCATTGACCGTGGGCATCTGTGTAGCCGCGGGACCCCTGTCGGGCAGGCAGTGTGCTCAGAGGGGGCTCCTGCTCTCCTCCCCCCACCCCCCGTGTGTCTCCAGCACGTGCAGTGCGGCCCTTCTTTCTCTTTGCAGCCATCCTTGTATTTATCACACTCCGGATGATAATGACTTGTTGGGAGTTATTTCTCCCATGAGAATCCAGGTTCCTTCAGGCAGGAAATGTGACTTACTGTCTTTGATTCCTGCCCGGTGCCCAGCACGGTGCCTGGGAAATAGTGGGTTCTCAGTAATGTTTGTAGAATGAAGAGCCAGTCAGTCTCACATTTCTTCTTCTATGCATTAGGACAGTGAATTCATTATCTCAGGGTGCTTTGTTGAAGAAACATGGAGAGTGTTTCCATTTTATTTGAGTTTCCAGCTACAGATTGTGAGAGACCTACCATTTCTCAGGCCATTGTGGCAGGTGGGTGCACCCTGGCAATATGGGTACGGGCCTTCAGTCTGGGACCCAGACTTTGTCTTCTAAGAATTACTGAATCTGGGCACGTACCTTCACCTCTCCAAACTCAGTTCCTTAGTTTGTTCAAGCAGGCATGGTACTGCCTACGTCCCAGACTTCTTGTGAGGATTTAGTGACATACCTCAACGCTGTATAGACTCCAGGCTGCTTGGATCTCCAGTGCTCAGAATAGCGTTAGCACACGGCAGGCACTCAGTGTTTTTTGAATGACTAATACATGTGAAAGCACCTTCTATTAGTTTGTCTGGAGTGTAAAGTAAAAGCAGGAATGTATTGAGAAGTGGCGTGGGGAATAGGCAGGGACTAGAACGTGTAGGACCTTTAAGCAGCTAAGGAGTATGAATGCATTTTAAAATTTGGAGCACGATTGACAGATCGAATGTGGGAGAAGGACATGGTCAGTCAGCTACATGTTTTAGAAAGATCATTTGGGATGTTGAACAATACAGGTGAAAAGTGTTTGAAGTATGTGAGTTCAGAATTATATGTGGCATTCCTAGACGTCTGATTGCGCTAAGAATGCATTGCTGTGTATCTGAAGCTGTGGTGGAGGAGGACGTTCCCTGGGGAGAGTGTGCAGAATCAAAAGAGGAAAGGACAAAGAGACCCTTGTGGCCGCATCAACACTGGGGTTTTGGGCAAAGGAGAAGAAACCCTCTGTTGTTTCCTTTTCTTACTTCATAAAGGGTGTGTGAGTCCATCGGTGTAAATTACACTTGAAACTGTGTATTTTAAAAGCTTTTTTTGTGTGCATGTGTGATACATTTCTTTTCAAGTAGGAATCTTAAAATTTGTCACTGCCGGTGATGCTTAAGTAAAACAGGATCTGTGTAAGCTTCTTGAACCCTGAGCTGATAACAGTTTGAATTGACTGGTGGACCAGTCAGGTTATCACAGGCTTATCTGTCTGCAGAGCTTCTTGGCTCCTCATCGCTGCTCGTGTTCATGACCACACGTCTTCCAGATTGACTGTTGAGTTGGTTCACACTTTCCCAGTAGAGCTTAAATTTGAGTGAAATGCTTTGTGGCTTTTAATTCTCACCAGCAAATGAATGTTGAAATTGCCACTTTCTTTGTGAATGTTTTGGTTAGTGTTGCTACGGTCAGCAGTAAGGGTGGGTCCACAGACCATCCTAAAGGTGAATCCTGCTGCCCAAACAAGAGCCGAAGAGCCGTGCCTCAGAGGTTCCCTGGGGATGTGTGCAGAGGGCGGAGACACTGCTCTAGGCCAACATACGCTCTCGCCGTTAGAGAACTGGGGCCACAGACCTTTGACAGAGGAACTGCGACAGTTTGATTTGTCCCACCTCCTTTCCTTTAGGGCTTAGGGAAGGAGAGACTTGTCGTCGGCTTCATGCCACCTCCCCTGGTTCTTGTTTGGTCTCTGGCATGGGTGGCAGGGGTAGAGCTGTGTGGCTTTCTTACTGCAACAGCCGGGTGGTAAAAATGGGCCCAAAATGGCGAGTTCCAGGAGAAAAGCCTGGTAAGGTCCCCTCATCCAATGATATTTTTATTCTCTTGTCTACTTGCCCTGGAGGTGTCACCTTCTAGTGCTTGGACCCACTGTGGTGGCCCAGGCGAGTCTATAGGACTGCAGTTCTTTCTCACTGGTGCTGATGTCACAACTTCGGGGGGCCAGCGAGGATCCTTGTATCCTCCAGAGATTTGGGTGTGTCAGTGACACTGTATTTTAGCTCCTTTACCGCAGACCATACTAGGAATTAATGAAGCACCAGGTCCTAATTAACAGTCTCAAGTTGTCACTTTCTACTTGAGTAACGTTTCAAAACCCTTTTCTGTAATAGTTTTGCCATCAGTTTGAAAAATATCAGTAATAAACTTTTCTGAGTTCCTAGATTTGGGGTCCTTGTCTAGAGTGAATATTGGCCTCCACTATTATTACATCTAAGTCAAAGAAGCAGTTTTCCTTTGATTAAACAAAAATCACAGCATGCGGAATAGGTTTCACGCCATAAACTTTGCCTCGAAACTTAACATACAGTATACTTGAAGCTAGGATGCCCAAGGGAAATATGTACCATGTCTTGCTTAGTTTTGGATAATAAAGACTTCTCTTGAGTTGACTGCTTCTTTTAACACCAGGTACTTCTATGCAGTGGGTTGTATCTTAATTAAATTATTAACACCATTGTTCCGAAATGATAATGAGTCCATCTGTATTGTTTAATATCTTAAGTTCTTTGTGACAACGGCCAAGAATCAAGCACTGTTCAGGTCACTCATCAATATAGTTCAGTAAGAAGTGATTTTCTTAAGAGATTTCATTTAAGGTGAGGTTCATTTGCATAGAGAAAACAAAAATAATTTGCTTTTTTCCTTTTTCAATTTTCAGATTCAGATGTTATTTGTGACTTATTTATAATAAAACCAAAAAACTGGATGGGAGAGTGTATCAGTGTTCTACAGCTGCTATAACAAATTGCCAGGAATTTGGTGGCTTTATTATCTTCCATTTCTGAGGGCAGGAGTCTGGAATGGTTCTCACTGGACTAAAGTCAGGCTGTCAGCAGAGCTGCGTCCCTTTCTGGAGACTCAAGGGGAGGAATCGCTCCCTATCTCTTCCTGCTGCTGAAGACTGCCCACGGCCTTGGGCACCTAACCCCTTCCCCCATCCTTGAAGCCAGCAATGTCAGGATGGGTTCTTCCCACACTGCTGTCCCTGTAGGCCTCTCTCTCCTGCTTTTCTCATCTGTTTGTAAGATTCTTTGTAATTACCTTGGGTTTACCTGGATAATCCAAGATAATCTCCCCATTTTAAGACTAGCTGATTAACAACCTTAGTTATGTCTGCAACATGCAGCTTTCCTTCGCCATGAAACTTGACATTCACAGGTTCTGGAGATGAGGATGTGTGGATTTCTCTGAGGGAGACATTGGTTTTCTTCTACCACAGATGGATTAAGGGAGGCTGAAGAACGCTGATGTTTACCAGTTACTAAGGACATCTTCAGCCTCGTTTTAGGGATTTTCATGTGTTAGGATATTATCTCTAATTATACATCAGGGGTTCCAGAGATATTAAATAACTTGTTGGTGTCACATAATTGTTAATAATAATGAGCTATTATTTGTTGAGTTCTTGCTAAGTGCCAGCAGATGTACAGACAGTATTTTTCTCAATTCTTCGTACAGGTCTCTGAGATAGAAGACGTAGATTCCACTTGATAGGGGAGAAAACAGGCTTTTGTGGACGTTGTGCGTGGCCTCATGTCACATGGCCAGCTTGTAACTGGGTGCTTTGGATTTTTTCAATCTGCTTCCCTATTCCAGTGGATTAAGATGTAAGGGCCGTACAGAACTCATTATCATACTGACGTTGTTATCTGGATAATATTCAGAGTACTGTCAAAGTATTTGCCAAAGATTGTTTGGTTCATGTGTCAGAATGACCAGGTAGTTAATTGATTGACTTGACAGCTGCTTTCCTTCCCTCTGCCCTTCTAATTCTTATCTGTCTGTAGACCATTTCAGTCTTAGCGAGTGTTTATTAAGCACCTCCTTAGTCACTGCTTCCCATCTATTTTCCATATTGTTTCATGCATCACTTTATTTAATCTCTACAACAGCCTTATACAGATAGATATTAATGCCCCCATTTTATAACGAAACTTGGTCTGACAAAGGTGAAGGGCAAGATTAAAACCAAGCTCTGTTTCTACTCAAAACCTGTGCTCTTTTTTTGCTATGCTATAAAAGGTGTATCTTATTTACAGATTATTGCTTCAGTCCTACATATTCATCATGATCACTTGAAATAATTCCATAAAATATGAGGAAAATATAGAGAAAAGAAACTAAACATGGCTGATGTAGTAATTAAACTGATAAAGAATGTCCAAAGAACATAAGTTTATATATTCAAACGTAGGGTTAAAAGGTGCTTGGTTTATACTGACCCTGGTGAGCTCAGTGATATGGAACAAACTAGAACTTGATTCAACAGTTTGTGTCAAATTTGATTCAATAATTTGTTTCAATTAATGTTTGTGGTGAGTGAAAGGTGTTCCCCAAATATATCTACATCTTAAGCCCTAGAAGTTGTGAATACTACCTTATGTGGCAAAAGGGACTTTGCAGATATTATTAAGGATCTGGAGGTAGAGAGATTGTCATGATCATCTGGGCAGGCCCAGTGTAATCTCACTGGTCCTTGTAAGAGGGATGTGGAGGAGCAGTCTGAGTCAGACAGAAGGCAGGTGACAGTGGAAGCAGTGATTGTAGTGATGTGGCCCCAAGCGGTAGGACATGCTTCCTTACATACCTATTTAGACTTTTAAGTTCCAGAACTATAAGGTAATATGTTCATGTTGTTGTTTCAAGCCACTAAATTTGTGGTAATTTGTTACAGTGGCAATAGGAAACTAATACAATGTCCTTAAATAATTATGACTTCCTTAACAATAATAGTTGGAGACTTCAATAAAATTTTACAGTAATGGATACAACAACTAGGTAGAAGATCAGTAAGGAAACAGAAGACTTAAACAGCATTATAAGCTGACTAGATTTAGCAGACATCTGTAGAACATGTTCTCTTGAAAACAGCAGAAAAAATTTTCTTAAGTCACATGGAATATTCTCCAGGACAGATTATATGCTAGTCCATAAAACAAGCCTCAATAAATTCTAAAGGATTGAAATTATGCAAAGGATGTTCTCTGGCCACAATGAAATGAGATTAGAAATCAATAACAGAAAGAAACTTGGAGAATTCACAAATATGTGGAAATTAGTAGACACTTTAATAACTGATAAGCCAAACGAGAAATCACAAGGAGAATTAGGAAATACTTTGAGATGAATGAAAATGAAAATACAACATAGCAAAATTTATGGGATGCAGCTAAAGCAGCACTTAGAGGCAAACTTATAGCTGTAAAATACCTATATTAAAAATGAAGATAAATGTCAAATCAGTTACCTAATTTTCCATCTTAACATTGAAAAGAAACAAATTACATGTAAAATAAGCAGAATGAAGGAAATAATACAGATCTGTCCTTGAGAATGTTCCACATGGCTTAAGAAAAATTAGTTTCTGCTACTGTCAAGGGAACATGTTCTATGGATGTCTGCTAATAATACATATTAGAATGGAAATTATCAAAAAGAGAATAGAAAAACAATAGAGAAAATCAACAAACCAGAAGTTGTTTTTTTGAAAACATCACCAAAATTTAACTTTAACTAAATTGACTAAGAGAAGAGGGAGAAAATTCAAATGACTAAAATCAGGAATGAAAAAGGGGACATTCTGCTGACTTTACGGAAATCAAAGGGATTGTAAGGAAATACTGTGAATAATTGTATGTTCATGAATTAGATGACTTCGTTGAAATGGGCAGATTCCTAGAAGGACATGAACAACCAACACTGACTCAAGAAGAAATAGAAAATTTGAATAGAATGGTGAAGAGATTAATTGGTAAATAAAAAATACTGAAAAAAGCCCAGGTCCAGATGGCTTTACTGGTGAATCCTACCAAACATTTAAAAAAAAATTAATACAAATTCTTGACAAACTCTTCCAAAAAAAATAGATACTTCCCAACTCATTCTATGAGAACAGTTTTGCCCTTATTCCAAAATCAGATAAAGATATCACATATACAAAAAAAACCAAAAAACAAAAAACCTCAGACCAATCTCTGTTATGAATATAGAAATAAAAATCCTTAAAATACTAGCAAACCAAATCTAGCAACATATAAAAAGGATTACACACCATAATCACATAGGATTTATCTTAGGAATTCAAGGTTGGTTTAGCATTGAAAAATCAGTTAATATACCATCAATGGAATACAGTACAAAAAACACATAATCATTTCAATAGACACAGGAAAAGCATTTGATAAATTCTAACCATTTCATGATAAAAACACTCAACAAACTAGGAATAGAAGGGAACTTCCACACCTGATAATGAAGGATGTCTATGAAAAACCCACAGGTGACATCATAATTGTGAGAGACTTTTCCCTTAAGATCAGGAAGAAGCAAAGATGTCTGCTTTCACCTGTTACTATTCAGTGTTGTTCTGGAGGTTCTAGCCAGGGTAGCAATGCAAGAAAAAGGCATTGGCATCCAGATTGGGAAGAAAGAAGTATGATTAACTGTATTCTATAGATGATGTGATCTTTTATAGAAAATCATAAGGAATCTACTAAAAGTCTATTAAAACTAATAAATGAGTTCAGGACATTCCTTTCTTCCTCCGCTTTTGGATTTAAATTTAAAATTAATATATTTCTGATAAATACAGTCTGTATAGGACTCTAAGTTTCATGAAGCCAGGGTTCATGTCTGTTTTGTAGACCACTGCATACCTAGCTCCAGCACACAGGCCTGGTGCATCGAAAGCCCTCCTGATGCATCTGATAAATGATTGCTTATTTTGGATAAAAATAGAAAGTATAAAATTTTTTTTTTAAAAGTTGCACTCCCCAGAAAGCAATCATTTGGGGATAGTCATTGTCAATATTTTAGTTTCCTTCTCCGTATAGAATTTTAGATTTTAGTGTTTAGTTTAATGTTCTACCATAATCATTTTCTTAGGTAGTTGCAAAGTTGGAAACTGTTTTTCATGGCTGTGTAGTACTCCATGTTACGTATGTCATCATATTCTTGAGCTGATTCTTCACGAATGAGCATTTCCAGTTTTTGGAATTATAATTCAGCATTGTCTGTCCCATTGCTTTGCAGTGTGTCCATTTCTGCTCTTGCCTAGATTGCTGTGACAGCCTGAATCTGCTTCCTCACCACCAGAGCTCTTCTCCTCTCTGTTAAGGTTTCCATTTTAAAAGGCAGCAGTGCAAATGGTGGGTATTCATCCTTTCTGATGGCTGAGTAATATTCCACTAGGGATTATGCTAAGTGAAATAAGTCAAGCCGAGAAAGACAATTATCATATGGTTTCACTCATATGTGGAACATAAGGAATAGCACAGAGAACCACAGGGGAAGGGAGGGAAAACTGAAGGGGGAGAAATCAGAGAAGGAGACAAACTGAGAGAGATTCTGAACTCCAGGAAACCATTTGAAGGTTTCAGAGCGAGGGGTTAGGGGGATGGAGTAGCCGGGTGATGGGTATTAAGGAGCGCATGTGTTATAATGAGCACTGGGTGTTATATGCAACTAATGAATCGTTGAACACTACATCAGAAACTAATGATATACTGTATGGTGGCTAATTGAACATAATAAAAATAAATAAATAAAAAATAAAAGGAAGCAATGCAAAATGCAAATCTTTTTAAACAGTCATTCCCGTGTTTAAAAGTTTTCACTGGTTCAGGGCGCCTTGGTGGCTCAGATGGTTAAGCATCTGCCTTCAGCTCAGGTCATGATCTGCAGGTCCTGGGATTGAGCCCCGCATCAGGCTCCCAGCTCAGCGGGGAGTCTGCATCTCCCTTTCCCTCTGCCTCTCCCCTTGCTTGTGCTCTCTCTGTCTGTCTGTCTCTCAAATGAATAAAGTCTTTAAAAAAATAAAAAAAAAATGTTTTCAGTGGTTCTTCATATCTTAACAGTAAAATCTTAATTTCTCAGGACGGCGTTCACCCTTACTTTGGTCTCCAGTCTCATTTCAGTCACCCCGCTCTAGGGTCCTGAGGTTATTAGCACACTGGATTTCTTGTCTGATTCGTGAAAGCCCTATGCTCTTTCGAAGGCCTTCTGTGTGCTGTGTTTTGTTTGTTTTTTGTTTTGTTTTTTTTTAATAACAGAAATGCCCTTTCCCCTCTTATGTGCTTACTAACTCATTTATATTCTTAGGGATTCAGCTGGAGTATCCCCACCTAGAGGAAACCTGCTTGCCACCCACTCTCACCTCTGGCTTGGGTTTCCTTGCTGCCCTTTTCTGCCTCCCTCTGTCATAGTCTTTCACACTGGATTGGGGTTTCCTTCCTACGTATGTCTTCCCTTTACAGGGTAAGCTCCTTGAAGGCAGGGACTGTGTATCCACCGTGACTGGAACACAGTAGGTCTTTAGTGAGTGCCTCAGTGCACCTCTTTGCACATAAGTCTGCAGTGGGCATTCAGATAATTTCTTGAGGACAGTTTCCCAGAAGTTGGGATGAGTAGGTCAGAGTTTATCAATATTGTAAAGCTTCTTGACCCACATTGTCAAATTGATTTATAGATGAGTTGTACCAGTTAAAACTTTCTGCCAGTCATTATGTACATATATTTGATGAGGCCCTCTGAATCATGTTTTTAAAAATTTTTCATTTCTAATGGATTTCTTTTTTACAAAATAATGAATTTTTCAATTCTAGTATAATTAACATACAGTACTGTATTAGTTTCAGGTGTACAATATAGTGATTCAACTGCCAGGATAATTTATATTGTCTGCCTAGGACATGGTTATTTAGGGAAATGCTAAGTAGAGAGCGTTTATGGAGGCTCTCAGCCTGTCACCTTTTATGTTTACCTGCTCATGGGAGCATATTTTACTAAACTAAAACACTGAATATTTACATGGTATTACATGTTATTGGGTGTTATGTTAATGTATAAGTTCAGAGTTACTTGTTGGGCAGATGAACTTATAGTAGCTAAAGTTGTCCACAAGACAGAGAGAAAAATAATTAGCAGTGATGTATCTAGTGTTTGGATTTGCATCTGATAAAACCTGCCGTGGAATTATAACGTAATTTACAGTGCTTCCCTGGGAAATATGAAGTGGTTCAATTTATAAGGCTTAATACTAATGAAGAGGGAAAGCAGAACTGAGCTCTCGCTTCCCAGACTGGTTTCTAGGAGAAACCTTGTGTTCCTCTGAGATAGTTCTCTATCCACTGTATGCCCAGTTGTCCTTCTGCCTCCATGGTGTGCCATCCTTTCTCCCGATCTCTCTTTCTTTGTGTGTGTGTGTGTGTGTGTGTGTGTGTGTGTGTGTGTGTGTGTGGTGTTTTGGGATAGGTGAGGAGTAGCATTAGAAGCTGGGAAAAGCTTGCTATCTGAGATTCTGATTGCATTGTTTGGGCAAGTGTTAGTCTGGGAGAGAAGATAATCGACTGTGCTCTGGTCCAGTTGTAGCTGTGAGGACTCGTGCAAGTTAATCCACACCTGCTGAGGAGGAGAGCACTGCTAGTGGTGCTGTTGGGAGGTGAGAAGGTCGGGGCGGGAAAGGAAATATTTGTCAAGAGTCAGACTAGTGCCTGGCATGTAGCAGGTGCCCAGCCAGTGTTTATACTTTCTTTTTCATAAAGCTCATTTAGATCATTTAGAAAAGAAAGTGCATTAAATCATAGGGGCTTGTTACTGTTCTTTTGCTGGTTCCTGGGACAAGATAGTTTTTTTCTCTTCCCCTAGCATTTCCAGACATTGTCTCCCTCCTCCCTGCCTCTCTCTCTACCCCTTTCCCATTGAAAAGAAAGGTCAGAACTGATGGTTTTCTCTACTAAAATGTCGTATTTACTAATTCAGTCCTCTTTGCACCTAGCTTACGTTTGAAAGTTGCTGATCATATTTTATGGACCCTTTTCTTTCTTTTAAACATGTGGCACAGGGGCGCCTGGGTGGCTCAGTTGGTTGAGCGTCTTCAGGTCATGATCCCAGGGTCCTGGGATCGAGCCCCGCATCGGGCTCCCTGCTCCGCGGGAAGCCTGCTTCACCCTCTGCCTGCCACTCTGCCTATCTGCGCTCTCTCTCTATCTCTCTGTCAAATAAATAAAATCTTAAAAAAAAATAAACACGTGGCACAATGGTCAGACCTGTCGGAAACATCTCAGACCGGTCGTTATTACAGTTGCATCGTTGTCCGGCACCAGACCCGGAGCGTGATGGGTTGTGGAGATGAACGCCCTCGGCTGCCTGGGCGCGCTGGCTGGGCCTTGCAGCCGCCCGCACTGGCCTGTGACGGCTGCGGGAACGCGGGTACGAGGGCGCTGACATGGCGGCTGTGGCGGAGGGCGGAGCGCCTTTTCTGAGCTTTAAGAATCTTTGAAGCTAATGAGTTTTTGGAACTAAATAGTATACCGTACACAAATCAGATTCATACTCTGAATTCAGACGATTTCCTGAGTGTGCTGCGCTATAAAGGAATCAGGCCCAGGTGCTGGTTGTGCCCTTGCGGGCTTCCTGCCCCGCGCGTGCTGCGGAGCTGAGCTGCTGTCTGCCTCCCCGAGCTGCTGTCTGCATCCCCGAGGGCTTGGCGTGTGTGGATGCAGTCGTGACCGGCTCATTCTCGCTCCCCGTCCAGGGCTGTGAGACTCCGTTTGGGGGCCAGTACAAGCCATTTCTAGACGTGTAGGAGAGCACAAATGCACAATTCCAGTTTGGCTTGCTGTAAGATGCCTTCGAATGTCCCGTATTTGGAAAGACAGTACTGGGTTGTGACTAGGAATGAGGCCTCTGGAGTCAGATTGCTTGGGTTCAAATCTGCCTTGTCACTCCTGCTTGCTGACCGTGTGTCCTGGACAAGTAGCGTAGGCCCTCCCTGCCCGGACCCCTCCCTCCCTCCCCAGGTGGGTCCCATGTGGCACGTAGCTCCGCGGGTCCGGCGGCGGCGAAGCCCGCGGACGCGGGAGCTCCCCTGGCCCGGGGGCGGGAGCTGTCCATGGTAGCCGCGGCTTCTCCTGTCGCGTTTGCGGAGGGCTGTGCGGACGCAGGCCGCTGCGGTCTGTGGGCCCGCGGACCGCGGCACCGTGTGCAGCGTGGTGGATGCACTGACCGCGCCTGCTCCCTCCTCGCTCCGTCCCGTTTTCAGAGCACCCCGTTACCGTCTGACATGTGGCCCGTTTGTCGTCCGCCCCTCCCTGTTGGAATCGAGACCGCATGTGAACAGCATGCGCTCCAGCACCTCTGGCAGTGACAGGCACGTAGTAGGTGTTCAGTAAGAGACACCGAACCAACAAATGCTGACGAGAAAACCCGGAATCAGCTGGATGGGACGAGGAAAGCCACAGAGGTGGTGCTTTTTACGTTGGACCTTGAAGGATGAGGAAGAGTTTGCCAGCCGTGTGCAGGGTTGGAGGAGAGCAGGCCAGCCAGAAGAGCAGAGGTTTGGAGGTTTGCAGAGGTGGTGTGAATGAGGGGAGCGGGTCACACCCGGTGCCGCATCGCCCGGTGGCCAGTTTGCCTGGAGATTGTCAGGGTTTGTTTTCTGTTTGGTCACTTGCTTAGTTGTCGGTACCATTTCCACGCAAACTCTTGCTCTGCTCCTTGCAGGAAGGGTTTTCATGTAAGGGTCCATATGGTAGCTTAATCTTTTTGGTGGAAGTTAATTTTTAGAATATCAGCCATTGCTCAGTGCTATAATCACACACCAATGGGACCAAATGATGATGGTGACGACGATGATGATGGCATTTGAAAGCGTTTTACAGGGCTTTTACCAAAGATTTTCACCTGTTACTTCACTGGAGACTCTTAATAGCGCTGAAAGATGTACAGGATTGGTGGGCATCCCTGGTTTCTATATTTTTTTTTTATATGCCTAGGCACTCAAAGTGGATAGCTTACAAAGAGACACCAGGATCCTTGTATCACTACCAGAGGCCTGAGCTCCTGGGTTCTACCTGGTGTCTTTGTTACTGACCTGTGCCAGACAGTAGGACCACCCTGGACCCTGGGCCCAGAGAGTAAAGAGCAACATGCCTGAGCAGTGTGGTTCATGCATTCCATTTTGGAACCTACACAACTTTCTCACTGTCCACAGGCAGTCCTGGCTCAGGGTCAGCATGCCGACCTCATGGTTTGAGAAGCAAATGAAGAGGTCAGTGAGACTCAAGTCCCTGTCCTGTACCATGTATAATGCTTTATTTTTCTCTCTAAAGGCATCACCCCTTTGCAGGTCATAAGCTCCATGAGGGCAGGTCTTTATATTATTTACTGCTGATGCCACATGGTCAAAACAGGGCTTGGCACATAGAAGATGTTGAGTGAACATTTTGGATGAAGGATTGTTAAAGGGGCAGTAGGCTCTTTTGTCTATGAGAAGCCTACTTGCCCTAGATTCTTCTCTGAGCTCCTGTTTGTGGTGATGGGGAGGTCATAGGGGTGGACTCCTCCCAGAAAGTAGAGGTTTGCTCCTAGGCAGGGAGCATGTCCTCTCTGTTTCCTAAGTGAGAAGAGTTAAGTGATCAGAGCACAATTGAATGACTTTCTCAGCTCCCTCAGAAAGGCATGTTAATAGTTGTTTATATGTAATCTGTGCATATTTAGGGATGGATGTGTTGTGTTTTGTCTCCCAGGTGTTTTCAGTATATGAACATAGTTTGAATAATAACAGTGATGTTTACCTATGTAGCAAAACTCATTCTTATATGGTGTGTATTTGTTATAAATTGACATGATTAATTGTGACAGAAATAGATTTGCGGAAATACTTTTATCAGACCTGATCAAACGTGAATCAGCTGCACACAAATACTTATTTTCAGAAGCATCTCTGATGAAAGAAAAGCAAGTTAGTTCTTCTCTTTTATTCTGTCTCTTTTTTTGGAAGAGGATGGTTTGAGCTAATTTGTATAAAAAGATTTTTCTCTTCTATCTGGTATTTTGATCTTGAACCTTTAGATCTATGTAAAACAAATTTTCTTCCTGTATTCTTTCCTTTATGTTTGTCTTTATTTTTTTCAACATTTTAAATCATTCAAATATCTTACACGTAATGTCTAAGGATAGTTCTCATTTGACATCTTTTGTCAGTGGTTGTTAATATACTTAACTCTTTAAGGTCTGAGAGGACAAGTGTGGTGTCTCTGCTCAGTGTTGATTTCTTAGCACATAGTGGGCTGCAAATATTTGTGGAATCAGTGAATTTATTAAATACCTGTTGTATTAGACCCTGCAGGAGCTGGATGGAGGAGGGAGGGGGTGTCCTGAAGGAAGTGTGGCCCAGCTGCTGGAGCAGCACTTGGGGCCTGTAACTCACGGGTATGTTTGGAAGGGGACTTCACCGACTGAATTTAAAGCTTACATGGGATTGAAGGAGAAGAGGGGGGAATGGATAACGGCACGAACTCATGGAACCCGGAGAGAGCACAGTAGGTTCTGGTTGATTGCCGTAAAGAAGGGAGAGAAGGGTCAGCTTGCCTGAATTCCATTTCAGTATCTGTGCTAACAGATAGAACATGGACATTGCCCTAAAAGTAATTGGAGGAGTCTTTATAATTCTTAGGCTTAAAGGATTGTTTTAATGTTGTTGACCCTTGTCCCGTAGAAGTGCTTCAAAAGTGATACCTTTTTAAAAAATCAGTGCTAAATATTTCAGAAATGGTTGCTCTGTGTGCTAGCTGTGCATGTGTATATGGGTATTTACGTACGTGTATGTATGTTGGATACTAATCTTGAGAAAAATAAATACATATAGTATATAAATACATTTATAGAAAATAACATATATAGTTCTACATAAAGTTGTGTATTTAGTTTTATGTATTTAATTTTAACTTGTACACTTGCTCATACTGATCATGCTTTTTGCTAAGTGGAGATTATTACTATATTGATCTCAGAAAAGAACTAAGAGGGAAGTGCATTTATAGGTCTTTTCATTGTTATTGCCAAACTATTGAATAATCAGCTTTATTAGGTATACATGATGGGTTTCAGGAGAGATCGTGTTTCTTTCATTCATTAAGCTGTGAAAATACCCTTCTTATTGTGACTTGATCCTGCAGCCTGGCAGAGATAAGGAGTCCAGAGACCTACTCTAAATTCAGCTTATTAATAAAGACACTTTAAACAAAGATTAAATTATGCCCCCCCCCTTTTTTTTACTGCTATTTAGATTCAGTATCCAGAGATTAGAGAAAGTTAAGGATAGCAGGAGTCAGCCTAGTGCTCAGCATCTTTTTGAAAAATTATGCCATCTTCAACAATAGAGAGGGTTGAGGGGTACCTGGGTGGCTCAGTCGGTTAAGCAGGTACCTTCGGCTCGGGTCATGATCCTGGGGTCCTGGGATTGAGCCCCATATTGGGAAGTCTGCTTTTCTCTCTCAAATAAATAAAAATCTTAAAAGCAAAACAAAACAAAACAATAGAGAGGGTTGAGAAACAGAGCAAGATGAAGATGCAGGGCTACTGGTTTTCATGGCGTGAATTTCATATCTGATTGGGAGTCTGGCTATGATCAGAAGCCTGGAAAAGAGCCCGTGTTCAGTGAGAGGCTCCTAAACATCATGATTTGAATTGCATATGGAAAGAGGACATGTTTTGATTATTACTGTGGACTAAGTGTATGGTTAGTTCCTGCTTATACTTGATGCTTAATGAATGTTTCCGAGTGGAGGTTGTTGAGCGTTTGTGCTTAGCTAATCTTGAGTTCAGGTACCAGCAATGCTGATTATTATCTGTGCATTAGATAAGTTACATTTTATGAGTGTTGTCTATTCTGAAAATGAGAGATGTCATGTGTAGAGGCCCGATAAAGTACCTGCAGGTGGTGGATGACCAGCCAGAATACAGAAGCAGCTATTTTAACTTATTATCATCATCACATTATAGCTGGTAATATATTTACAGGACTTCTTATTTTCTTAGGTAATTCTGTCCAACCCCTTTCCTCCTTCTCCCTTACAAAGTCTGCCTCCCTTAGCAGGCCATAGTCCCCCACAAGATCAGGGCCTGTTTCTGTTTCATTCCCTTCTGTCTCTCATGCTAGACAGAGAGCAGGATTCCAGTCCACTTGGTGACCGATGGATACACTGCGTATCAATCATGGTGCCCTGTTGCTTTGGTGTGTGATATTGACATGTGTGCCTTTCCTCTCTCGTTCCATGCTGCCCTATATAAGACCTCAGCTGTAATCTGATATAGATGCAGAAGTAGTTTAACATTTCACAGTTGCAGGGCACTTAGCACGGTTCCAAGCTCTCTGTGCATCAGAACTTGTATTTGTGTCTGTGGAGGACTGGGGTTCTTATTTGGGAGAGAGAAGCTGACGACTTGTTTCTGCATCTAGAGAAGCGCCTTACAGTTCAGTGCCAGTCACTGTTGGTTTTGATGACCTCTCCAGCTCTGAAAAGGAACATGTCCACCCAGTGTCCCTTAGTTTAGACATGTTTGTAGCTTTTTGCTGGAGGAAATTGACTAGTCTTTGTTAAGTGCAGTGTTCTGGTTCTGGAAATGTTACCTGCAAGAAAGTACCTGCCCTTCCTGCCTCCGGGCCTGCACACTTCTGGTAGTATAGAGCCCACCTTTGAACCTTGTGACTCAGGTAACTTACTTCTCTGCTCTGCTCTTCTTCCTCCTCACCTCTAACATGGAGATAATGGTTGATAAGATGGAAGAATGAGAAAGACTCTCAGTTTATCAGGTGTAACACAAAGTCAAAGTGCTTGGGTATCACCATGGGTATCTTCAGGGCTGTTGATACACAGGTGTGGTATTCAACGTATTTTATAATCAGCTTTGAAAAGTTGAATAATATGAAAGTGAGTGACTGATACAAGGTATTGTGTAATCAGGTGTTAAGAGGAAAGCCAGGGAGCAGACTGAGGGCATGTTACTGAGAGAACCAGGTGTCACTGGGGTAGGAATCCTGAACCTCAGTGTCAGCCAACATTAACAGTGAATAATGGAGAAATGTTCTCTGTGTTTGTTTGTTTGTTTTGTGTTGGAATTTTTTAAACTACTTCTTTGGGTAATACCTTTAGATTTAAACACAAATCATTAAAATAGGTGATGAAAGTAATGGTATTGGAAATAAATGGCACTTAGCATTTGATTTTATCTGTGTATCTAATATTTATGTAATATATGCCATGTGCCACTTGGTGGGTGTACTTATTGTGAATGATGTTTTAGAATGAAATAAATAATTTTTAACATTTTATTTTCCATCAGTTCCCAAAGAGTCCCCAAAGTGTACAGTAGTGCCACTTTCAAAGTTGAGGAATGTAGGCAGGGGGACAACGGAAGCGAGTCAAGTGGGGACATCCGGCGGCTGGGCAGGGCAGCTTGGCTGTGGACCCCTGTCTTCTGGTGGGAATATCAAAACTTCCCTCTTTGGGTTGTTGCAAAGGTTAAAGAATTATTGTCAAGTGCCTTAGGCATAGGAAGTACTCAGTCCGTGTTGGCTGGTGAGACCACACTTACCTAGGTCTGGTGTGCATGAAGAGGTCCGACCCAGTGAAGATGGTGCGGGCTCGCCAGCACCGAAGTGCGGGTGAAGTTGGGAGAGCAGATGGAATCCAGAAGCCAGCCATAGAGACCCACGTGAGAAGGCAACTGCTGACCCCAGAAGCAGAAGGGCCACATATACACTTGTAATAAAACAGTATAAATATGATTGAAGTAAAGTAATTGAGAAAACTACACAGAATGTGATGATAATTTGCATGGGCCACCATGTCTTGTTATTTTCTCAAGCTTCATTCAAATTAAAAAAGAATTGTTTAAAATAAGATTTTTTCCTAGCAGCCTGGTGGGTGGCTTGTATGGAAGGTGACATGCTGACCAGTATGGAAAGGTCCTTAAATACCATGTTTTAGAACCTTGTGTGTGCTTGTGAAGTGTTCAGGGTTTGAAAATGTCAGGTATGACAATACTTTGTTATCAGAAAGGAAGACAGTTTGGGGATGCCCATTTATTCACGTCACCTGCATTTCTTGTCTTCCATATACTGGCCTCATTCTTGGCACGAGGGCCACACTCATGAGCAGTGTGTCCAGGACCCTCCTCTGGCAGAACTAGAGTTATAGTGGGAGGATGGGCACATACAAGGAAACCCAAAGTGGATATCCAGCAACAGTCAGTTCTCTCAGGTCCAGACTAGGGCATTTCAGTTAGTGGGGTCAAAGGGACTGTCCCCTGTAGATGGAACTACAGTAGAGGGCCTCAGAGGAGCCCAGAGACATACACGTAACCCAGACCGGGGTGTAAGAAACGGCTTTCCAGTAGAAGGTGATGCCTGAGTCGAGTCTTCCAGGTTGAGAATAAGCTAGGTACGGTACGCAGGCTGGGGCTGGAGATGAAGAAGGCCTCAGCTGCTCTTGCCTTCACTGCTGTGGGATTGCCTGGTAGCAGGGGCAGGAGAGAAAGGATAAACAACCTAAAGAACTAGACTTACCTGGAGGATTTTCCCAGCCTTCTCTGATCCTTAGAGCTCCCTTTCCTGCTCCTCAGACCGGAAAGAGAAGGCTGTTCTTGGTGCTTTTTCTGTCGATCACTGGTACGGAATTCTAGATTTGGGGCTGCGTTTAAGTCCAGGATGGGAGAAATGGAAGGAAAACAAAAGAGGCACTCATCACTGGGTGGATTTTACTTCAGTTTCTGGTTTCTTTCCCCAGTTCTCCTGCTGCCATTTCTTTTAAAGCCCTTTAGATGACTGCTCTCTGCACTCTATCCAGGCTTTGCTCGCATTCCTGGGAGATACCTGGTGGAACGGGCTTAATTCCACTTTCACTGAAGCCAGAATCAGAACCTTGTTTTAAAATGTAAAATTTTGATTTTTTTCTGAATTAAAAAAAGTCCTATAATTCATTTTGTAGATACTTAGTATTTTACTGAATGATTTTCATTTTACAGAAACGATTTCCAGTGTTCCCTGTTTTTATAAATAGCACTGCAGTGAACTTCTTTGTGCATTAAAAAAAATTGAACCTAGTTCAAGTTATTCCTTTAGAATATTGACTTTGTTTTTGCTATTTTGTAAGCACGGTATCGGATAATATTCATTAAATATATGCTGTGTGGTAGTATGTGCTTACTGCATTAGCTCATGTGATTCTTCTAATAACTCAGTGGAGTAAATATTCCCCTTGGTTTTTAAAGAGTTTTTGATCAGGAGGTTCTTCAACCAAGTGGCTAAAAAGTTGGCATCTCAAAACTGAAGAATGGATTGTGTGTTTTTCCAATATTTCAGAAAATATGTTCAATTGTTTCTTTTTTTAAATATAAACATTTACTGTAAGTGTTCTCCTGAGCAGAAACTGATCACAAGAGTGAATAGAGTTAATACAAAAGTATCTTCTTGTTGAGTAAGTCATTATCACAACTAGAAATAAAGTTCCTTTATTCTGGCTTCTGATACTTTTATATCTATCATTAGCTTAAAATGTGAGGAAAGCTAAAAAAGTGTTTTGAAGATACGAAGAATGTGTAAGTAATATACTTGAATTTTATAAAATACTTAACAGCAGTCTCCAGCCTGTATGTTCTAAATCAGGATTCACAGTCTTTGGCCTGTCAGCCAAATCTGGCTTTTTTTTAAGACTTGCAAGCTAAGAATGGTTGAAAAAAAAATTTCTTGACATGTGAAAGTTCCTTGAAATTCAAATATCAGTGTCCATAAATAAAGTCTTGGTAGAAAAGCGACACATTCATGTGTTTAGCTGTTGCCTGTAATTTCACCGTAGGTTTTGTGCTACGACAGAATTAAAGCTCTAACAGACTTATGACTTGCAAAGCCTAAAATATCTACCATCTGACCTTTCACACAAAGTTTTCTAACCCTGTTCTAAATCAAATTGTTACTGGGAATTTGACACGTCTTTCAATACAAAAATCACATTACTAAAGGTGTGAGTCACCGTGGGCTTTGGAGTTGGCATATGCGGTTGTGTTTGACCAGCCTGTGACTCACTAGCTTTGTGAAATACAAGGGGTTGTGAGCTTTAAATGCCATCAGTAAGTTTTCAGTACATGGTAACGTATTAATAGATGTTGATTTTCTTTCTTACTTTCCCTTAGTTTCCAAGCTGACCCTTAGATTTCTAGTTAACCCAGTAATGTAAATGAACTAATTACCCTCATAGACTTACCTTGCCTCCCCTCCCTCTTTGGAATAGAGCCCCTTCCTTTCCAAGTTGCCCTCAGAGTGAGAAGTCCTTTCTCAACACAGCTCTTGGTGAGTCTGAGAGCCTCCCTACCTTCTCCCTGGCAGGGACAGGCTCATTATGTTGCCTCCAACCACTGTTACTTAGCTAGAGAGAATTCTTTGGGTTTTAGAAAAAATGAGAATGTTTCCCTTTCCAAGAAAAAAAAAAAGCAAGATGAAGAAAATGAACTGGAATTCATGCATTCAGTTAGCTAAGCTTTATTTTCATGCAGGTAAATATTTAGTCTGGGTAAAGGTACACATTGTGTATGTGTATGTATGTTTCATTTTTAACTTACGATGGAAGAAAATTGGTATGCTTATAAAGCTAAGAACCAGAGAGCCCCAAAAGATAAGAGTCAGTTATCCTATTGGTTGAAGACCCATGGGAGAGTTGACTTAGTTTCATCAATAGGTTAATGCAGTAGTTCTCAAAAGTGTGGTCCATGAATCCCTGAAGGGGGTCTGTGAGGTCAAAACAATTTTTTCCAAGAAGGTGATGTTTTTGGCTTTTTTATTGTGTAAACATTTTTACTGGTAATGCAAAAGTAATGCAGAGAAAATTCCTGGCCCCTCAGCACAAATATCAAGACAGTGGCACCAAACTGTACTTGATAGTAATTTTATTCTTCACCAATACCAGGTGCTGCAGGGAAAAACAACACAAAACAAACAAAAACAAACCAGTTTCACTTAAGAATGTTCTTGTTGGAGCGGTAGAAACTGTTAATGCTATTGAGTGTCCCCCTTTGGATACATTTCTTTTTAATATTCTTTGTGACAAAAAGGGAAACCTGTGTACAGTACTTCTCATGGATACCCTAGTAGTAAATAGTTGTCTAAAGGAAAAAACATTTGTGTGGTTGTTTGAGTTGTTAGCTGAACTAGCCACTTTTTTTTCCATAAAAATCCATTTTTACTCAAAAGAAAGATTGACATTGACAGATAAGTAAGGATTATTCAGATTTGAGTATTTTACAGACTTTTTCTCAAAAATGAGCCTAAGTAGCTCATAGTTTTTGTTGTCAATGATAAAATTTGAGCTTTCAAATGAAAATTAGATTTTTGGAAATTCTAAGTACATGCTTAACTGCTTCCTAATAATAGATTCTGAGGAGAGTAATGATATAAACAAATGTGCTTTTTTATATTGTAAATGTTTTTTTTTGCATTTGGAAGATCTACATAAAAAGGCAGTATTTTTTAAATGATCATGTGTGATGTTACAAAGTTACGCATGAGTATAGATTCATTCTAGTACAAGATAGACCAAATAGGTTATAGTTTAACAGAGTATGAAAAGTTCACTGATACAGTTTCTTATTGCAACTCACCTTTAAGAAATTAGTGCTTATTGAGTTGTGGTGTACAAAGAATATCCACAGTTGTCTGGAAAGACACCTCCTTTTTACAGATGCATGCCTGTGTGGATTTTTTTTCTTATGCTCTCATAACAACATTTTTGCAGTAGTTGAAACACAGAAGAGATAAGAGAATTCAGCTGTCTTTTTTTTAAGACAGTCATTAAAGAAGTGTGCAGAATTGAAATAGTGCCATTCTTCTTGATTTTTTTCTTTTTCTTCTTTTTCTGGAAACTGCAGTTATTTCCATGAAAATATGCTTTTATTTTAAAATGTAATCATTTATTTTTGTTATTTTTAAATTAATGTTTTTAAGTTTCTCAGTTTTAATTTAGAATATGGTAAATATTAATAGATTATGACATGCAAATTAAAAGCTCTCTGAGGTTCTTAAATATTTCTATGAGTCTAAGTCTAAAGGGGTCCTACGATCGAAAAGATGGGAAACGGTTGGATTTGTGAGACCATGTTCTGCATCTAGGATAATGCTTAGTACATTTGCAGGGACTCTAGAAAGTCTTGTTCCCTGAATAAATTAAATTTCATGGCCAATAGCTACTCACACATTGCTAGATGTTGTTCTGGTTGTCTACTTAGTAATTGCTTACTCTGTATGAACTACTGTCATAATGCAATAAAGTAGGCTATTTTATAATTAACTCTTTTGTACATTTAAGAATATTTTGGTAACTCTTTTGTACATTTAAGAATATTTTGGTAACAGGAAAAGTCACACTAATTTTATAAGGATAGGTTTTGATATCTACTGTATATTTTCCCTACCCACAATCACCCTTCTGTGATTATTTGACAAACATATAGATCGGTAACCCGATAAATCTCAAGACTGGAAGTACCAAATGGAATGCTGATAACCATTTGTTGAAAACCAGGGATGCTATGATGCATTAATATGACATAGTGGATACAGAGACCTTTTGAGTAGTGGGTTCTGCTGAACAAATATACAGGATTATTAGCATAAGATCTGTGAGTTGCAGTACTTTGCCCTATATTATACTTTTCAGCTGAACTTTGTATATGTTAAATTAAAAAAAATGCATTTTTCATTTACTTTCTGACAGTAATTAAAAGTACTTGTATATCTATTGAACTAATCCACTTAGAGAAAGCTCTGTGTATGAAGAGTTAAGATGTATCAAAGGAAATGGCAAGCAGAAATGGAATATATAGGTTTGTGTTCTATTACAAGTTATTTTTTGTATAGAGCAAGCTTGAGATTAATTGGTTTGCTTATGTATATCTAATTGTTCTAGCACAATTTGTTGAAATGACTGTCTTTCTCTACTGAATTACCTTTGAATCTTTGTCAAAAATCATGCATAAATACATTTTTAAGTTAGCTTACCAATTCTATAGAAAAACTCCTGGGCTTTTGATAGGGAATTGTATTAAATTAATAAATCAAATTTGGGAGAATTGGCATCCTAACAATGTGAGTCTTCTGACCCATGGATGTGATATATATTTTCATTTATTTGGAACTTTTAAAATTTCTACTAACAACATTTTGTAGCTTTTAATATATCAGTCTTACATATGTTTTGTTAAAAATCCCTATTTCATATTTTTGATGCTATTGAAATGTTATTTAAGTTGTGTGTGTGTGTGTGTGTACGCACACTTGTACCTAGAATTATAGCTGATTGTAACATAGTGCCCTATATCCAGCATTGTAGGTAAACTCACTTAGTACTTCTAGTGGCTTTGTTGTAGAATCCTTGGGATTTTCTAGATCATTTTGTCTGTGAATAAAGGCAGTTTTACTTTTCCCTTTCCAGTCTGAATTATTTTTATTCTTTTTCTTGTCTTACTGCACTGGCTAGGATCCCCTCCCCCTCTTGTCCCACCACCCCTAAATCAGTGAACGGATGTGATGAAGGAGGACATTCTTTCCTTGTTCCTGATCTTGAGGGGGAATTAGTCTTGCACCATCATTGTGATGTTATCTGTAAGTATTTAATAGATGCTATTTATCAGATTGAGGAAGTTTTCTTTTATTCCCATTTTACAGATAATTTTTCTCATAATGGAGTTTTAATATTTTAAAATACTTTTTCTAGGGGCACCTGGGTGGCTCCTTTGGTTAATTTCCAACTGTTGATCTCAGCTTGGGTCTTAGTCTCAGGTTCGTGAGTTCAAGCCCTGGGTTGGGCTCCATGCTGGGTAAAAAAATAAATTTAAAAAAAATACTTCTTCTAAATCTATTCACATAGAATATAATAATAATAACAGAATATTTCTTTTTTCAGTTTGTTGATATAATGAAAAACATTGAATTATTTTCCATTGTTAAGCCTTTATCTTCTCGGGATGATCTACACTTGGTGATCATGTATTCTTCTATTTAGATACTGCTAAATTCAATCTGTTAATATTCTGTTAAGGACTTTTTCATTCTTGTTCATGAAGGGATATTGATATGTAGTTTTCTTCTAAAATCTTTGTCTGATTTTTGTATTAACCTAATGAAATGAGTTTGGAAGTGTTCACTCTTCCTGTCTATTTTGGAAGAGTTTGTGTACCGTTGGTATTATTTTTGCCTTATGTGTTTAGTAGAATTCACCAGTGAAACTATTTGGGCCTAGGGTTTTCTCTGAGAGAAGTTTTTAAATGATTAATTCAGTTTCTTTAATAGATAGAGGCTTATTCATGTTACCTTTTTCTTCTTGAGTGGTCTTTGGTAATTTGTGTCTTAGGAAATTGTCCATTTCACTGAACTTATCAAATGTATTGATGCAAAACTGTTGATAATATTTTCTTATCCTTTCAATGAATGTAACATTTCTGGTGATGTCACTCTTATTCCTGATATTGGTAATTATGTCATCATTTTTTTTTTCTTGATCAGTCTGGCTGCTTATTATTTTTATTGTGATAAATTATGATTTATTATATCACTATTGAGCTTTTTAAATAATTAGCTTTTGGTTTCATTGATTTAGTTTTGTAATTTCATTGATATCTGCTCTTTATTATTTCCTTTCTTTGCTTGCTTAGGCTTAGTTTGCTCTTCATTTTCTGGTTTCTTCAAGTGGAAGCTTACATCATTAAATTGAAACTTTCTTCTTTCAAATCTAAACATTAATAGCCTTGTTTCAGTGAAGTATCCTGAGCAGTCTGGTTTCCTGCCCTTCCTCTGGTAGCAGATGCATTTTTGCCTGCTGTCAATATAGTACATGTGTTGGGGCCGATTTTTGTTTGTTCACTTGCTTTGTTTTGTTTGTTTTTATTTTTTTTATTTTTTTAAAGATTTATTTATTTATTTATTTATTTATTTGACAGAGAGAGATGCAGCGAGAGAGGGAACACAAGCAGGGGGAGTGGGAGAGGGAGAAGCAGGCCTCCTGCCGAGCAGGGAGCCCGATACGGGGCTCGATCCCAGGATCCCGGGATCATGACCTGAGCTGAAGGCAGATGCTTAACGACTGAGCCACCCAGGCGCCCCTGTTTTGTTTGTTTTTAAACAGATTTTTAAAATCTTCCCCAATGGGTTCTGCTCACCCCCTACCCTCTTCAGTGAGCTATGACTTTGCTTCTTAACCCTTTGACTGCAGGTGGAAGAAGGCATTGTGAGGGTTATGTACCCTGCCTCAGTGGCGGATGCCTTTGCTCTTTGTGAGAGAAGGATCTGGGATGCAGAAGGGCTTTTTTGTTTTGTCTGCCTCCCAGTGGCATCTCCTCACCGCTTGTCCCATCCAGAAACGGTCCTTGAAGTCTCCTGCTCTGCCCTGGTCTTGAGCACCTGGTAGAGGCCTGTGGGGATAGTTGGTGAGTGGGTGTATTTTCCCAGGCATTTTAAACTATCATACTGGCTCACAGTCGGCCTCTTAAGAATTTGTTAAAATTCCAGGTGTTTTCTTCATACTTTTATTTATGGCTGCCACTTTCGTGCTTTGCCAAGGGTAAATCATTTCTTGGGTCCCATCTGTCCTTGGAGGAGCTTGCCACCCTTTAGGATTCAGTTCACCTAATTTCATATCAGCTTTCTAACTGGCTCAAAAATTATTTTGTAGATCTTCCAACTTCTGTCAGTGTTAAGTAGCGAGCCATGTTGTCCTGCTGTCTACACCCTGGGTGGAAGATGTAGAAGATGTACCTCAGCCTGCTAGGCTCTGAAGTGTAAGCAGTGAATTCCTTCCGGACCCCAGGAAATGGCTGAATTACAACTAGAAGAAGTACAGCATGAGTTTAGTCGGGATCAGTGTGCTGCATCAGTCAGAAAGGTGATCATGCCTCCTTACTGAATGCAGTTACACCACCCTAGTGTTTGTGGGTCCGTTGTGGTTTCATATTCCTTTACTGGGTTGTATCCTGATTTTGTCTTTTTGTCTGTTTGTTCTAACCAAGGCTGAGTGCCTTCAGGTCGGAGGCTGGTTCTTCAGTGTGGTTTCCCTGGTGGAGGCACAATCCGTGGCACATGGGCGGGAAGAATGATGCATAACCAGATGAGTGAGTGTTGGGACAAGAGCCGTGTGTGAACAGCCTGTTTTTGCCTCAGGGACATGATTAGAGAACTTCAGAATTGAATCACTGAACTATATAGACATTGCATTTTAAGCATAGATGTGTGGTATTTTAAATATTTTACAAAGCATAGTTTAAGCGAGTAAATATTCCTTTTGAAATGTAAATATGAGCTACAGAGAAAGTGTTCCTTTCCAGGGAACTCAGGGTAGACCATGCAGATGAGCTAAGGGCACATTAACTGTAGAGTCGGACAGATAGATAGGATCAAGGACGCTGAAATGGGAGGAAAACTGCAGGGGGCAGGAAGGTCATGCAAACAGAGAGAAAGCTTATCCAGGAGATAGATCAGTGAATTGAAGAAAACTCTCCAGAAGCAGTTGTTGTTGTTTTGTTTTCCAACAAGTACTAGGGTTTTTTTTGTTTGTTTTGTTTTGTTTTTAATCTGCCAAATTGAACATGGGGGAGGCTAGTTAATACTTAGGCAAGTGGCTGCCTTGGTGTAATAATCCTTAACTTGAAATCCGCATGACCCGGTATATTCATGCTGTTTATTGCTGTGTAATAAACCACCCAGACTTAAAGTGGTGCAAGACAGTGTGGTGTGAGCGCACAGTTCTGTGGGTTGACGGGATTCAGCTGAGTGGCTCTCACTCGGGAGCTCCCCCGAGGTGGCAGTGAGACTGTGGCCCGGCTTGCAGCATCTGAAGGCCTGACGGGGCCAGCGTCTAGGCTGCTCCCTCCAGCACCAGGAGGTGCTGCTGGCTCCGGGTGGCTGGGAGCGTGGCCGTGGTGGGTGGGTGACCACCCCGTCTGCCCATCACCCCCTCATGGCCCAGATTCTTAGTGCCCGGGGAGCAGGGTTCCCAGGGGGAGTGTACCAAGAGTGCGTATTTCCAGAGGCTCAGGCACCACCTGAAATGCTGCTTACGACCTCGCCCTGGAAGTCCCAGCGTGCCACCTCTGCTGCTGCTTTTCATTTGGTTAAGTGAGGCCAGATGTAAGGGGAACTTAGACTCTCCTGTCTCTGTGGGGGACTAGCACAGAAATTGCCACCTTCTGTGGATTTGACGTGTGATGAGTACAAGCACGGTTTCCTGCTAGTCTTAGGAGCACAGCGGCACGGTTATCCCTCCTTCACTCCCAGGCTGCTGTTTCGGGGCCACAGGAGACCCACCACGCTCACTAGTGGGCATGCCGGAAATGCTCCGTGTGTCCGAATGGTAGGTTTATAAGGGTATTTCTGAGAAGAAGGTGTGCTCTCAGGACCAGAGCAGCCTGCTCTGTGTGCCCCTCTTTCTTCTTTATGCTTCGTTTGAATGGCTGTTTTGAAAGCTTTCAAAGTTTGTAAATTTTTCCTTTCTGCGTGAATTCAACCTTATTACCTTTAACATCGGCGTCTCTTGTGGTCTGTTACTAATACAGACAGCGGACCTGAAAGCTCCTTTCTTAGGCTGGGACTGGGAGTGGAAGGTGGGTGATTTGTAAGGGCATCAGGCCACGTCTGTACAAGTGAAGAAATTGTCAATATGCTTTAATGTGAATGTATCTAAAAACAGCATTTATTAAAAAGTACTGTGGTGAGTAGGTTTTCTTTATGCACTAAACTTATGTTTTTCAGTAACCCATGAAAAGTAAGTAGTATTTTCCTCACTTTTACAAGCGAGGAGCATGTAACCAAGTGGATAAGTAACTTACCTGATATCATAAGGCTAGAAATTAGCCATTTTTTGGGTACTCTTCCATCTAACTTCTCAAAAATATATGATTGTTCTGTGACTAATTGGGTCACTATCCGATAATTTGTATGTGATGGTAAAACAGGAAGCAGCCCTGTCCTTTGGCACTAAATCGCCATGGCACAGAACACCCTTTTCTTTATGCTGCCCTGTGGTTTGTGGTCCAATTCTTATGCTCATGTGTTCATTTAAGGATATTGCATGGCTGTCTATGAACAGAATGAATGGGCTTCAAGATGTTCACAAACCCAAAGATGAAAAAAAACTGGTTATAGTCATCCATATTGCATTGCTTGGTGGGATTGAAGCCGTAGTACATAAAATACACTTTCTTTGGGGATTTTGGGGTTGATGAGTACTAGTGCTTTTGGTCATAATTAAGAAATGTCTCTGCAGCAGTGTCCTAAGTGGATCACCTGCCTTGCTGGCTTGTTCCTCACCTGGCAGGTGAGAGCCAAATTGATCTTGTAACAGTCAGAGCAGAGCACATAATTCTTGTGTTGAAAATCTTTCAACAAGTCTTAGCCTCCGTGTGCCTTCTTTGACCCTGAGGTAGACTGGATTGAGCTCTTCTGCTAATGTCTTTCTTAGCCTGTGCACTCACCTGTCAGGACACCCAGCACCCTTTGCTATAATTATCTCCCTAATGTCTGCCTTCCTCGCTCTTTAAGTTTTTTGATCACTGGAACTCTGTCTTGTTTCTGAAAGAGCTCTGCAGCCAGTGTGACCCCTGGCATGTGAAAGGCATCCAATAAATAGATGAATGAAATGATTTTGAACCGATGAGTGAAAATTGGTTTTCTTGTTCTTTTTGAGTAACTCAGCACACATATGTTAACCACTGATTCATTTAGTTATCTGAAACATATTGAGCATTTACTCTGAAATATAAAGGCTACAGAAGAATGAAAGGTATTAAGGCATCCCCCCCCCCCCATCCCCTCCCATCCCCCCGCCCAGGCTCACCGTCTGGTCTGGAGTGAGGAGGGAGGGTGCACTGGTTCCTGTGGTGGCCACTTTGGCGCACTCTTACCTACCTGTCTCCCTCTGTCCTGTTCAGTACTGGGCATTGGGTATTGTCCTTTGAAAGAATCCTCATGACTGTAAATGCGGGTTAGATCTAGGTCTTACTCTAGGTCTTACTCCTACTCATTGCGCTTACTCTTAGAATTGACTTGCTGTTCATATTTCTCTTAACCCTACTACAGCCACAGGTCAGTTTTGATGCCCGTTCTAGGTGAATGATGTGGAGGAAAGCAAAGAACGTTGCAGATTTCAGTTGGGAAAAGTAGGTATTTTCAGTGTGTGTGTGTGTGTGTGTGTGTGTGGCCTGGGGGAGGGTCACTTAAAAGTACATAAAGATAACAATATTAATAGGTAATAAAAGTATCGACTGCCTGCCAGGCATTATTTGTATTTGTCTTCTGTTTTAGTTGCTTATGGCAGTCCTACATAGTGGGATCAGTGTCTACATTTGGCCAATAAAGAGAGTGTCAAAGATTAAGCAGTTTGACTAAAGTCACACAGCTTCAAGGTGTCGGAGATGTCATTTAAGTCCACTTCCACCTATTTTTAACTCCTGTCTTCCCACAAATGTACCTTGATGCCTTTAAAACTCCTAATGCGGGGCGCCTGGGTGGCTCAGTCGGTTAAGCGTCTGCCTTCGGCTCAGGTCATGATCCCAGGGTCCTGGGATCGAGTCCCGCATTGGGCTCCCTGCTCGGCGGGAGCCTGCTTCTCCCTCTGCCTCTGCCTCTCTCTCTTTCTGTCTCTCATGAATAAATAAATAAAATCTTTAAAAAAAAAATAAAAAATAAAAAAATAAAACTCCTAATGCACTCAGCTATGTGTGTGTGTGTGTCCCGTTACACAAAATGGAAATTGCAACTCTTATCTGTAACTTTGTCTTTCATTATAATCTCCTCTTTTTGAAGATCTAAAATCCTAGATACAGAATGTAGCCAGCAGGGCATGTTTTTGTTGAGGCACAGGATCTGCACATCTTAGTTTTTATTTTGATTGCACTTTTAAAAACTATTAATTTTTACTCTAGAAACACATCAGAGTGTCTTAAGCTCATTTATCTTACTTCTGCTTCTTGAGTTTTTATCTTTCCCTGGAGGAGGAAATTTACTTAGATTTTTACTTGATCAAAGACACTTTTTGTATTAGATGGCAATAAAAAATTTTTTTAAGCAGTTTCCTTTTATCCGGCCTCCTTCCTTGCTAGAGCTCTTACCCCACTTACACTTCCACAAAGTTAAAATGAAATAGAAAATATTTGTTACATTTACAGTAAAGTTTACTTTTGTTAGTTCCAAGATGGAGTTAAACTGTTATATATTGGCTACAATTACCTTCAGAATTTTTCCATAGAAAATCATGTTGTCATATTTAATGATACTGCATCTCTTAATTGAAGATAATTTATCACTGATCTCAGAAAATCACTGCAACTGCTAAGGGTTGGTCAGGCTTAGCCCTAAAAACCCGAACAAAAGGATTTCAAGAAGAGACAAAAGTAGTGCAGTGGTCAGCGAGAGAAATGCAGTTCATTGTGAGGTCTGATAAGCCAGGAGCCTGTAGAAGTTTGGTTTCAATCTTTTTTTTTTTTTTTAATAAAGTGATTAGATGAGGTGATATTATTGGAGGCTGTTCTATGTGGAGGAGACCAAACAGAACTTGAACATCAGAGCTGATAGGGCCAGTGGAGGATGATAGGAGTAGGTTTTGAAATGGACAGGAACAAGGGCCCCTCAGAGGAGGGATTGCCTGGAAAGGAAGCAGATATCACACGCCCCTTGTCTCAGGGGCTGTTGGTCCCAGTTAGAGGTAGCGGCTGGCTGCACTGGGGTGGGCAGAGGGAGAGAGCTCAGAAAATATTTCCTGGAAGAAATGGAAAATAAAACTCAGAACACTTGTAGTTTGCTAAAGGTCACTTAACTACTTCATGGTAAAAATCAGCAGAGAATTCGTATCTTATGATTGTTGAAGACAAATGCATTCATTTATTCATCCAGTACTGGATACATCCACAGCACCGTCCTGAGTGGTGGAGATTAGCCATGATTAAGACAGAGCTCAGCAGTTGTGGTAAATGCTGCAGAGTAGCATGGCATGAGTGCTTTGGGAAGATGAGTAAAATGATTGACCAGGAGTCGGTGGAAGTTTATATTAAGTATATTGAACTTGAATTAAATATTCTCATTGAAGAATGTAATGCTATCGCTATAGTCAAAAACATGGACTTTCAATCACTTATGGATACACTGCCTATTACTTCCATTTATTGCCTTGAGAGGCAAGAAAAGACCCTCCTGTGTTTGTTACCTCCCTCAGAGATTAATTAGGACATATTTAAAAGTGTCTAAAATATACTTGTCTGATATTCAGGAGCCTCTCAATAAATGCTGACCTCCATCTCTTTTTCTGCTTATATCATATGCAATATAGTGCATGGCTGAACAAACAATTTATAAAATAGACATAAACAGCATTGGCTGATTTTTGGAGCCCTGTTCCCTTTATTTTGTAATATTTTCTTTCTTAGAGTTTAGGGCCTTTGAATATATCTGATTGGTGACTCATGAACATACATAAAGGTGTGATGTCCTGGCATTAAGACTTTTAAAAGTCCACATAAAATATCAGTCATGATGTGATTCTTGTTTCAGGCAAAAATATCCCCTGTTAACATATTATTTCTATGAGTTGTAAAGGTCATTTTGAGAAGAATCACATGTAGCTGTTGAGCAAGAAACTGAAACGGTATCAGAGAATGTTTAAGAGATCTAAATGCATTTGAGGGGGAGGTAGGAATGAATTCAAGAGATTTAAGCTACAAGTAGATTAGAGGAAAAGAAATTTGAAATCCTACTTTTCTACCCATCCTTCAGTAAGATTTATATCTGTTTACCAGATGCCCCAACATGTAGCTTGTCAGTCTTTTTCATCCTGTCTTGTAGAAAAGTGGTAATGTAGGGATTTCTTTGGTTGTTTCTTCTTTCATAGGTATTGTATAACAGAATTTTCTTTCACATTTTAGTCTCAGAATAAGATGACTTTGTTGTCACAAGAAGACATTTTGGGGTGCTGTTCTTTGGGGATTCTCACTTTCTGCAGTCTTCAGCCTCTGGCCCTAGGTTTAACATATAATATGTGAGTTTTTTCATTAAAGTTTATACCAGCACATCTTGTACTTTTTGCATGAATTGTTGAGGTTTTTAACTTGCTTCCCTCTTCTGATGTGGGTAGCTACCATAGAGAGGCCTATAGAGGTCTCAAAACCCACTTTTTCTTTATCATATCTTTTCAATCCTGTACAGCCTTTTTGTAGCTTCTTTGTTTATTAAAGTAGTTTAGCCTTAACACAAATAGCCATGGACATGGAATCATCAGTTAGAACAGAATAGCCGTTGGGCACTGCTGTGGGATGCAGTTTCTCTCCTTCCAATGTACGTGCCCCAGGCTTCCCAGCTGTCCTGAAGGAGCTGCTATTTAGCACAGCATTCATTGCAAGCCCTTCCTGACTTGCCTGCGGTCTGCCTGCCTGCCTCTTCAGCCCTGTCACCAGACAACCCCCCCTTTGTACCTTATGCTTCTGCCACTCTGTTACTTTGTAGTCTTTGCAGACATTACCATAGATCCATCTACAAAGCTCTGATCATGCTGTTCCCCATGCATAGGATGTCCCTGCACAGATCCAGGCCTGCTCGTTTAGGCTCTGCTAACATACTGCTTATGGTCAAGTTCCTCTTGATCTTGGGCCTAGAAATGTTTACTGCCTCCTTTAAATTTTGTAATATTTCATCTGTACTTTTCTTAAAGTGATTAAAATGTATACGTTGTGCTGTGAGTATCCACATGTATGTACTTCTTGAGGAGTCAGCATCATGACACGATTCAGTAACATAACCACCATTTATTGAGTCCAGGGCTGCCTGACCCCAGAGTCCATGTGGACTTGTCCGTCCCATCCAGGTGTTTTCTGGGGAGCATTGGTAGCATGTTGTAAGGGCTCAGTAAATTGTCACTGAACTTCATGACATCTCTTTCTGCCGATCAGATACCTTTTCACTTCCTTTTTAGTTTTTAGCTGTATTCTGGATCTGTGCTGTGGTAACTACTAGCCCTTGAAGCTATTAAAGTTTTATTTATTTTTTATTTTTTTAAGATTTATTTATTTATTTATTTGACAGAGTGAGAGAGAAAGGGCGCACACAAGCAGGGGGAGCGGCAGGCAGAGGGAGAGGGAGAAGCAGACTCCCTGCTGAGCAGGGAGCCCGATGCGGGGCTCGATCCCAGGACCCTGAGATCATGACCTGAGCCGAAGGCAGATGCTAAACCGACTGAGCCACCCAGGTGCCCTGAAGCTATTCAAGTTTTAATTAATTAAAATGAAATAAAATGAAAAATTCAGTCATACCAGCCCCATTTCAGGTGCTCAGTATCCACATGTGGCCTGTGACCACTGTGTTGGACTGCGTAGATACACATTTCCATCTTCACAGAAAGTTCTCTTGGGCAGTGCTGGTCTGTGTGGTTTTGATTGCCTTCTAGAGAGTCCCTGTGTACATGTGGTGTGTGTGTGAGACATACTTCTAGGATAGGAATGATGCAGTGGACAAACTGTCGTGTGGAAATACACCTGTGTATACTGTTAGAGAACACTTTCCAATTTGATATTATTTCCTTGTTTGATCATCCCAGAGGCCCAGTTTTCTGTAGATACTCTACCTGTGCCCGGTCTCTTCACTGTTCTCGGGAACTGTTCCTTCGCCCAGCATACCATCTTCACTGCTCTTTGGAGGGAAGCAGACGTGTTTTTCCTCAGGTCTGAGCTTAGAGAGCTGGCCGAGCTGGAAATGGGAAATAGAAGGCTAACCTGGCAGGCCTCGTGGAAAGGCTCCCCCTGATGAATTGTGGTCTGCAGCTTCCTTGTGCTGCTTAGAGGTAGCCTCCCAGATGGGGCTTGCCTCGGCCCTTGCTGCCGGTCGCATGATGCTCGAGTAGCTCTTGCAGGTTGTTGAGTGGAGTCTTCTACATGGTCTCATTTAATTTCCACCTTGACAAAGTGAGATAGTAGGTGACCCCCGTTTTACAGGTAAGGAAATGGAGTCTCAGGGAGGGTGAGGCACTCACTGCCCCGGGTGAGTCAGGACAGAAGTGTTAAGCATCTCTAGCTTCATGCTCACGCTACCCTGCTGTGAGCCTGCCCGGGTGCTTCCCGGCGGTGGTACCGCTGCCACTGCTCAGATTGCTAACCGCGGGAGACCAGGAATCTCTCTGCAAGGCTTTTTCTCTAGTGCTAATTATATTAATATTTCCACTTTTCATTGAAGTTTCATCAGCCTTCTCTTCGTATAGACCTCTGCTCACATTAATGTGCAGAAATATGGAATACGTGGGAGGTTAGAGTTTGCTATGCGCAGTGTCGAGGCACGCGATGTACATGATTCGTCCTCCCGGCTGCAGAAGTAGGTGTCCGTGTCCCTGATTGATAGTCAAGGGGACTGAGAGCCGTCTGACGTGCCTTTTTTTTTTTTTTTTTTTTCCCTTTTTTTCCAGTGTCCTACTGGATGTAAGTACTGGTCTGTGATTTGAACCCATGTTTTTACTAGTTTTTATCACTTCAGGTCTCACTAAATTAAGCTCTTCTTTCGATATTGTCATTAATTTATACTCTTAATGCAGGTGTCAAAAAGCTAGACAGTTGTGCTTGTCTGGAGGCTGTGGGTTAATATGCTGTTCTGAGAGTGCCATAAGCAAAAACAGGTGACAAATAACTCGATTAAGCATTCAGTTAGGGCTATTTTTGAATTTTCCTCTAAGCAACTTAATTTTACATTTGTTTTATGCTCGTGTTTTGGCTTCATTTGTTCGCAAACTTGAGATCATGGAATTTAAAGGACTTGGCTGGTTGTAGCATTTGTATGTAATACCCGTGATACAGTTTTCTTTGTCAGAGCATAATTAACAATATGATTTGTACGTCTACTGCCTTCTGGTATTCACAACACAGTTTGTAAACTTAATTAGTTCTTGGAATAGCAAATGTTTTGAAGATGATAAACACTTTCCCTCTGAATAATGTGTTGAATGGTTATATATTCATAGGAATTTACTCTGTGTTACTCAAATTAGAATGCTGATAGGTATGCTTCTCAAGGTAAACATCACCTGCAGTTGCATATTCCCAGATTATATTGTTTTTATGCTTTTCACAGGGGAAATCAGAAATTTAGCTCAGATAATTCAGCCTGCAGGATATTCATTATGGTTCCATTGTATAGAGAACATCTATGCTAATATCATTACAGAGATGCCGTTTTTCCCAACTCTGATGTGATCATTATGGTATAGACGGGGGCTGGAGTGGGGAAGGAGCACACCACCACAGCCCTGCTTCCCTCGCCTCTGCTCTCCGCTGTCTCAGACCTCATTGAGGCCAAGGAAGTAAGACTGCACTCTCAGCAAGTAGAAGAGATGCCGCACAAGTGTGCTGTGTACCCAGGAAGGGCCTTATTACCATTAATAAATCACCGGTCTACAATTTAATTGAGTTTCCAAGCAATATGGAACTAGAAGAATCAAATGAGAAGAGGCTCAGTGCCATTAGATTAGTGACTCCCAACCCCAGGTGTCGGGGACAGGTCCCAAAAGCCTGGGTTTCTCCCCATTTATATTTGTGAAGAAATGAGGGCACAGTGAGGCTAAGGGACTTGCCAAAGATGCTCTGGTGGTGAAGCTCAGGCTGCCGCTCCAGGCCCTGTGCTCCCTGCCACTTTTCTGCCTGGTTTGTGCTCAGTTGGGTCCTCCTGAAGGCCCAGCATGACACCTGGCACATAGTACTTAGGACCCCGAGCCTTCTGATTTGCAGGTACTTTCCGCTGTACTTCCAGGAACTTGTCAGGAGTGTATATCAATCAGGTGAACAGAAATCACACCGGGTATTTTTATAGAGAGGATTTACTATGAAGAATTGGTTAGATAGGTGCCGGGTGGCTGGAAAAGCAAGTGCGGACACAGAAGTGACACAGACTAGTCACACTGGTCGTCAGACCCTTAGGGCATGGGGAACCAAGGAAGAGACTTGGAGGAAGCACTGCATGGGGGCTGGGGCCAAGGCCCAGTCAGTGTGGTTACTCAGGGAGCTTGAAGAGGGAGCTCAGGGGGCAGGACTCAGGCCTCTGAGCCAAGGGTCCTGGCTTGCTGAGGAAGTACAGTGAGTGTGGCTCTGCGATGGCCGGGGAATCGCTGTCACTGCTCGAACTGGAAACCGCATGTGGCATGCTGCCAGCAACTGGAAGCCAAATGGGGAGAAATGGGGAGGGTCAGTCCCCCCCCCCACCCCGCCCTGGTCTCTCCTCCTCCAGCACTTCCGAGTACAGATGGAGAGACCACAGCTTAGGAAGTGGCAGAGACGGTTTGTTTATAGAAGTGAGAGATAGACAGGTGCCTTTCTTTTTGGTTAATTAAACCTGTGGGGATTCTTAAAAGTTCATCAAGTCTTACTGTGCTCTCCATGGAGAATACCATCATTCTCAGTCATTCGCTCAATAAATATATTTTGAATGCATGTTGTATTTTTGGTGCAAAACTAGGTACTGGGGATATGATGATGAAGAACACAGTTTTGTTTGTGTAAGAGCTAGTCAGGGAGACAGATGATAAGGACGTGTGTAAATCTCAGGGTTGAAAACAACCTCCCTGAGTTCAACTTGCCATCAGATGATTGAATCCTGTCTGACGTTCCTGTCAAGTGGGACCCGTCTGTGTCGGTCAGGGCTCTGTAGGTGAACTTAAACTCTCCTGAAGATCGCTCTTTCCATCTTGGAAGCATGCTGTCATTAGAATCTTCATCTCTCTGATTTCTACCTTTCTGTCCTAACTGTACCACTGGCCTTCTTACTGACCAAATCTAACTTCTCTTATATGATATACAGAAATGTTTATATGCATGTTTTATTTTCTCATGAATCATTTATCCTTTAGGATAAGCGTTTTCAGTTATTTCGGCTATTTTTCCCAGGCAGCACTTTTCAGCTTTTCCCCATTATTTCCTGCCTCACAGAGTCTTTTTAGACTTTTTTCCCCCTAATCATTCCTTCTCCCTCTCCCATGAGTTAGTGATACTTCAGATCCACTGTCTGTTTATGTGCTGTGGCCCACAGTTGCCACACAAATTGGTGGATTCTTGAAACTGGTCTAGGGGAGCACTTCTCTGGATTTCTGGCCATGCTGTTCACCTTAGTCTTCTCATCTTAGTTTGTTAACTCATTTGTAGACCAGAACAACAAATTATCCCAACTCCAGTGCTGAAGACAAGAGAATAGAAGACTGGCAGACATCAACCTAAGATAGTAATTGCTAGTTTTAGTCGGAGTAAGCCCCATATCCATCCCTGATTCTGTCTCCTTTGCCCCGACAGGCCATGTGGGGCAGTTCTGGAAAGTAACAAGTATTCTGTATATTCAGCCTTAAAATAAATCAGTCAGTTGTCAGGAGACTTGAGCAGGGGAACCCACTAGCCTGCATAATTGCATAACTAAATTTTTTATGGTTGAAAGACAAAATGAAAACAAACGAATGCAATTGACTGGCCTTAGCCGGTTGATTTTTTGTAAGATCCCTAGAGGATTTTAATGTACATATTGGTTTAGAATGTGAAGATCTATACCCAACTTGACAAATACCTTTCAGAAAATTCCCAGTGGGAATGTCCACTGTGAAGAGACGGCATCCGACTCCTAAGGAGAAGCTGTGGACAAAATGTAGCCGGAGAATGACTTCATGTGGGTAACTCTTCCCAGCCTTCTGCTGGCATGGGAAGCTTGTCCTCATTTCCAGCAAACTGTGTGTCTGTGTTGGCATGTTCCTGTCCTCAGAAGCTGGGACTGTTAAAGTGTTTCCAAACTGATTTTTTTTATCAATGTCTTAGCTTCTATGATGATGAAATTTGAGTGACAAAATTTTTGTCTCTGCTATTATTGTATTTTGCTTTTAAAAAGTGTTTTATGCCTATTTGGCAATTTTCAGGTAGCTTAGAAGTACATTGAGTTATGAGGGAAATATAGTATTTTTAGGCATCTTGTATGTTTTGTATTAATATTAAGCTGTGTTTTTTGTTTTTGTTTTTTTTAGCCATGTTCATTATTCTAGTATATCTCATGATTTTGTTGATACACCTTTTAAATAGTATCGGAGTAGATGTGTTCTTTGGGATCTAGTTGCAATCCTTGATCATGTTATTTATTTTTTTGTATTCTTCTTTATAAAAGTGACCCTGTATCAGCTTATGAAAAATGTGATTTAATATCTTAAGCATCATTTTCCCCCAATTACTCTGACTTTTTGCTGTATAAATAGGGACTGATTATGATTATGAAACTGGCCTAAAAATGTCTATCTAGACATCGCATGATTATATCCTACTTTGAATTTATTTTGAATAGTCCGTCATAGCCGTAGAGTCTGCATTTTGTATATCTAACCAATAGAAAATATTCGTTAGTAATCTTTTTAGATATGAAAGTAATAGAGAGCAAAATGCTTGCATTATATGGTTGTTATAGGATATCATTAGTCCAGTCATATTTCTATCTCCAAGTATGGTAATGCCAGCAGGATGAATGAGAAAGACACTGAATCTTCACACAAAGGAAATGGGTTTTATAATGAGTACAGTCGGAACAGAACTAATCTCTTTCTTGGATCATTACTTCACCTAATCATAAAACCTTTTTTAATTCAAATCCTTGCAGGGTTCTAATTGGTGACCTCTGGAGCCTGATAATTGTTTAAGATAGCTGGTCTTTTGCAGTATGCTTAATGATGTTTGCAATTAAAAGTGAGAGATGTGGTGTAACCCTCAGGCAGGTATAACTAAAATGTAGATTTTCCTTTTTTCAGTCTTTAGTAGTTATTCCCATCTCTCCTTTCAGTAGTAACCAACTTAAATCATTGTTAACTTGAATTAGCCTCATACAGTGTTTTCTGCATTCGATCTGTGGGTTTACCGGATCTTCATTGGACAAATGTGTTGGGCTCTCTCCAGAACAGTCCTGAAGCATTTGGAACAGCCATGGGACTGGTCTGTGTGGGGAGGCAAGAACTCCTAGCCTCTTTCTCTCATCCCCTTCTCGGTCCGTCTTCCTGCCTCCCTTGTTGGGGTGATTTCAGTAGAAGCTGAACCATTCTTGGCAGCCGATGCCAATAAATACTTCTGAACTTTCTTTACTACCAGATGAAAATGGGTCAGTAGAAGAGAAATTTGCCAACATTCACCTTTAGAACTGGTAAGACCATGGATGAACCTGAGCCCTGGTCATTTGTTGTCTTCATCACTCTGCATAGCGTCATGCTGGGAATGAGTTTGCCCTGTGGTACATTTATTGTGTTTTTAACTCCCTCTCTGCTTCTGTCCTATTTCTCAGTAAATAGTGGGCATTCCATAAATGCAGTCGGTGGACTGTTCCTATGAAATTCTGTTGATTTATTGGTGGTGGAATTTAATCTGTTGTGCTCACCTGTTGGCTTGGAAGGTTTTGTTTGGTTTTTGAAGCCAAAGTCGTATGGTAATTTGGAGAAGCAGCACAACCTCTGAGAGTCCATAATGCTGCAGTCCAGCCTCAGCTCTGCTGCTGATCAGGTATAAGAAAAAGGGGACGATAATTTCCGCCCCATCACTCTGAGAGGTTGTGAGGACTAAATGGAGGTAAAGCCTCCAGTGTAGTGTCCCCCATATAGGAACTGTTTAACTTGTTAGATACCGTCTACCAGTTCTAGGGAGTGTCTCAGCTCTGATTTACATGCTTTGGTCTTTATTGTTTTAAAATTATAGGGGGGAAAAAACCTTTTGCAATTAGAAGTTTATTTTGAAAATTGTTAGAATTTAGAACCAAAATCCAGTAACCTACTTATTTCTGAAGGTCTTTGAGTCTTTCCCCTTGAGGCACCGAATGATCATGCTGTATCTTTGTATTGCTCTTTTTTCTGCCATTATGCCCTTTGTTTGGTGAATGCATATATTTCAGGGGAAATTAAGGTGCCAGTACACTAGAAGCATTTTTCTTCCCTTAAAAAGAATTTGACAGAATGTTCATAATAATTCTGAGTAGTGCTCAGAATTTTTTAGTTATCTGGATTTGATTCTTTAGAATTATATAGCTTTTCTTTAGAATCATATAGCTTTCACAAATTCTTTTTGAAATCCATTCTGTAATGAGATACTTGTAAATAAATCACTGCAAATTAAACACTGTATTAAGTGAGCAATACTAGCCTATATTTGTTCTGTATTTTTAAAGCACTGTGATAAACATTATTTCTTTTGATACTTTGAATAGCTTGGTGACTTTCTGCAAAAATGAAATAATCCAAAGCATTTTTTTCTCACTCAAAATCAAGATCCCTGTACTACAGGAATACCAGAAACTGGAGGGAGCATAGCTTTAGGAAGAGGTGAACTGTGGTTGGGGTCCTGGATCGGGGCTGGCTGTGGGACCTCAGCTGTGTCCCTGGATGCCTCCAAGCAGCTATTCCCTTTCTATACAATGAAGATTATAGCTACTTTGCTGCAGCATTACAAGGATTAAATACCTGGAAGATAGTAAATAAATTCCGGCTGCCTATATTATTGCTATATTTTTGTTAATTATCCATGATGGGTAGAATTAATTCCTCCCTTCCTCTTTATTAACCTTTCTTCCCTCCTGGAGTGGTTTGACTTTCCTTTCTTTCTATATATGTTTTAATCTTATGTGTTGTATGTATATTTAAGGATATTTGTGCCTAAATATTTGCTCTGTCTTTATAAAAATAGTTTACTTCCAAGCCTTCTTAATATTGAGAGTATTGACTGTGTCCAGCTTCCTGGATGGTATATATGTGTGTGTGTTTATGATGAGTCTGTTCATCCTTATTAGACAGTGATATGCATCTCTACTCTGCTGTGCCATTTATTTCTGTTTATGGAAGATTATTTGCAAGATCATAAGCTGTATGAATCAATCTAGTCTGGGCAGGTTTTAGCGTATTCAACTCTGGTTTGAATCTAATAGGTATTCAGTTAGGTTGCTTAAATAAAATAATTCCTTAGTGAAAACATTTGTCATGTTGCAAGTTAAAAAAATATATTTTCAGACCAGCAGCCACAGTAACATTTTAGTAATCTGTCAAATAGAATTTACAGTGGCTTTGAACGCTATATATATATATCTTTTAAGATCAATTTAAATCCTCCAGCTGGACTGTTGTATTATTTTGAAATAGGTTTCTGAATGTTGAGCATGTAGTTGTTCTCCTCCTTGTGTGGGCTTCTTGTTAGCATAGATCCGGGCTAAGTCCTGTCCTCTCTGATCAGTTCATACAGCGTGTGGCCCTTGGCAAGGGGGTCCTCTGACTGTGTTTCCGTCCCCACTCGGACTTTATCGTGCAGGCTAGTTAGTGCTATTTACCTACACTTTTATGACCCTTTTAAATGTTTTTTTACTAAGTTGCTTTTATTATTTGTTTATTTTTAGAGAGAGAGTGCACGTGCATCAGTGGGGGGAGGGGCAGAGAGAAGGAGAGGGAGAATCTCAAGCAGGCTCCGCATTCAGCACAGAGCCCAAGGTGAGGCTCAGTCCAACAACCCTGAGATCATGACCCTGAGCCAAAATCAGGAGTCGGACACCTAACCAACTGAGCCACCCAGGCGCCCCCTAAGTAGCTTTTAAACAACTAGTAAGATGGGCTTTGACATTAGATATACCTTGATGTCAATCCTGAATCAACTCCTTATTACCTAACTTTTGTCAAACTTGTTAACCATTTGAATCCTCTGGGTCTTATTCTGTAAAATGGACGTGATACATCATAGATTCGATAGAATAAAAAGAGACTGTAAGTCAAACACAGAGCCCTGCACCTGGTGACTCATTGTCAACAGAGTAATGACAATAATTACCTCGTTAGTACCGGTGTAAGTGACCTCTGAAACAACTGTCATGACTTCTCAGCATTTGCTGTGTGATATTCCATGTGGTAAGCTCACGTGGAAAGGAGACATCAGAAATTCTTTAACGACTCCTTTGGTTTTTACCGAAGATGTAGGGGTGGAGAGCTGCTCTCTGCCTTACCACGTCCTCTTCCCACCCTCTCCACTCTGCTCTGTGCCAGGAGGCCAATGTGGACGGCACGGGGGCGGCCTCAGCAGACACTCCTGGCCTCTGGCTTGTAGCTGGGTCAGTACCTGCCCGGCGGACGGCACCAGCAGCCAGCTGTCGGGAGGGAGAGGTGAGATCAGAGTGCTTGTTCTCTTCGGCTTCTTCCCTGTCAGGCTCCCAGGAGTTGTCCGCTTCCCTCTGTGGGAGTCTGTGACCCCTGTCAGGCTGCTCTGGCCATACGGCCTCTTTCTTTGCTTTGCTTTGCCCCTTCGTGCTTCATGTCTTGGGGCAGGAATACCTCCCCTGCTAGCTAACCCCGGAGTGCTACACCATTCTTTCTTGCTATTATTGTAGGTTCTTTGCACCTTTAATATATAGGCCCTTAATTAAACTCTGCTCGGATTACCCAGTTTGAATGCCACACGTTTCCTTCTGGAATCCTGTTTCTTGGATCATTCACCCGGGGAAAGAACAGAAGCTCCAGGAGTAGGCAGAGTTGCAGAGTATCAGGGTTTCTAGCTAACGGTTTCTGACCTAAAAGATAAATTCCATATGGGCTCAGCACAGGAATGTGTTGGTTCGTTAATGCATTCTTTCATTGACCTGTTTTGTAAAGAGTGCATTTTTTTTCCTTTATAGAAACACTGTGTGCTAAAACCCTGATTGGGCTGTTAGCTTGACAAATTATTTTAATGACCTGTGGATGGAATATGTTGGGAAAGTGTCCTGCATTCAGAGCCCTCAGTTTGAGTCTCAGTAATGTTGCTCGCAAACTGTGTGACTTTAAGAAACACATTTTCAAACTTTTCTCATGTGTAAAATGTGAATAATGCTCACCGATCCTGGAATATTGTCAGGATGATGTGAGATAAAGAAGCAAAAAGACTGAATAAAAGGTAAGGTTATAAGCATGTGTGTTTGTAATGATGAGTTCTTTTCACCATCCAGTCTCATCCAGTCTCACAGCTTGTACCTGGGAGCCCTCACCACGTTCCAGGCTCCATGAAAGGGATTGAAAGGGGGTAGCTGGCAGGGTATTGCATGAAGTAGGAGGTTAGACCTGTGGTAAACATCATGATAGAGTACTGTGTTTTTTGGTTAACTGGTCTGGGAATTCAAGGGCACCTCTTCTAGGAAGTAGAATTTAGTTGGAGACACCAAAGGGAAGACACCTCAAGGCAAAAAGCCCACAGAATGTTCTAGTCTTAGAGAGCAAGTTCAAAGCCTACATACGACATGGTGGACGTGGTGCTTAAGAACCTGTGGACAGAGGTGGGTGTTGTGGGATAGACAATACAGCATGGGGACAGGAGCACAGGTGTGTCCCTGTGTGTTTTCTCTGATTGGATATTCAGTAGACCTGACGCTTTCTCTAAATATGAGGGCTTTGCCTCTGACAGCTTTCTCATTTGTCTTCTGTCCACGTCAACTATAAATAAACTGTCTGGTGTCGTCCCACAGTGGTTGTTCATCCCGACAGACTGTTTTATTATCTAGCTGTGTTTTAACCTGCCTCTTTCTCTCTCTCTCTCTCTCTCTGCATCCCGTCCATGTCACTTGCTCCTAAGCTGCCAGGTTGCCCTTCCTTAAGGCTGTCTCCCATCACGACAGTCCCCACCTAACAGCTTGTAGTAGCTCCCTGTTGTTACTGATCTGTTAGGATCTCAGTTTTGACCTTAGGAGCCTGGCCTGCCCTTTTATGCTTTTGTCCTCACTTCTTCTCTGTGCTGACCCCTCCTCTCACCCTGAAGCTGTTCTGTCTTTCTGCAGGAACCCAGGACGTGGGGTCAGGAAATTGAGCTCATGCCTAAGCTTGTCCCTGATGGGCTCTGTGATGGCAGGATCTTGTCATCCTTACCTGTCTGATCTATTCCATTTTGTACTGTTTGAAGAGAAAAGGGAAAAATAGGTTTTGCTATCTTAGTAAAACTCCACCTATCAACTGTACGGTCTGACTGATGGAGTGAGCGACTGAACTAGTTTACACAGGGCTACTTACCTTCAGTGAAGAATTCGTCATTCCCTTGCCTGACAAACTCCATTCCTTACCCTGTAGCACATACTTGCTAGCTTTTCAAATAATTGTCCAAATCCCAAAGCTGCTAGTCCCTTTCCTGCAGCACTGTGTGCATTATATTAAATTTGTCTATTTCCGTGCCACACATTCTCAGTATTCTGTTCCCAGCACCTAGGACATTTCCTCAATGTATCAGAACCCAGTCATTGCTTTTGGGTAGGTGCCAGTCTTCACTGCTCACCCAAGTGAACCTCATGGCATTGAAAATATTACCGGATTCTCAAAATAAAATGTTTTACATGTAATTTTCGCAAATCTGTCTGTTGCTTCAAGTGAGATAAGCAGCTCAGGTAGATGCCCCTACGGTCTCAGTAAAATAACAGAGGAATGACGAACTTAAAATGAATGATCAGGAGAGAGTAAAGCTCTGGGTTACTAGCCAAGATGCAAAATATAGGCATGGCCACTTCCGTATAAATTTTTATTCTATTCTGTTTTCAATGTTTATAAAAATTTTATAAAATGTCTAAAAGTTTACTTTTATGTAATTTAAATGGTGAAATATTCGTTTCAAAAATTTAAAACAACATAAAAGATAAAGTTCTGTTGATTGTCCACTGATTCCCTCATGTCCACTAGTTACAACTGTTGCTAGTTTCTTATCTGTAAGTAGACATTTTCTGTGGAGATGCAAGTGAATATGAACATACATCGTTAAACCATTTCACACTGTGTGTGTCTGTGTGTGTCCTCAACCGTGTATCTGGTGGAGGCTTTTTTCTATCAGAACATAGAGTTCTTGATCTTACAGAGTAGCTGTCTGCTCTTCCATAGTGCACATGTGCCCCAGCTTCTGTAACCGGGTTCCTGTTGCTAGACATTTAGATGGTTTTCAGTGTTTTGCTATTAAAGACAATGCTATAAGCTTTGTACATAATATTTTACATTAAAGTATGTCCGTAGGGTGAACTCGTAGAAATGGAGTTGCTCGGAAAAAGGAAAATATCAATTTAAATGTGCTTGATTCTTTGAGAGAATTTAAGCATTTTTAAAACAGATTTATTTGAGAGAGAGAGAGAGCAGGGGGAGGGGAGAGGGAGAGAACTCCTCAAGTGGACTCCCCACTGAGCATGGAGCCTGATGTGAGGCTCAATTCCAGGACCATGAGATCATGACCTGAGCTGAAATCAAGAGTCAGATGCTTAACCGACTGAGCCACCCAGGTGCCCTGAACTTAAGCATTTTTAATGAAAATTTACAGTTCTCAAATTATTTAATATTTTAAATAAATACTGAAAATTTAATTCATGTAAATCCAAAGATGATTTGGCTGTTTTTTAGAGGATTAGTGGATTTTACTATATTTGATGGGCTAAAATAAAAAGGTAAGTGGCCATTGCTTAGGAAGCTCTGTAGTCACCCAAGGCAAAACCAAAAAAGAACAAATAAGAAAGACATTGTAACTGACACTAGGTTTCTGGGCTGACAGAAATATGATGTCCATGGTTTGCAAACATAACATTTTAATCCCCTACATTATCTAAAACCTAATCACACATTTGCTTATTATTTCTGAGCTGGGAGATGGCATTGGTACATTGAACTGTGTGGTAACAAATGTAATCTGGGGATTAGTAAAAGTGAAATCCCTCATGCATTTGACCTCAGAAACCAGACTGGATTTTCTCTATGGTTGGCCTTCACTGGCTACAGTTAACTAAGAGGTTCTATCCACCTTGGTCGTGTCAAAGTACCTTCCCTTCTCAAGAGAAGATCAGAGAGGTGGTCACAGGGGCTTTGGAAAATGAAACTACCAGTAAGGGAGAGGCATAAATACCAGAAAGCTGTTTCATGATTTCATACATCATGTTGTACAGTCCCCACCCCCCCCCACTTTTTTTTGCATTGTATTTTATGGGACTTCATGAAAACATCAAACTACTTACAATGCTCAATCAAGTGGAAATACAAAATTGGTGATTGAATGAATAGTCCCTAAAAGAACCACAAAAGTTTTGACCGGTTTTGGATTTGGTAGCTGGAGGGTCTGGGGCAAGTACAATAGTCATGATTTAAGCCAGGTGCATTGGACCCTAGGGATTGGGGCTCCTTCTGCTCCTGTGTGGTGTGTTAGGTCCAGTCCTTGCAAACCAACACGCTTGTAGCGTGGCATCAGGCCTTCACAATTTTCAAATAAATCTTAAACAGTGAAATATTATATTTTAACATAATTCAAAGCTTACTTAAGGTGACAAGATATTTTAGCAACATAAGATTTTCAAAGTTGACGGTCTAGAGAGGAAGTTAAATATTTTATATATTTTTTTAAATTTTTATTTACCCTTCCAAAATCATATCTCAAACTTTAATGTAATATATTGTAAAATACATATTTTTTTCTAATTTTTTAATCTTTATGATTTTATGTTGCTTAAAATGTTTACTGTCACTGATGCAAGGAATAACATTTGAATGCTGACTCTGGAGTTACATGTCGTGCCTATGTTGTAAGTGCTCAAAATCACAAAAATGCAGTGTTATCTGAAAATAAGTAATTACACCTATTTTAACATTTATGTACATTAAAAGTTCTTTTTTTTCTTTCTACAAAGTTTCAATATAATTTTGTTGAATCTTCTATGCCAAAGGCATTTCCAATTATAGCATAAATGCATAAATAAATACGTGGAATTAATTTTCTTCTCATTAAAGCTGAAGTCATGAATTATTATACTTGATGGAGCAGATGACATGTGACTTATTGTTCTTTACTGAGGAAAACAAAGCTAGTTTAGCTCATCTACACCATTAGTTCTACAGTTTTAAAGCCTGTGTGTGTGCGTGTGCTCGTGTGAGTGTGCTTGTGCATTCATGGAAAACTTCTGAAAGAGTATATGATATTGTTATAGTCATTACCTCTGGAGTATGGGTGTAGGAGGAAACTTTTCTTTTGATTTTGCATCCTGTTATACTGTTTTAACTTTTTTTAATAGGAAAAAGTCAAAATTAAAAGTACTCTTAAAGGTGTTTTCAACAATAACAAGAATTATCTAAGTAAATCTTTGCATTTCATATCCTTCTATTTTAATGTACATTGTTCCCATACAGATTCTGTTTAGAATCCGTTTTCTCGATTAAAGCCTAGGATAATACAAGAAAGCAAACAAAATAATCCGTTTATTTGGAAGTTTAGTATTATCTTCAGGGCCTTCCCTGCTCTCCTCCGTCCCTGCCCAGCACTCTGAATCCCTTCGGTGTAGTGTCTGCTGACACAGCTAGGTCTCCAGCGCCAGCTGGGTGTGCGGCAGCTCGACCAGCTCAGTGCTGACACTCACTGCTGGAGTTAGGGGCGACCCCACGGGAGGAGGCTGCGTCCCACAAGACTGCCCTCGCTTCAGACATCAGCTGCAGGTGGAGCGCCCGGGCTGCCCACAGCCTGATGAGCTGCAAGTGTGGGGCTTCCACGGCTCCTCCTCAGGTTGGGTAATGTGCCAGAGTGACTCCCAGGACTCAGAGAAGCACTCTATTTACTATTATGGTTCATGCTGATGACTGAACGCCTTCTAGCGCCTCATCTCTCTGCACAGGTGGGAGTGCTGAACATACCAGCTCCACACTTGCTTGGTTTTTCACACAGGCGGGCGGCTTTCCTGGCAGCCAGCTCCCTCTTCCTCCAAGAGTCATCTCATTAGCATAAAGGCCTCTATGCTTGAAAGGGGCTTGTTAGGAATGATAAAGTGCAGTCCTATCACTCAGGAAATTCGTAGCGTTCTAGGAAATCTGTGCCAGGAACCTGGGACAAAGACCAAATAGATATTTTTCATTATACCCCACATGCATGCTGACTTTTTACCATGCACTGTTAAAGAAAAAAATCATTCTGACACTTGTGAAAATAGTAAGGAAGACTTTATTCAGGACTATCATGATGGGTGTCAAGACTGTCACTGTGGAGAAGAGAGATCAGGTTCAACTCTGAATACAAGCAAGACAATTGGGGGGTTAGCGCTCGAGCGTGAAGGGGTAGGTGGGTGGAGGAGGGGAGGCATCAGTACCCCTGGGTTCTTTAGTGGTAACTGAAGCCTCCAGCTGTCAACAGAGCCTCCATTATCCTAAGGTGCCATGAAAATCTTATTTTCTGTCTTATATGACATAGAAAATGGTGGGAGAGACTGCAGTGGCACACTGTCTTTATAGTCAGACAAACCTGGAGGGAAGTCCTACCTTTGCTGTTATTAGCAGAGTAACCTTTCTGAACTTCCTGTCTGCCATCTCTTGTGAAGACTGAATTATGTCATGAATGTGGCACATATTAAATTCTCAAGTATTCCTAGCCCAGTAACCAAAACAAGTGAATACGTGTACCCCTTTCTACACCTGATGCCAGGTTTGGGCCTGCTCCATGCTGTGGTTCCCTTCCTTGAACCTGCGTATCTTGTGGTGCGTCTGGAAGGAGCAGTGCATGTACACAATCATTCAGCACTCATTGAAGCACCTGCTTGTGTACCTCTTACACAGCCAAATGCTATAGGCAACAACGTGAGGAAACAGCATCTGAAATTTTCCAAGATCTGGGAGGTACACGTGGTGTGTGCTTAGTGATGTTTGTTGGATGAAGAAACAGATTTTTACCTAAGAGAAATTTATGTTCTGGTGGGAGAGTATCTTGGTCCACTTGGGCTGCAATTGCAGAATACCATAGACTGGGGAGCTTATGAACAACAGAAATATATTTCTTACTGTTCTGGAGGCTGGAAGTCCAAGATTAACATGCCTACAGATTTTGGTGTCACGTGAGGGCCCACTTCCTGGCTCATAGACGACCGTTTTCTTGCTGTGTCCTCTTGTGGCAGGAGGGGTGAAAGAGCTCCATGCATAGGGTCTCTTTCATAAGGCACTGATCCTTTTCGTGAGGGCTCCGCCCTTATGACCCAGTCACCTCCTTAGATCCCCCACCTCCTAAGACCATCACATCCGGGATTAGGATTTCAACATGTGAATGGGAGGTTCCAAACATTGTCTATAACGGAGATACAGTATGGAGATACCACATTCTCTCCAATAGGAGTCATCATAGAATTGAATGTAAAGTGTTCTCTGAGGATCAAGGTGGAAGTGATTGATTCTTTCCTTCCTGCCTCATTGGTGAAAGGGATAGTCACACATAAAAAATAGTATTTGGTGTGGTTGAATCTTGAAGGAGATGTATGACGTTGAAATAATAACATTACAGGCAGAAAAAAGAATGTTAATGACATGAGTGTGTAGTTGATCCGTGTCACTTGTGAGGAGGGTAGATTTGGTTGGGGAGGTCAACTGACAGGAGGTTGTCTAGGACTTTTCATGCCATCTTAAAGAATCAATTCCTGTGATGTAAGCCTCGGGGAGCCAGGCAGAGCTGGTGGACAGGGATTGTCAGTACTTTGTAACACTGAATAGAGGTTGTTTTCTGGCTTTTCTTAGCTGTTTGAGCAGCCTCTCTCTAGGATTCCAGAAGGCCCCAAGAAACTTATTTTTGTTTGTGTCTGTTTTTTAGTTAGTTCATTGTTCCCTCCATTAGCATGGGCTGTTGAGATTTGACTTTGCAGAGCCATGGTACATGCCTTTTTTCTACAGTACTGGTGAAGAACGATTGATAAAATGGGAAATACGTCATTACTTGGAAAATCCCTATTGATCTGATAGTCCGTATTTCTGTATTTGATTTCATGCCACAGCAGAGCTAGCAAGAACTCCCATCCTCTGGGGTCCTAAGTCATACACTTCATGGTTATCTTTTTTCCTCCACAGAAATAGAAAAGTTTCAAAAAGGAGAAGGCAAGGATGAAGAAAAGTACATCGATGTGGTGATTAATAAGAACATGAAGCTGGGACAGAAAGTGTTAATCCCTGTAAAGCAGTTCCCTAAGGTAAGACAGTGAGGTTTGCAGGTGTGGCAAATCTAATCACAAGGGAGCAGATGTTCAATTTGTATTGTTTGATATTTTATTGAGGTGTTTTCCCTTAGCGTAGCCCTCCCCCACCTCACACCAACACAGATACACTTTTAAAGTTAGTTAAAAATTAAAAACTTACTGAGTGATCCTATCTTTTCTGTTCGACTTTAGTGTGAGTTGGGGAGCCCTAAAGAATTATGCTTCTGAATCATCCTAGTGATGTGACTTTGGACAACCTACGTAACTTCTTTCTACTTTAATTTCTTCATTTGTAAGATGAGGTTGGATTATTAAGAATTAAATAAGATTATCCATGTTAAATGCTTAGCATAGGGTGTAAGCACATAAATGTTCACAGTATTATCTATTCTACTTCTCTGTTCCAGAAAAATGTTCTATTTTTTCATTTATTGCAAGTGTTATGTCCTTGAACATGATTACAATAGGTGCTTTAAAGTTTCTGTCTGATTCTAAAATCTTGGTCATTTTAGATTTGGCATGACTTGATACATTGATACTCTTTTTATCTTGGTTTTTTTCTTCTGAGTGCTCATGTACGTGATTTATGCATACTGTTGTATACGTTGGTAGTTCATTTCTCTTGATTGCTCACTAGTAGTCCATTAGTTGAATATGCCACAGTTTGTTTATTCATTCACTAGGGCGTTTTCAGTTTGGGGTTATTATAGATTAAATTGCCGTGAACATTTTCATACATTTTGTGATGATATGTTTTTATTTCTTTTGAGTAAATACTTAAGATTTAACTAGCTATGTATCTAATTTTACGAGAAATTGCCATACTTCTTCCCAAAGTGATTGTTCCTTGTTGTGTTTCCAGGAGCAGTGCAAACCAGGCTCTGTGTCCTCATCGGTGTCAGTGTGCTCTGTCTGTTGAATTTTTAACCATTCGAATAGTATGTTGGTATTTTCCTGTGGTGTTTATTAGCATTTCCCTGATTAGTAATGATGTGATCACTTCATGTACTTACTGGCCGCTCCTCTATCTTCTGTTTTGAAGTGTCTTTTTGGGTCCTTTGCCTATTTGTGAATGGGCTGTATGTCTTCTCATCATTGAGTTGTAGGAGCTTTTTTAAATATCCCAGATATAAGTCCTTTGTTAGATGTGTTCTGTGAATATTTGGTTCAGTCTGTGGCTTTCCTGATATTTTCTTCATAGTGTCTTGTGATCTGCAGAAGTTTTTAATTTCATGATGTCTGTCTAATATATCAGGTTTTTCTTTCCTTTTATGATTATTACCTTCTGTCAACTAACAAATCTTTGCCAGTTTTAAAGCAATGCTAGAGTTGTTGATAAGTTACAGAGCTAGTCTCCTGTGTTTCTCTAAAAGCTTTACCATTATAGCTTTTACTTTTAGGTTTTTGATGCATCTCAAATTGCTTTTAGTGTATGTTGTGATGCAGGGGGTTCAAAATTTATTTTCTCTCCATGTGGATATCCAGTTTTCCCAGTACCATTTGTTGAAAGATGTTTTCCTCCCACTGATGGTGTTGGCACCTTTGATGAAAATTACATGGCTATGTAAGTGAGGGTCTGTTTTTTGCACGTCCTTTGTTTCATTCATCTGTCTATGGATCCTTATGCCACTACCATTCTGTCTTCATTACGGTAGCTTTTCATAATAAGACATGAAGTTAAGTGATGCAGTCCCTTCAACTTTGTCCTTCTTTTTCAAGATTGCTTGGATAGAGGTCCTTTTCAATTCCATGTAAATTTAAGAATTATTTTATTAACTTTCACAAAACATTTTGCTTGGATAATGATTGTAGTTGCACTGTATTGATTAATTTATGGAGATAATTTCATCTTAACAACATCGAATCTTCTCTTCCTTGACATGGTGTGTCTTTCCATTTATACATTTTTAATTTCTATCAGCAGCATTTTATGCTTTTCAGGGTAAAAGTCTTACTTGCCTTTTGTGAAATTCATTCTTAAATATTTTATGTTTTTTAATATTATTGGACAGTGGATATTTTAAAGTTTTATTTTCTCATTTTTTTACTTCTAATAGAAAATTTTGTATATTGACCTTATATTCTGCTACCTTGCTAAATTCACTTGTTTTCATAAGTTGTTTTATAGATTACTTAGGATATGCTGTGTACACAATCTTATCACCTACATAAATAGTTTACTTCTTTCTCTCCAATTTTTATGCTTTTTATTTATTTAGCTTGCATTATTGTATTGTGTAATGCTTGAGTACAAGTAGTGAGATTAGGCCTTCTTTCCTTGTTACCAGAGTGGAAAAATTTAAGAGTGTTAACAGCCAGGGGGTTTTGTAGATGCCCTTTGTTAGGTGGAGGAAGTTCCCTCCTATCTCAGTTTTGCTGAGAGATTTGATCCTGACTCGGTGGTGAATTCCGTTGAATGCCTTTTCTGCATCTATTGAAATGAACACAGAAGGTTACTTCTTTACACTGTTAATATAGTGAATTTTATTGATTGATTTGTCTAAATTAAACCAGCTTTGCATTTCTGGGTTAAACCCTACTAATTATCATCTCTTTATATATTGTTGGGTTCAAATGCTTCTATGTTCATGGACGATACTGGCCTATAATTTTTTTTCATATATAACATCTTTGTCAGATTTTGATATTAGTGTTATGCTGGTTTCATAAAGTGAGGAGTGTTCCTTTCCTTTTTTTTTTTTTTAACCCCAAAGAATGTATGTCAGTTTGATGCTGTTTCATCCTCAGTATTTGATAGAATTAACCAATGAAGACCTTTGTGCCTTAAGTTTGGTGATGAGTTCAAAGTCTTTAACTGACAGGGCACTAATCAGATTTCCTATTTCATCTTTTGTGGTCTCCTCCCCCCGCCAAGAGATTTGTCCATTTCATCGTAATATTTTAGCTATTACTTTTTCAAATACTTTTTATGACCCTTTCTCTCCACCTTTAGAGAGACCAGTTACACATATGTTCAACGTTTTGATATTCTCAAAATAGTTCCTGTGTCTCTTTTCTCTTTTCTCCGCTCCCTGCCCCGTTCTTCAGATCAGACTTCTACTTCTGTATCTTCAATTCATGAATTATCTCTAACGTTATCTTTATTTTTCTGTTAAGCCCATTAGATAAATTTTTTATATCAGGTATTGTAATGATCTGTTTCAGAATTTATTATTTGATTCGTATATAAATATGTGTATGTGAAAAAAATTTTTTCTCTGCTGGGATTTTCTGCTTTTTATTCATTACAGGTATCATATTATTTTGTGTCATTGAGTGCAGATAAAATAGGTGCTTTAAAGTCTCTAATTCTAAAATCCTAGTCATCTTGGATTTGACCTGAATTGATAAACTTTTATCTTGATAGTGAGTCATAGTGTTCCAATTTTTTGTGTGTTGAGTAATTTTGGACTGTATCCTGGGCATAGTGAATGTTGTGTTGACAAGACTCTGGATTCTGTTCTGTTTGAGAAATGTTGATGATTTTGGATTCAGACCGCAGACTTGTTGAGTAGAGTGCAGATCTCAGTTCAGTTTTTTTTTTTTTTTTAATTAGTTATGTTAATCACCGTACATTACATCATTAGTTTTTGATGTAGTGTTCCATGATTGATTGATCTTTTCTTAGTTTGACTTCTGCATTTGTTTTTGGCATACAGGGTCCTGGGGTCAGCCAGGGATTTGGGCGGATTGTTACACAAACTTGGAGGCGCCCCGTCTCTGACTCTGCCTTTCCTTGTACCCCTACCTCACGTGTTGGCACTGTGGTGGTCTCAGGCTCTGCCACTCAGGCTGAAAATTCTAAAACCAGTAAGTTTGCCCAGGCCCAGTCTTCCAAGTCTTGACTCCTTTCCAGAACCCCCTTGTTTTTGATCATTCTCCAAAGGCTTCAGACAATTGATTTTTTTTGTTTTGTTTAGAGTTTAAGAATTTATAGTTGTTATCTATAGATGGTCATCCTGTTAGGAGCTTACACAGCCGTACCTGCAGAACTGAAGATATACGTTTTTAGTAAAGAGAAAACTATGTTGCAAACATTTCATAGACAGACTCGTTACTAAACAAAGCGTGGCTTACGGAAAGCTTTATACATCGATCACTCTGCTCGATACACTATATGCACAATGGGCAGTAGATAGAAAGATGAACACTCTCCCTGTCCTGAAATAGTTCATGGTCTAGTAGATGATTAATCTGGAATTAATACTTTGTGAATATGAGTGAGTATATGAAATACAGTATGTGTACAAAAGTACCTGAAATAAAATCTCAAATACTGTTTTTCACTGTCAGCTTTGATGAGAGTGGGGGAAGACAAATTATAATTTCTGTGTCTAATGGAGAGCAGAGTCTATTTCAAGTACTCATAATATCTGAAGTAGGCTGCTTAGACATCCACTGCTTTCAGAATGCTGAAAAAAAGATATTTCTGCTTAGCCTAATTGAGCCTGGGAGTTTCAGGCCAGACTTTTGTGAAGGCTAATCTGGTACTTGCGACAGTTCTAAGGAAAAAGCTTTTGTGCCGGTGTCAGTGAGTAGATGGAGCTGGAGGAAGCTGGCGATCGGCCCTCCAGAGTGCAGGGCAGAGAGCAGCTGGATGCACAGTTTACCCGAGAGTGTATACCTTCAGCTGCTGCGGCAAGAGAGCAGGGCTGTTTGTGAAGATCCATCCAATAAAAGGATTTCCATTAATTGAATATTTTCTCTCTTTTTTTTTAAAGATTTTATTTATTTATTTGACAGAGAGAGACACAGCGAGAGAGGGAACACAGGCAGGGGGAGTGGGAGAGGGAGAAGCAGGCCTCCCGCCGAGCAGGGAGCCCGATGCGGGGCTTGATCCCAGGACCCTGGGATCATGACCTGAGCCGAAGGCAGACGCTTAACGACTGAGCCACCCAGGCACCTCTTGAATATTTTCTCTTAATGAACCACTTCCAACACTCTTTCGGTGGGTAGCACGGAACATGAGTCTTTGAGTATTCAGAGCTAAGACACATTCACTCTCTTGAGTTATATGTCAGAGCTTGTAAAGTGTGAAACTCAAAGTAAACACTGTTTTATGGGGTGTTTTTTAAGACTTCAAGCTGTAGAAATTGCTATCCGGAGTCTTCCTGTGGAGAAACCCTTACCCTTGATTCTGAGCAGTGGCTAGATACAGCATAAGGGCCAAATCAACATTGGAACCCGTAGATCCTTTGTGGTTTAGATTTTACATTCTTTTGTTGTTGTTGTTGTTTCATACATCATTGAATCCATCCATCCATTAGTATACCTAGTATTTACTGGGAAAACAGAAGTGATCAAGACATGTTCCTTTGTTACAGGAAGATCTGTTTTGTGGGGAGAGCAGATGAACAACCTAACGTCTATAATATAGCATGAGAAGTTCAAGGTTAGGGTGCTCTAGGAAGACAGAGCGGAGGATCATATTGACACTCTGAGAGAAGCCTTCCCGAAGGCGGCTGTCTCTGAAGGAGCTAGCTGGGCTTGGGTCTGAAGTCAGACAGGGTGAAGTTAAGGGGTGGCCACGATAGGGAAACACAGGGTAGATGGCAGTTGTGAAATTACAAGCCATTTTATTTGGCTAAACAGGTTAATTTCAATAAGGTGTGCAGATTTTTATAGAGTAGTAATAGATAAAGTGGTAGGAGAGCGGAGTGTGGGGTCGGGCTGGCCATTGCGGGCTGCAGAGGTCGAGCAGGAAGTGACGTGTGGGCTGTCCTGGAGGATGAGGCGGGCTTCTCCAGGTGTGTCAGTGTTGGGAACTGTTCAAGAGCAGGGCACACTACATGCAGAGTTGTGCTGGGGCGGAAGACTCCTGTGCACCATTTGGAAAAGCAGGCTCTAAGATGAAAGGAAGGCATTACATCTCTGTGGAGCCTTACGCACACTGCACGCTCTACTGCTGTGGTAAGATGTCTGCTACAATGTTAAGTAAACAAAGAAAAACAACATGTAAAGCAGATAGTACCCCAGTTGGACAATTATTTAGGAAAAAAAAACCCAACAACTTGACTCTTAAGAGCAGTTACTCTCTAGAGGGTAGGATCATGTGCGGCTTTCTGCTTTACCTATTTCTGTGCTTTAATGTTCAGCAGTTTGGTGCAAATTTTATAACTGGGATAAAAAAAGATTTCCATTTTGGGGAAAAAATGGTCCTGAGATTGTTAATTTGAGAGAGACCTTTGTACTATGATTGTTAAGATTTAGTGTACTGAGTTAAATTCTGTCATTTTCAGTTATAAGTTTAAGTTGGATTTATTAATTTTCTTAATTTGCTAGTTGTTTAATCCCTAAGCATTATAATACATGCATACTATTTTCAAGTAACATTATATTAATACATGTGGTTTGTTACAGTGAATGTTTTCCTATTATGTGCATATTTTAAATTTGATATATTTGCTGTTTCATAGAAGCTCTTAGGTTAAGGGTCTTGAGAGAGAGAAGAGAGAAGTACTTACAGAAACATGTTCCCTCCTGGAGTTTGAATTAAAGCTCAGGGAAACGTTCTTTTTAAAAATTGGTTTGCATTTTTCCCTTGTAGCATGTTGCAGACAAGTAAAAATCCATAAATTTACTACGGGGCAGAAACCTATTCCATAAAATCTTGATGGGTTTAAAAATTTCCCACAGTAGTAAATATTTTGACAGTTATGTTGGTATGTAAACACTTGCCTTTTCTGTGACTCCTAATTGATTTTCAGAGGCATATAATGTTTTTCAAGAGGCTTTATATGAAAATAAGGTGTATTTTTGGTGTCCAGTTGATAGTTTACCTGTAGAAATAAAGGGATAATATACTTGTATGTTAGTTCTTGATGTATAGGTGCCATTACCAAATTGATGTTGGTGGCCAGTGGGGATTTTGAAACTTGTTGACATCAAGGAAGCCTGATACTAAAAATAATCACTTTAAGACACATGTATTTGTGGTAAGTTGCTATTAGTGTCCCTCCTGGTATGCATTAACTTTTGGGACCCCATGATAAAGTAAGAAGGCCCCTCTGGACTCCAGCACCTCAGGGAAGGTAGTGACGTATAAGGCCGCTGTTTGACCATGAACCATCCAGGTCAGCCTCCCACCATCTCAACAGCCCACACCTCCCAGGGAACCGAGAGCTGTGCGGTTTTAGGTAGAGATGGAAGGATGCATCTGCAGCGGCTGTTTTCCCTCTGTTGTGATCTTGTGACGCATGCTGGTGTCACGACAATTAGAAAGTTATTTAAATTGGTATTCGTAAATATGATAGCATTCAAAAAATATTATGAAAGAACTTCAAATCTTATGCTGTGACTTTTCCTTTATTCTCTTTAAAATTCTTGATTTTTGACCTGGAAAGTAGCAACTTAAACCTAGATTTAGATTTGTTAAGTGAACTCCAAAACCAGCCAGGCATAAATTGAGGGGTTCCTAAAAGAATTTATGTTCCTGGAGAATTTATTTATGTTCCTGAAACATAGACATAACCAAATTTTGTGACTTTCGTTCCTCCTCTTCTTGGCAAACCTACACCTTTTTCTGTGTTCCTTATTTCACCGAATGACAGACACCACATATACCTAAGTGCCCATGCCTGAAATCAGTGTGTGATTTTTGTCTACTGGTTTCTCCTTCATTTACTTCCTCTCCCTCCATTCTTGAAGCACCTTGACTTAGACATTTATTATTTGTGCTTCCTCAATTAATAACTATCCATCTCTGTGTTCCTGAAACAACTTATGTTGTTTTAGGGGGTTATTATTATTATTAATTATTATTATTCCTACTCTTTTATTGAGCCAAATGAATAATCATAAAATTTAGTTATATATAGACCCCCCCCCAAATTGCGTTGCATTCAAAAGACTGGAAATGCTACCATATATGTACTTGGGTCACAACACAGTACGATTTAGAAATTAAAGTCTGTGATAAATATTGTTATATGTAAATTTTGTATCATATCACTGCTTACTTTCTAAAGGGTGATAGAAGATAGATCTGTGTGTTGCTGAGCCAAAAGGTAAAATCATTTTTAGTGCTTAACAATGTGTTACCACTGACTTAGATACCTTAAATATTATTGTAGTGACTATTTTGGCTCTGGGCCCCCAGAGAACCACCAAGTTGGAGCAGTTGAAAATCACATGACTGTGGTATTGCACACAGGACATCTGGTCCCTCACTTCTAGGATTCCCTGCCCAGTCAGTAAAATGGGAGAAATTCATACCACAGACCAAACTATGAACTTTTATCAAGACAAATAATTGGCACATAATTACATGAAGCAAAAGGACACATTGATTCTGAGAAGCAGTTAGAGAGGGGAAAGAAGCCAGGTTTAGGAACCAGTCCCTCTGTGTTATGCCCAGCTCTGTCATTTACTAGCTTTCTGACATCTGATGTGTCTCCTCTATGTGGGTCTCTCTCTCTCCCCATCCTCTTTACCTCCTTCCCATCCCCGTCAGACCAAGCACCTACTGGACACCTCCACTTGGATGTCCCACAGACCTCTTACATTTGGCGTGCCCAAAAGTGACCTTCATTCCTCGCCTTTTTGGCAAACCTAGAGCTTTTTCTGTGTTCCTTATTTCACTGAATGACAACACATATACCTAAGTGCCCATGCCTGAAATCAGTGTGTGATTTTTGTCTACTAGCTTCTATTTGATTTACCTCCTCCCCCTCCATTCTTGAAATACCATGACTTACACATTTATTATTTCCACTTCCTCAATTAATTACGATTCATCTCTATGTTTGCATTCCATTATACTCCTTAATTTATACTGTCGTCCCTCACCCATCTTATATAACAGGCTCTTGTCCAGATCAGTTTATTGCCTTTAGTTTCATACCCTCGAAGCCAGACTGTTGAAGTCTGGGAGTTTCTAATTAACAATTTCAAACTCACTATTGGATAGTTTTCTTTTTTTATTTGTTTTGTCATCTAGACACTCAAAGAATAGAATCCAGCCTTGAGCAAATAGAGATAGAAAGTATGTAGATTATTTCACATTGTACATTATTTGTGTATGCCTGTGTGTATGGATTTTGCCTATATCACCTCCTGGAGAAGTTCTTTGTATACTTTGTTGATTTTTAGAGTTGCTGATGTCTAAATAAGTTGAGCTGTTTGCCATTTAGAAGTAGATACTATGTTAAAATTACAATCAGTGTAGAAACACCAAATAATCTCCACTACTACCAATAATACTTAGTGATTGTGGTTGGCAAAGTAATAAATTTAAATAATTATTTTTATCCATAGCTTTAATAGGTCACAATAATTTCTGCAAGCAAAGAAAATCAATAAAATCTGTGTTGACTAGTGCCATTTGATTTGGGATAAAATAAACTTTAATTCCACAAGTATTTCTTGAGAAACTATTATGTAGGAAAAATGATGAATCAGCTGTTGGTCCCAGTTACTCCCAAGGATTGATACTCTAACAGGAGAAACAGAGTACATTTCGCTAAATAATATAGGGTAAATACTAAGTCAGCAGACTCTACAAGAATTTAAAGATGTAAGAGAGAGCTATTTTTGGAGAAAGAATTACAGATGGAATTAAATTTAGTCCTTAAGTGTAAGTTCAGGATGTTAATAAGTAGAGATCAGAGGGGAGAGCAGAGTAACTATTGAGCCAGAATGATTTAATTATGGAGAATAGTAGGTTGTAGCCATCACTGGAATGGTGACAGCTAGTCTGGAAAGCCTTCAGTGCTATACTTGGGCATCAGAATTTTATGTAGCCAGGAGGAAGCCCTGGAAGGCTGATGACACAGAGACAAACAGACAACTAGAATGTATAGGGGAAGGTGTTCTGTATTATAAAAGAATTTACTCTTTTTTTTTAATTCCTCTTAAAATTTAGGAATGATTGATTTAAATACAAGTTTGGAATGTTTAAACAAGTTTGGAATAACTTTTATTCTTAGGAAATTCATCTATGTAGAGGTGATTATCAGAATCATGGAAGTTATTGTCAGTAATCCGAAGCTTGACTTAGTTACTGGCTCTGCTAAGAAACAAGCATGTTATTTCTAAAGCACCCACTCCACTTCATGTGGATGCTATGGTCCCGAATCTGTTATTAGGTTTACTATTGTTTGGAGCTTGGCATTTATGACATTGGTTTAATTCAAATAAGATCAATATTCTGAATGTCAACTAAAATGTGGATTTATTTAACTAACCATTGGGTTAGCAGTTACATCATTGGAAACTAAAATGGCCCATAGACCTAATAAAAGTGGTGATCTGGTCTTTCCTTTCAAGTGAAGGCAGGTAAGACAGATCTCATTTACTCTTTTTTTTTTTTTTTTTTTTATTTTACAGAGAGAGATAGTGAGAGCAGGAACACAAGCAGGGGGAGTGGGAGAGGGAGAAGCAGGCTTCCCGCTGAGCAGGGAGCCCGATGCGGGACTCGATCCCAGGACCCCGGGATCATGACCTGAGCCGAAGGCAGACGCTTAACGACTGAGCCACCCAGGCGCCCCTCTCATTTACTCTTTACTTTCAGTTCTTGCCCTTGGGCAGGAATCAGAGGAATGTGGAGATTATGAACAAAATGTGTTTCTTGAGGGTTTAATTCTCTTTCCCCAGTAAGGTGAAAGCAAATGCTTAGGTGATGTTTTCCAAAGAGGGCTGTATGCACAACAATATACTTGGTGCTAGAAGCACTTGCTAGAACTTCTGTTTTAATGTGTGTGTGTGTGTGTGTGTGTGTGTGTGTGTGTATATATATATATATATATATATATATATAAATAGGCTGTGGTTTTCTGTGTGTCAGACACTGTTCCAGCATCTTACATATATTAACTTATTTAATCCTTACAACTTTAGGAGGGAATGATTATCTCCTCTTCACATATGAAAAAACTAAAGAATAGAGAAGTAATTTGCTAAGGGTTACACAGTTACTAAGTAACAGGCATTTGAATCCCGGAAATCTGGCTCCAGAGCTCATGCTCTTATTCAAGAAACTAAACTTCATGTTAGTATTTAGTACCTAGATTAATGCAGGATTCATGTGAGTGCCTACAGTTCCGTGCACGCCGAGACCATATCTTCCGGTAAAGGGGGGCGGGGGAGGGGGAGTTCCACAGTGCAGAAGGTCTCACCAAGTCTTACTTTGCTTTCAGGATGTTAGGCCATATAGCTGTGATATATGCCTCATTATGGATTCATGGGCTACGTTACCTGGTTTTAGTTAAACTTCCCTTTAAATGGGCACGGGTTATTGCAAAAGAAACTGTGAATTAAAGGTCTAAAATACATTCTAAATGAGCAAGAAAAATGGCCGCGCTGATCTTTCCCCCATGCCTAGTTCCAAGCCCAGCCTTATGACAGAGTGAAAGCACCTGTGATCTAGTTGGATGTGACAAAACGAATCTTCTCAAACTGGAACTGTTTCTCTGTGTCCAGTGTCATTAATGATGAATCTTTTGCCCTAAGTATTACAATATTAATCAATGATAGAAGAGATACAGAATTTTAAAGTAAATGAGTGCCTACATACATACGCAGATACACATGTGTACACACATACATACACTTTACGTGTGTGTGTGTGTGTGTGTGTGTGTGTCTCTGTGAGAGGTGTGCGGACCAGTGGTAGGGGTGATTCTTTGCTGCCTATGATCTTGGCCTACTTGAGGCAATGGCCCAAGGGTGCATTTGCATTTGCCATCACTGGTGACCTGCTCCCTTTGGCCTCCTTCCTCTGTTACATCTTCTTAGCTCTTAAATTAATGAGATGTATACTTCATTCTGTATCCAAGCATTTAAAAAAAACTTCTTTTTATATCCTCTCTTTTGTTTTGCAGTCCTACTTCAGACCCATCTCTGTATTACTAAACTACATTGTCTATCTGATATGTACCCTATTATTTTGTAGTCTTTCTCAGATGTCTTTTTAAGCATTTTAATGAACATTTAGATTTTATATGACACTCAATTACAAGATGCTATTGGCCAGTTAGGACCCATCCACCAGAAATCTGCTGCCTTCCATCTGTGCTTATGTGGCATACTCTAGGTTTTCTTTAAGTTAATTAAACTGTGTTAAACTCTTGGGTAGTGATTGGTATACTCTGGACATTAATTTTGATTGACATTCATCATTCTCTTTGAATGCATGAGACACTGCTTGCCTGTTAGAAGCTAGGTGCTGTTTTACGCAGTTGTTGAGTTGTTGCACAGATGAATGAGACAGGGTCTCTGCCCTTAGAAGGTCACAACCTCTGCGCTCCTTAGGGAAAATAATAGGTGGGCAGGTACATTGCTAGGCCTAGAAAAGACTGTGATGTTTGAGGCTATGAAAACTTAACTTTTTGATAAATGACTGCTTTGTCATTGTTCTCTGTGCTGGTGCTCTGCCCTCAGCGATCACTGCCTGCCCTTCCCTTACATCTCTCCTGACCTTGCAGCTCCCTTCCAGTGAGAACTTGCCTCAGAGCTGACGTGGTACCGGCTTCCGGGCATGTGCTTTAAGGGAACAGGTAGCTTCTGCTTTTCTGATCTTGGAAGTCATACGCCAGGAAAAAGCTCTGCCACCTTGAGGCCACCATGATAAGTGGGAGCCCAGGATACCTAGGTGGGGTCGAATCGGTGCAAACAAGGAAAACTGAGGACATCAGCTGACGGCCACCGTCAGCGGTAACAGGCATCGAACGAGCCATCTTGAGAGCGGGTCTTCCGCCCCAGCTGATCTGGCCGTTGCCACATGGAACTCCCCCCAGGGTTCAGATTGCTGAATTGTGAGCAGATAAATCAGTGGTCATTGTTTAGAGCCATTAAGTTTTGGGTTAGTTGGTTACATCGCTGTAGATAACCAAGATAACATTAAAGCGTGCTTTTCTCGCTGCCGGGTCAGGCCGGGCGTGTGAAATGACCGACATGTGCACATGCTGACTGCAGGCCAGGGTTTCAGGGTTGGAGTGGCAGGGCTGTGCTGGGGGGTGGGGGGGGCGGCATCGTGGACCGAAGGGGTGGCTTTTACCAAGTGTCAGGTTTATCCCAGGATTTCATTTTGGCAGTGAAATAGTAAAGTGCATTTAAGAAAAGCAGTGGAGGTGGAGGGAGCATTAGAAAGTTCAGTTACATTCAGGGAAGGTCCTGTAACCCGTGCATGCACTTCATCCCCTGGAGCTCACTCTCCCTTCAGTGTAAAGTTGTGCCATCGTTAAAGGAGTGAGTTCTTATCAAGAGGGAACAGTTAAGCAGTGACCAAAATACAAAGGGAAAGTGAAACCATCCAGATTGCCATCTGTATTTTAAACTCAGAATTAAATCCGGATTCTTGACAATGGCCTATGAGACCTGCTGGATGTCTGTCTTTGACCCTCTTCCTTCCAGCCCCGACTTGCTCTGCTCCCCTCAGGCTGCTGGCTTCTTGGTTCTCAGAAGCTCCTTTGTGCCCAAGGGCTTTCGCACTGGCTGATTACATTGCAGGAAACGCTGTTCCCCACACCCTTGCACAGGACACAGCTCATGCTCGGCTGTCACAGGCCAGCCCTCCGTGAACACCCAGACGCTCTGTAGGTGCTTTCGTCCACCTCTGTGGATGCCCACTGCCAGTTAGTCAGCATGGCTGTCTTCGTGTAAGCTGTACTTGTCACCGGGCTCTTACTGCTGGAACGTGAAACTCTGTGTGAGCAGGGTCATCATCTCTTTCCCTTTTCCACTCGGCCCCTAGAACGAGCTTGCCACTTCACCAATGTTGTAGTAGTCATAACACGTACTGAGGGCTAGAAGCTGATCTACTACATGCTTTGTTGACTTTGTCAATATTTTAAAAAAGCAAAGCAGAGTGGTCTTGTCCTTGATTCTGCAGATTAAGCTTTTGTGCAGGGGCGTGATGAGGGCATGAGTCTGAGCTGATCTCAGTAGTGGCTGCTTCCTTCTTCCACACGGCACCCAGGGAAGTGGCCTCGGGAGTCTTCCCCGCTCGCTGATCTTCCCTGTGAGCACGTGGAGGTTGGGGCAGGAGTGTTGAATTCCTGCACAAAAGACCCTTAAGGGAGTGTTGACTCCTCTAATTCTGTGGCTTTTAGGGCTTCGTGCTCTCAGGTGAGCCCACCCCAGGTAAGCAAAGAAGCAAATGCTGGAGGCTCATTTCTCCCTGCAGGCGCCTGAACTCTGCCCCATGGGTGGTTGGTGTTTGCCCTGGGACTTGGGCGTTAACTTTCATTCTGTCCAGCTTTCTTCTTGTCTTAAAGGGCAAGAGTGACGTTCATCTGAGCTGAAATGGGTAGTTCTCGGAACGGGGTAGTTCTGAGAAATGGCAATGGCTAAAGTCAAAAGCAGGAGAGCAGTGGAGCCTGAGAGGCGGGCATGAGCCGGGTCAGGAAGGGCCTCTCTCAGCAGTGTCAGGACACGGGGACTAGATTCTGAAGACTGTTGGGAGTTGTGTTTGAATCAGAGATGTACCCGAGTGAACTTTGTGTGACACTCTGTGCTGCCCGAGGAGCTAGAGGTTGATTCAGTGAAAGGATGCTGAGGCGGGCAAGGCGAGCAAGGATGGTGGCCGGGGGTGGGGGCTCGTGGTGTGACTGCAGGCAAGTAGACTGTGAGAGGCATCGAGGTGAAATCGGTGCGATATAATGAGGTGTTGGAGCGGTGAGCACAAAAAGAGCGGTGAGCCCTCATGGCGTGAATGTCCGGTTCCTGGCTCGAGTCAGGGCACTGCGGCAGGCCCGCTGGCTGGGCTGAGGAGCTCTGACGGGGTGCTGGCACAGGCCACGAGTTCAGTGTTAGGGTGGAGTTGGAGGTCAGTAAAGCATCCCTTTGTTGGACTAACCAACTCTTTGGTGAGCACCCAATTAAGGGGACCTTTTAATGGAGACAGTGACATGTTCTTGAGACTTAGTTGTTTATGAAATGACAGCTTAAGTGTAATTGTTCCCTGAGGAACAGTGTCACGTCACAAATATAGTTGAAACCAATTAAAGCCAGTTCAGAAAAGCATTTGGTCTTTACCAACGAAGAACATAATTATGGGATCTTATACATTATGCAGTGAAACCTCTGTGTTGGTTTATCGTCTTTGAAAAGTTTCCTGTTTACAATTGTAACACTTGTAATATGATAATATATTTGTAATGTAATAATTCACATCTGGAAAAATTTCATTCATCTTGGAAATAACACTTTCACCTTTTATTCAAATCTAGGCACAAATGAATTTATTAATAAAAATGAAAGTTAAAATATATTACATTCTCAGAATACAGTTATCAAAAACCAGATCCTGACTTTGGTTAAGGAAAGAGTTTATTTGAAAGTATTACAAAAAGTATTACAAGAGCAGGGAGGGGGCCTTGTAATAGGGAGAAGATCTGCGCCTCATGAGATCAGTCAGACAGCCAAGGCTTTGCTTTATGAGGAGAGGGCATGAGGCCAGCAAGGTGGGGGAAGTGGGAGGAGTGGGTGGAAGCGGCATGAAGGGACAGTAGGTCAGAAAATGTTCACCCTGAGGCTGGGCCTGACGTGGAAGGGTCTCTCGGGGGTTGTGTGCTGGCCCAGCTTGCTGGTGGGTCACATTCAGGGGCCTGAAGAAAGAGAGAACCTCCCTGAAGTTTGATCAGGTCAGGTTAGTGGACATTTTCTGATTGATCAGTGGGGACAGCAGGTCAGCTAATCTTGTGTGGGGCAAAGAATGTGCATTTAGAGGGTCTGTGTCTGGCCTTGTCGCAGGTGAACAGCGGGTCATCCACAGGTCTTATCTAAATCATGTGCGGAGGAGTAGTTCTTAGCAATGAGCCATTCCCAGGAATGGAAAAGGGCCTGGGCTTGTCCTCATCATACTGTTTTTCAGGAGCACAGGGTTGGGTTAAATTCAGCATCCTTCCAGTGCTCAGCACTTACCTGATTGATGCGCCTTAATCTTCATGATAACCCTTCAGTGTGAGGACTCTCACAAGCCGTGACTTGGCTTCCTGAGGACCGGGAAGGCTAAGGAACTGCCAAGGTCACGCTGCCAGTAAGGGGCGCCGTGCTGCTTCGGAAGGCTGTGGCCTGGGAGCACCAGTGGGCGGTCCTAGTACTCAGAGCAAGTGAGACGGCCATGCTGCCTGACTTGTGTATCGTCATGTTGTCTGAAGAATCCCTGTCACTCAGGCCTTTTCTTGTTGCAAGTAGCAACCTGGGCTAGCTTAAGATTTGTTTTGTTTTGTTTTGTTTTTTGAAGTATGTAGGGTACCTTACAGAATCCGTGGAGACATTGAACTTGTAATCTGCAAGAAGGCCTGAAGCAAGGACTTAAAGCCTAAGAAAGAGAGAGGAACCAGAGTCAGTGACTCCTCTCCCTAGCGGTGTTTCTCAACAGGGACACAAATGACATTGTACACAGGGCACTTCTTCGTTGTGAAGGGCAGTCCCACCATTTCCGATGTGTAATATTCTTGGCCTTTGCCCACTAAATGCCAGTAGTGACCTACATCATTGTGACAACCAAACAGACGTGCTAAGTATTTCCAGATTCCCTGGGAGGTGATGCAATCAGGGGTTGAGAACCCGACCAAGCAGCCGAGCGCAGTGCCATTGTTGTGACTCAGCATTAAGGACATGAGTGTCCACACTCTTAGTTACAAACCTCAGACTCCATGACTTCCAGTCAGAGGCCAACTCCATGACCCGCCTGGGTGACCTGGGCACAGTCCTGCCGTTTCAGTGTGCTGGCTCCCTTGGTAGCCTCGTGGATGGAGGGGAGTCAGTTTTCAGTAATCAGTGGATATTGTTCATATAGATTTATGTATGTCCATAATAGTTGAATTCATCAATTTATTACTTACTAATTTGGCCTGGAGTATGCACAGTCTGTTGGTTGCTCTCTTAGGTGATTTTTTATACCTTTCTGTATTTAATTCATATTTATTGTTCATCATTCAGTGGGTTGTATAATCCCTGTGTTGTAGATGAAGTCTGGGACTCATGAGGCTGACTTGACATAGAACATGTAACTCCTGCACAATACGTGCTTGAACAGAGAAGGGAGTGAAAGTGTTTCTGACTGTCAAAACACTCATTTATGTCCTTTTTGTGAGTGAAAGACTAATAGAAGTTAAATGGAGAAGGAAATCCTAAAGGCATATAAAATCATAAAAATACTTTTCCTTCTTATGTAGAGTTCTACAAGTGACCTTGAATAAATCATATCATTCTGTGGACTTCAGTTTCCTCAGTATAAAATTAGATGTTTGGACTGGATGATTTCTAAGGTGTGTTAGTTTTTGTTAATGGGGAAATATAAGATGTGATGTAAATATGGCTGCTTGACCACAAATTTAGTCTCATGCCATCTTTGAAACCTTCCAAAATGAATATAAATGAAGGAAAAAGGCACAGATACTCAAAGACAAGAATGGAAGGGTGAAGCAATAATAGGCCAACGATGGGAGTGAAGTTTTGGTGGCTGCAAAATAGATGGACAAATGGTAATGACTTAGGCGTCAAGAGAAAGCAGAATTCAGGCTTACAGGGCAAGAGCAAGTGTCCCAGAAACATGGGCGTTAGTACGGAAATAGCTCGAGGAGGCTCAGGAATCAAGGACACCAGTTATTGAGAAGGTGGATTGGTGGGCAGAACTGAAGAAGAGGAGACTTGGTTCAAAGTTTGTGTGAGAAGTGGTTAGACCACTAGATGCTCTGCCTGGCTGATAAAACCAGGCATCTGCCTTCTTAACCTACAGCAGGCTAGAGATTTCCTGCAGGGATTGAATAAAGAAGCCTTGGGCTCTCAGACCCAGATAGATACAACTGAGGGCTAGAGATGCCACACTGAAAATGAGGGTATTTATTTCCCTTACATAAAGGTGTGCACCTACTAGTGGGAATCCCAGCATTCCAACAGCCAAGCTGATACCTCCTCCTGGGAGATTGGGGAATTCCTATTCAGGGTAATGCTTACCTAGGGCAAGAGAAGAGAAACACAGATACTGATATTTGAGTAACGTTTGATGAAAAAACTAGCCTACCATCTTAAAGTGAATTGTCAAGTCCAGTTGTCAAATCCTGTGGATGAAAGCAGGACTTCAGGTAGTGTTTTGGAACCTCAGCCTTACATTTTTAAGAATAGGCAGCAGAGGATTACTGGTCACTTGAGGAAAGCCCATAATGTACAAAGAGACCAATTCACAAAATGTGAATCTGTTGGAAGAAGCAGATACTATAAGCTCCAAGTCGGGGTGGGGGTGGGGGGCACTGCCATTCATATCCTCAGAAATATAAGAATTTATATCACTTCCATAAAATATTTTTAAAATGCTGTAAAAAAAGAACAAATATAAGAAAATACTATTAATATTTAAACATTTGATAGCAGAAATGAAAAAAATCAATAGATATGTAGGAAATGTACTTAAATTCCCCAGAAAGTAAAACAGAGAAGGTGAAAGGGAAAGAGGAAAAATAAGAGAGAAATTTAGAGTTCCAACTCAGGAGATCCTAATAGCCAAATAATAGAATTTCCAGAAAGATAAGGCAGAGAAAATGGGGAACCAAGAATAAGATAGAGATGAGTGGATGGAGACACTGATTTTTTTTTTTCTATGTTGTATTATTTGATATTTTTAACTCTATCATTTCTATATTTTTAGAGAGTAATCAACTTAAAATTAAATTTAAAAAACAAAACATACTTACATGTGAAGGTTAAAAATACTGTAGATATTTGAGTTTTCATTGAAGACCAATAAAATTAAAAGTAGGCAAGGAAAAAATACCATTTTGATTTTTTAAAAGTATATATTTTAAGAAAATTACTTCAATCACCATAGAGAAATTGAAGAACAGTTTTCTCTTAAAAACAGCAACAGCACAGCAGTGGCACAGATCGTGGAGGAGCTGATGCCAAAACAGCGGCTGCATGAGTTTGTAATCAGAAGTCTTGCCAAAGAGAACAGTTTCCCTCCGGTCAATAGGGCTGACTTTCTGGGAACAAGAATTATTCATGACTTACCTTAATTATGGGAAAGCTTTTAAAAGTTGTGTGAAATTCCTAATTACAGTCCTTTCATTCAAGATATATTTATTGTCTTTTCTATGCTAAGCATTGTTCTGATTCATTTATATGGACCCATTTAATCTTCCTAACAGCCTTACGGGAGTAGGTTCTGTTGTATTTCACTGTTCTCATTTTACAGACGAGGAACCCACGGTACAGAGAGGTCAGGTGACCCAGTTAACTAGCTGGGTTACTCAGCTGGTAAATGGAAAAGCCGGGTTTTAAAACCATGGCAATGTAGCCTCAGAGTCCATATCATTAATGAATTCACTTCTGCTGTGCTTGTTAAATTAAGAACCCTAAGAATCAAGACTCATTAATTTGTCAACATTTTCATAGCTAGTTATTTTAGAAGAGATAGATGGATTTTGTCATAAAGCTTTGTGAGCCACCAAATGCTTGAGAACTCATCTAGGCCAGCGCAATCCCTGGTTGACTAACCAGGGCTCAAGTGCTGAGGTTAGGTGGGAGGACCCAGACACTCCGTAGTGACCCGCCTGGAGCACCGTACATCTTCCCCACCTGCATCCTCATCTGATTAGCACTGTGCATGGTTGAAGTCAAATGTGCGTTAAAATTGTCAGGATAGCAACCTAGGATTTCTGGGAATTAGCTTAATTTATAATTTGTGAAATCTAACCATCATTGAAATGATTGGTTTTTACTTTACGACTTTTAGCCCCGTTATATGTGGTTTGTGGAGAGGCATATAGCAGGAACTTAAATATTTGGCATTAATTAGTGATTTGTAGCATACTGTAGTGTTTACTGACATTCAAGATTAATAAATTACTTTCAGATATGAATGTTACAATTTTGGTTTGTTTGTTTTTTCCCTAGTTCAACTTTGTGGGGAAACTTTTGGGTCCCCGTGGCAATTCTCTGAAGCGTTTACAAGAAGAAACCTTGACAAAAATGTCCATCCTTGGGAAAGGTTCCATGCGAGACAAGGCAAAGGTAACATTCATCACAGACAATGGCTACTTTGGAGACAAGTTGCATAATGTACTTTTAGATTATCCATTGTATTAATACAAATTATATTAGAGCTAGCTAGGATTGCGAATGAAATTATATGAAAATGTTGTATAAGGCGATGAGTTTGTGGTACTGTGTAGAAAACTGAGTCGCTCGGACCAGTTTCAGAATATATGGTGTCCTCCGTGTACATCTGTAACTATTACCTTCATTTGTAAAGTGCAGTAGCAGAGCCTGTGGTTTCGGCTGTGGAAGCAAGTCCTCGTAGGAAGGACAGTGATACTGAAATTACCACGAAGAGAAAAGCTATCTGCAGTCTTAACTGCCGCTGTTTGCATCTTCGAGGAGTTCCTGGGGGCCTTTTTTCTATGCCTGTATTTGAAATAGTTGAGTTTTTAAAGTATACACTTGGATTTGCTCTTTTTGCCCTTCATTTGATACCCTGTACATTTTATCAAGTTAAAATTGATTTTAAATGTTTTACTAGTGGCTTCGTATTCTCACACACAGTAGCTCTACTTGGCTCTAGTCCTTCTAACTGCCTCTTTTTTTTTTTCTGTGATAAGCTAAAATTACTGAGTTTTTTTATTGATCACTTTCTTAAATACACCACTTCTGAAAGAAGTTTTCACGTTTCATAGTGTGCTGTCATCACTTATATTATTCTCCGTTACCATTTTGTTGCTCTGTCACTGTGAAGAGATTGATGTCACTGAAAACCAAACCCACATTCCGTGGCCACTTTCCATGAAATGTTGAACAATGATTGTGTCAGACAAGAAAGTTATTTAGACAAAATGCAGCCTCTTCGCACACACAAAAAAGTCCATCTAAACAAAGGCTTTTATAATAAAAAATGGCTGCCATTTGTTTATCGAACAGCCACTGTGAGTACATTACTCTGTGTTATCCCTAGAAAAATGATGGAAGATACATAACATTTTCCTTACTTTACATGTAAAAAAACTGAGATTTAGAGAACCTGAGTATATTATCTGTGTTAATCAGGGAAGTTAAATTATTTGATTAAAACAGGGCTGTTATCATACTCACATGGAGTGCTGTTTAAAAATAAGATTCCCATACAACCTTTTTAGGGTAGAACCTCAAAATGAATTTTCAGTGGGTGTTTGAAATGATTCTAATGTGTGGCCAGGTTAGGTTAACTATTCACTAAGCCTACCTGTCTCAAATGATGTTACTTTGATTCCCTGACTCATCTGTTCTGGCAGCTGGAGGAAATGGAACCATATATTGGTCAGTTGGTCAGAAATTTTGTATAACTTGTAGGAAACTAACCCATCCTTGCTGATCTTAATTAGGTCTTCAATAAAGCCGTCTGGTCATGAAGTACATGAAATGACCAGTGAAATTCATCAACATACTGCTTTTTTTGTTTGTTGTTAAGGGAGGTTTTTTTTTGTTTTGTTTTGTTTTGTTTTGTTTTTTGTCAGAAGCGACATTTTGTGGCATACGGTGGCAGTGATCAGGGCATCCACAGATAGTTTCACAGGTACAAAGGAAGGAGGGAAGGCAAGTCTTTAGCTGGATTATATGTCCAAGTAATAACAAGTGCCTGGCTATCCATTTAATGAAAAGGATTCTAAATATGGTCACTTTGCTATCAGGGCTTAGTGGTTTTTCCAGATTGTGCTGTCATTTTAAGGGCTCTCTCTGCTGTTGGCATATTGGGCATTCAGCAGTGCAGTAGCTAAGAATCCTTTTTGAGGGGAGTCTGTGTTGTGAAGTAATATGTAACCTCTCTCTCTATCGCCACAGACACTTTGTTCAAGTCCCTTGAGTAGCACTGAGGTGGCTGGGCAAGGAGGTGCTTTGACATCTACTAAAATGAGTCCCTTTGTCTCCCCGGTCGCTGAGTGCTTGCTCTGCATTGCATGGGGCACCCTGTTCTCTTACACACTCAGTGGGTCTAGGCTGCTTTCCTAGACTACTTTCCAGCCCTTCACTAATCCTCTCATTTCTATGTCCTTGACCACATGGGTCTGAGAATCATTATAGAGATTCTGTAAGTGGCTGATCATTTCCATTCCATCAAGACACCCAGGAACTGGGGAAGTAGCATACATTTGGGGTTTACAGTCCATTGAGCTGCTATCAAGGGACAGGATCAGAAGTCCTTTATTCTCTTGACCCTGTAGATCCCACGGTCATCAGTGGCCCTCAGTGGAGAAGCATTTGCTCAGAGTCAAGTTTGTTAATCCTCAGGCTTTCTGCGTATTTATCTTATCAGTGCATAGTTGCTCTAGGAAAAGGCCCCAGATCCTTGGTGGGAAGACAAGGAGGAAGTGTCACATGTACACAGGGAGGTATTCACAGTTATTATTAGCTTTCTTATTCTCTGCATCCCCGGGGCAAACAAGGATCTGATCCTGGGCCAGGAGGTCATACCGAGAAACAGTAATAAAGCGTGACACCTGGGTGGCTCAGTCAGTTAAGTGTCTACCTTCCGCTCAGGTCGTAGTCCCAGGGTTCTGAACTCGAGCCCAGTGTCAGGCCCCCTGTTCTATGGGGAGCCTGCTTCTCTGTCTCCCTCTGCCCCTCCCCCCGACTTGTGTGCGCACCCTCTCTCTCTCTGTCTCTGTCTGTCCTCTTGCTCTCTCTCTCAAATAAATAAATAAAATCTTAAAAAAAAATAAAATAAAGCCAGAGAATTTTCATCTCCTTTCAAGGAACTACCTTGGCTATTCAAAACAAGGTAGGAAAAGTTTCACCAGACAGGCTTCTGCCTGTGTGGAAGGCTCAGTGGGGCTTCAACATTTGAATACTAAGGGTTGTTTGAATCCTCCCAAATGTTGCCAATCCAGTTCTCAGATCTTCACTGTTCTCCAGACATTTTCCTAAACCTCACAGAAGAGGTGGCTGGGCAGAATACTAAGGGTTGTTTGAATCCTCCCAAATGTTGCCAGTCCAGTTCTCAGATCTTCACTGTTCTCCAGACATTTTCCTAAACCTCACAGAAGAGGTGGCTGGGCAGTCTTCAACTCTGCTTCTGCCTGTTGGCTCCATAAGCCTGTGGCCATAAGCAGTAAACCTCCTAGCCTGCTTCTGGCTCTTTGAGACTTGAACTCGTAATGTCAAGTCTTGAGTCTGTCATTTTCTTTTTAGAACTCTTCGGTACAGTTTGACCCCACTCCCCCTGCCTTGTTTTCCTCTTGTGCATCATACTGTGGCCGGCCTCTGCCACACGTGGCCATCAGTCTTCAGAAGCATGTCAGTGGTGTCACCACAGGTGATAATTCAAGTAACAGGTTTGCTGTAGAAGGGGAGACCACTGGTACCCTGTGTCCTGTGCGGCAGTCAGGTCCTCGCGGCCTGAACTCTGGAATGCTCCTCTCTGGTGATCCTGTTAGTCTGCAGAAATTCTCGGTTAATAATGTTTATTGCTAAAGAGATTTCCATTACTATTAAAATCTCATCTTTTAGCTTTTCATAGTGTTCACTATCTAAATTCTAATGAGACCATAATTCATTTTATTCTTGTATTTTCTTTTTTTTTTTTTTAAAGATTTTATTTATTTATTTGACAGAGAGAGACACAGCGAGAGAGGGAACACAGCAGGGGGAGTGGGAGAGGGAGAAGCAGGCTTCCTGCCGAGCAGGGAGCCCGATGTGGGGCTCGATCCCAGGACCCCGGGATCATGACCTGAGCCGAAGGCAGACGCTTAACGACTGAGCCACCCAGGCGCCCTCTTGTATTTTCTACATTGACGAAATTACGGGAGTCATTACTGACTTGTATCAGTTGGTTATGTAGCATAATAATCACCGTAATGCTATGGTCTTTCGAGCCTTCGGTTTGTGCCAAGCATGCTGGCTGTTTTGCCCTTATCGTCTATATTATAGAATAATAGAATAATTAATACTGTAGTCATCATTTATTGAGTGTTTATTATGTACTAAGCACAGTTCTAAAGATTTTTTTGTGTCTTTAAACATGAAACTCCTTTTTTACTACAACTTCTTTATATTACTAATAACTCCTAATCACTGTCCTGGTAACTCCTTTATTACTACTCATTGAGCAGTAGATACTGTACTGTTACTCTGCACTTAAAATCACCTCTTCAAGATGATAAAGTAACCTGTCCAAAATTATACAGTACATGTTGAATTTGGGATTTGAACGCAGAACTCCAAGCGAAGTCTGTGTTCTTCCCCAAACACCATGTTGCCTGTCCCCGCTAACCCGGGACAGAAGCTGATAAAGCTCCTCACTCCGTGGCGATGAGTGACAGCAGGCTGGGCTAAGAAAGCCTCTCTCCCCGTTTCCATCTGGGTAGCAACGGCAGAGTGCTGCACTGTGCATCACAGTTACTCTCATTAATATCAGTAGTGTGATGCTGTATTCTAATAGGGAAGCAGTGTTGAGGTCGGTAGTTTATACTTTCAGAAGTGAACTGTTGAACATAAAATTCGACTTTATGAAGTTTAAAACTTCAGCTCTGAAAGGCAGAGTATCAGATCAAGTGATGGAGAGTGTTCTGATTAGAACAAATAGTCTACAGTTGGCCTAAAAGAATCGTGCTTTTTATACGTGACCAACTTTGAAGGAAATGCAGAGGATATTATGGTAGCTTATATTTGTTCTCCTTGCTTCAAATATTTCTCCTTCTTTTCCTTCGGTTTCTGACCTTCTTTCTGTAAATGCGAAGAAAACTGGCACTTATCGAGTCCTGGCACGTGTAAGGCAGTGTGCTGGGCAGTATGCACGTGATCTCCTTTGCCAGGCATTTACGGAAAGTTGGTCCTTTTACTCTTCTCAACAGTCCTGTATTAATATACTTAACACCAACTTGATTTTTCAAATTAAGAGTTCATCTGTCTAAACAGACACACCTGGTGTCTGGCATGGCTACGATTTGGGTATATCTGACTCAAAACCCCACGTCCTGTCATGCTTTATATGCAGATCTCTTTGTTCTCTAAAAGAAATCAAATGAGTGAAGTAACACAAGTTGACGTCTTAAACGATGAAGTCGGGGGTGCTTGGGCCTCTCTGACCTCTTGGCCTGCGGTGGAATTAAAAGGTGGTGTTGTCAGGAGTTCTAGGGTTCTCCTTCTCATGGGGTTGGTATTTTAGAGAGGCTAGGAAGGTTTCCCCCCATTTTGGAAATCACTGTAGGTGTAGGTACCTGCTCTTCTTAATCTGTCTGTCTGATTTGAATGTTGGAAACAAAGACTTTTAAAAGATCCAGATTCTGTCATTTGCCACTATAATGAATGCTAGTTAGGAGAAGATCATGGACCAAAACCATTTGTCTCTTGCTGACTGATCTAGGTTTTTCCCTCCTCTTTTTTCCCCCCTGAATTTCATTATGTAAACAAAAAAACTTTAATGTGTATCATAATTATGTAAAATCATGTAATAAAATCTTTCATTTATTTTACTCACTGTTTTATCTTCAGATACAGTGCCAGGCATGTAGAAATGTTTTTTGAATGAATATATGAATGAGCAAATGAACATAGAAATGAGTAAATAATATTTACCTGTTCATTCAAATGTATTTGCTGAGTGTCAGCTATATGCCAGGCACTTTTCTAGACAAGGAAAATGAGCACCAGAGAAGACCATCATGGTTTTGTTCTGTTGCTATCACCTCCAGTGAGGAAAATTAGATAATAGTTAAGTAAACAATAGGTATTTTAGGTAATTTGACAGTGGAAATGGTTTGTGGCAGCATCACAGATACTTCGTGTAACCCATGTAGAGGGAGCCTGGGAGATCAGCCGGTCTGACCAGGGATCTGAGCAGCACCTGGAGGGCGTCGGGCTGGGGGGACAGGAGGAGACAAAGCAACCAGAGCACACAGTGTGGCAGAGGGTCTCCCCCTAGGCCAGAGGCAGGGGTTGAGACTTATTCCAGTAGCAGCACGAAGCCTTCAGTGTTTTCATAGAAGGTGGGAATGGCAGGATCAGATGTGTATCTTAATCCTTCATCCTTAGGGCGGTGCTTGCCATTGAGTGAAGCTTCTGTGACAGCTGCATGCCGGATCAGCTCTGTGTAGCGTTCCTGATCCTTTTCTTATAAAGATGCCCTTTTAAGCATGGTTTTTCTTTCTTCAGGAAGAAGAGTTGAGGAAAAGTGGAGAAGCAAAGTACTTTCACCTCAACGATGACCTGCATGTTCTCATTGAAGTCTTCGCCCCACCAGCAGAAGCATATGCCCGGATGGGACACGCACTGGAAGAAATCAAGAAGTTCCTCATTCCTGTTAGTACAGTTTTCCTTGATAGTTAATTTGCACTTCAAAGTCCTTCTTTTATTTTAATCCTTGGTAATTTTTAGCAGTAAGTATTATTTGCACAGCACTTTGTTAAAAGTGTCCCTGTGAATTGGCATTTTTCTTTCTTTATAAATGAGGCAAGGGATTTTTAAAGAGATCAGATAGGACTGGTAAGGCTAGCCGGCCAAGAAAGTTGAAGAGCATAATCACTAGTTCAAGTTTTGGGACTCATAAGTCCTAAGCCTTTTTCTGACACTAAAATCACCTACAGATCCATTGTTCTCCAATATAAACACATCAGTGCCTTCCATGCAGCAAGCACTGTGGGTGGTGTTGGACCAGCAGCCATAAATAAAAGTAGTCCCTACCCTCGAGGACTATGTAGTGTAGGGGAAGGGAGAAGCGTAAACCAATGATTTCAGTATAGCATGGTAAATACAATGACAGACCTAAGCATAAGGAGCACAGAGAAGAAAGGCACTGTGCTGATAGTTACCTGGTTTCTGCCAGGTGTTTTATGCTTTGGTTTTTTGTTTGTTTGTTTTTTGGGTTTTTTTTTAAGATTTTTATTTATTTATTTGAGAGACAGAGAGAGATCACAGTGGGAGAGGGAGAAGCAGGCTCCCTGGGATCATGACCTGAGCCGAAGGCATACGCTTCACCGACTGAGCCACCCAGGCGCCTCTTATGCTTTGTTAATGTAACAGTTGCTATTCTGTTTTAACCCTTCCCAGACACTTTGACATTGCTAAGAATGTGGTAATTTAAACAGAATGTGTCCCTACCTCCATTATGAAAGTTAATTTAAGTTTTTTATATAATTTACATGTACTAGATTTAAAAAAAAAAATGAAACATTGAACACTTTGGCTCTTTAGACAATTTATTTAGAAAAGCTGTCATATCTGCCAGACAGCAGCCTGAGGTAAGACTGTCTTCAGCAATCCCAGGTTGGTCTAGTAGATTGACTTACCTGCCACAGCGTATGTGTCATGACTATATTACCTGTGAGGAAAACTGTTGAGTTTATAGGGAAAGGATATCTTAAGTCATGATTGCCTTAGCTGAGACATGGGATTGTATTAAGTCATTTTACTTGGGAGCTGAAAATGGTTCAACTTCCTTAATTCCCTCACGATGATCCCAATATGATGCCAATATGATGATCCATTTATTCACTTATTTTTTTGTTTTGTTTGGTTTTTAGAGAGGAGGGAGAGAGAGGTGGGGGGCCAGAGGGAGAAGGAGATAATGTTAAGCAGGCTCCACACTCAGTGCAGAGCCTGATGCGGGGCTTGATCTCACAACACTGAGATCATGACCTGAGCCGAAATCAAGAGTCAGAAGCTTCACCAACTCTGCCACCCAGGTGCCTCTACTCATTTAATTTAGAAACAAAGTTTTTTAGTACTTTCTATGTGATAGATACATGGGAACTAATAAAAGACATTCTTTTATCTGACCCTGTGGAGTCTATATAATGGAAGAGACAGATAAGAATCAGATAGTCATACAAACAATTATAAAATTGTTACTCTGACAAGACTAAGGAGAGGTTTAATGTCTTAGTGGTCATTCAGTGTGGACTGGGGAGTGCTGACCTAGCCACGTAGGCTGCCACAGGACCTCCCACCCCATCCCCTTTACACTCCTCCACCAGGACATGGATCTGACTTCTGTCCCCTTGAGTCTGGGCTGACCAGGAGAACTCTTTGCTGAACCGAGGGTCACAAAGATTTTTTGCTGTTTTCTTAATTTTTTATAGTATCAGCTCTGTCATTTTAAGTCTATGATCAATTTTAGGTTAATTTTTGTGTATGGTATGAAGTTAGGATCTAGGTTTATCTTTTCCTATGTAGATATCCAGCCAGTTGTCCCAGCACCATATGTTGAAAAGGTAATCCTTTTCCTATTGAACTGCAACACCACTGTTGAAAATCCACTGAACATAAATGTATGGATTTGTTTCTGCATTCTCGGTTCTGTTCCATTGATTTATATGCCTGTCCTTATGCCAGTGTCATGCTCTTAATTACTTTAGCCTTCTAGCAATTTGGTGTGAAATCCAGGTTGTTGATTCTTTTTTTAAAGAAAAAGTTCTATTTCAAAATTGTTTTGGCTATTCTGGTTCCTATGCATTTCTACGTATATTTCAGATTAGCTTGTCAGTTTCTACAAAAAAGCCTCCAAGGGTTTTGACAGAGGATTGAATCTGTAGCTCAGTTTGGGGATAATTTCCATCTTAATAATACTTAGTTTTCTAGTCCATGACTACGAAGTGTCTCTACTTAACAGATATTTTTTTTTGTTTCTTTCAGCAGTGTTTTATAGTCTTCAGGGTGCCAGTCTTAGACTTCTTTTGTTTAATTTATTTCTAAGTATTGTACATTTTTTGATGCTATTGTGAATGGAACTTTTAAAATTTCATTTTCAGGGTGCCTGGGTGGTGCAGTGGTTGAGCATCTGACTCTTGGTTTCGGCTCAGGTCCTGGGATCGAGCCCCACATTGGGCTCCGTGCTCACTGGGGAGTCTGCTTGAGATTCTCTCTCCCTCTCCCTCTGCCCTTCCTGTTCATGCTCTCTTTATCTCTCTCTCTCAGATAAATAAATAAATCTTTAAAAAATTTTTCATTTTCAGATGGTTACCAGGATATCAAGATGCAGATGATTTTTATACACTGATCTTGTATCTTATGACCGTGTTGGACCATTAGTTCTAGTGTGTTGTTTTGGTTTTTATGGAATCATTAGGATTTTCTACATATAGAATTATGTTATCTGTGAATAAAGTATGTTTTATTTCTTCCTTTCAAATTTTAATGTCTTTATTTTTTTATTTTATTTTCCCTTATCACATTGACTGGAACTTCGAACGCATTGTTGAGCAGGAGTGGTGAAGATGGAATATCTTTGCTTGTTGCTTTTCGTCTTTCACCATTAAGTATGATGTCAGCTGTAAGGTTTTCCTTGCTGCCCTTGACCTTGTGGAAGAAGTTCTCTTCTGTTCCTGGGTGTTGAGAGTTTTATCATGAATGAGTATTGGATTTTGCCAGGTTTTTTTTTCTGCCCATTGAAATGCTCATGTGATTTATCTTCTTTTTTTTGTGAATAATAGTATATTGCATTAGTTGATTTTCAGATGTTAAGCCAGCCTTGCATTCCTAGGTGAAATCCCACTTGGTCATATTACATTTTGCTACACTTGATTTACTAGTAGTTTGTTGAGAATCCTTACATCTATAATCATGAGGGATGTTGGCTTGTAGTACAGTATTTTTATAATCTTTGCATTAACCCTTACATTTACCATTTCTGGTGCCCTTCATTTCTTTCTGCGGATAGAGTTGCCATATGGTGCCACCTCTTTTCAGCCCAAAGGACTTGCTTTAGTCTTTCTTATAACCTTGATCTGCTACCCCCAAAAATTGTTCTGTTTTTTTCAGAATGTCTTTATTTCCCCTATATTCTAAAAGATAGTTTATGTAATTCCTGGCTGACAGTTTTTTGTTTCAGGTGGTAGAAAGAAGGCCAGTCTGCTGCTTTCTGGCCTTCATTATTTTTGATGAGAGGAGTCCTTAAGGATTTTGTTGTTTTGTGCATGATCTGTTGCTTTTCTCTTGCTGCTGCCACGATTTTGTCTTTCTTTCATTTTCATTAATTTGACTGTGATTATGTATGCTTATCCTTCTTACTCATTAAGCTTTGTGGATCCATATGTATACATTTTTCTTCAAATGTGGGACGTTTTCAGCTATTGTTTCTTTAATATTTTTTGCCTTTTTCTTTCTCCTCTGCTCCCATCAGTCCTGGATTCCCATGATTCGTATGTTGATACACTTGACGATGTCCCACACGTCTCTGCGGCTCCTTTCTCTTCATCCTTTCTTCTCTGTGTTCCTGATCGGGTAATTTTAATTGGTTTATCTTCAAGTTTGCAGACTCATTCTTTTGCCATCTCAAATCTGTTCTTGAACTCCTTTGGTTAAATTTCATTGTCGTTGCTGTACTTTCTCTTCTTTTTTTTCTTTTTCTCTAAAATCTCTCTCTTTTTTTTTTTTTCCCCTGACATCTGGTCCTCTCCAAGACAGTTTCTTCCTACTGCTCACTTGCTTGCTTGCTTTCTCTCTCTCTCTTTCTTTCTCTGTGTATGGGTCGCATTTTCTTGTTTCTTTGCATGTCTCTTAGCTTTTTTTTTTTTTTTTTTGAAAACTCCACATTTCAGATAACATAGCGCATTTGCATTCTGATTCATTTTAGTCTCCAAGGGTGGTGGTTGTTACAGGTTTTTCTTTTCTTCGTTTCTTTAGTCATTTAGTTGGACTAAATCTGCAGTCTGTCTACTTCATGATTTACGCTTTGTTCATTTTTTTCCTTCTCACTTTTATTTTAAGCCTGCCCTGCAGGGCACCTCTTCTGTGTCAGCATTGCTCAGACATCACCAGTGATTAGTCAGAGGCTGCGCTCACGCACCTAGGTTAATAAGGCTTCTGCCCTCTGCTGATGGAATTATGGGGGAGCACCCATAGACTAGTCAGTTGTCACATCTTCCCTGGCCTTTACTGTACTTGTGACCGAAGCTTAATCCCTGCATCTCCTTTGCACATGCCCAGAGTCACTGTCAGGGAAGGATGTGTGGGGAGCTGTAAGCTCTCTCCAGTCTTGGCTGTACGTGTGCGTAGTCTTCCATTCAGCAGAGATGTGCCAGATGTCAAGGCTCTCCATGGCTGTTAAGTTTCTGGCTAGTCTGCCAGTCTGTTGCTTGCCCCACACAAAACCTGAATATTAGGATTGCCTGTTCACTGGACTTCTATGTATTTGCTACCTAAATTGTTACTGATATTGACAGTGCTGTTGGATATGGGGTTTTTCACACTTTCTTCCAAATTAAGTGAACTTCCTCTTGCAGCAAACTGTTGGTTTTCGTGTCTTTCCCCAGCAGTAGAGCTGACACAACATCTGAGCTGGGGAGGAGGGATGGCTGTGTCCATCTCCCACTTGTCGTACCTGACATGAATAAATTTACCATGTTTTCAATTTGATATGTAACTTCAGTCAGTTCCCAGAGTTCTGAAATGGTTGTTTTTAACTGTTTAACTGTGTGGTCAGCTTTTATTGTTGCTTTTTATGGAAAGGCTTTGCTCAGCTCCTTGTTTAGCTAAACTACAAGTCCCGTATTCTCTCATTACATTTATTTTTTTACATCTTAGATTATTTTGGACCTCTGACTATATGAGGATGTGTAAAATTTCCCTTCATTCTTTTTAGTGTCTGCATAATATTCCATCATATGCATGTTCTAGAATTTATGTAATCAGTCTTCAAATAATGAACATTTGTTATTTCTTATAGATTATAATACAGACATTGATCCCAGGATTAATCTTTGACATAATCGTTGGCATATTTGGGCAAATATATCTGAAGAGAACATTCTTGGCAGAGAATCCACTAAATTTCAATGAATTATTTTCAATGATTTCAATAAAATAAAATTAAAAAAAAATAACTTTTTTTCCCATTCTCTAGGCTAACACATTTAAATATGTTCTAAATTTACTGGATAGTAAAATCCCATGTATACCTGTGTAATTAGAATTCTGATCACTTTTCCACTCTTCACAGTTGATGACATGTTAGAATTAGTGTGATAATATGCTCACTTTTCTGATAGGAAGTTAAAATGGTAATTTACTAATGACTAGTTTAAAATGTAGAATTATCATTTAGTCTGTGTGCTAGCATATGTCACTTGGTTTCCCTCCTGATTTCAAATTGTCATATTAAAGACCAAGAAAATTGTAACTACAATGATTTTATCTATAGTGCTGACAGAAACCGTCACCTAAAGTTTCAAAAAGTTGTCTAACATCACGAAGTCGGTGAGTCCAGTTGGTTAAATTCAGGCTTAACCCAAGATGTGTTGACTCAGATTCCGTAATTGGTTTCTAACTACATGGTTTGTCTTCTTGAAAATGTAGTTTTACAAAGATAATGTTTAGCTTTCATTCTAATTTTTTGACACCATTGTAATCACTTTACTTAGAGCAATTTCTTTTTCCTTTTTAAATTTTTAATAGTACTTTTGGAAGCTATGTTCTTTTCCTATGAATCTATTTTTGAACCACGTTCAGTTTTGTGTCACACCTCCTAGCACTTTTCAACAGGGCAAATATTTAGCATTTATGTAGCACATTTTATTTAGCATGTGCTTTACAAATAATTTATTAATCTTCACACGTTTTTAGTAAAATGGTAAGGAACATATTAATAGGCTTGTTTTAGAGAGGTTGAAGTAATGATAGATTCAAATGACTCTTTTGAATTCGTAATACCCTAAATAAGTTAGAGAAAGAACCTCTATCTGCAGGAAAACCTAGAGTCCTGGTCCTTTGCCTCTCCCACTAAATCATAGCAGGTTGAATTTGTCTTCGTTTCCCTCTCCTTCCCCCTCCTCTGCAAGTTTTTGCTTATTATGGTTTCAGCTTCCTCTTGACTTCCTTTTCGACTGGTGTTCATGCTACTTTTCCTATTCCACAGTGCCTTCCATATAGGTTTCAAGTCATTTTTTACACTCTGCTTTTGAAAACTAAGGAAGAGATAGCAGATTTTTTTTTTTATAAATGTACTAAGTCTATTTCATATTTTAAACTCTAAATAATTCAGGAAACTGTTGCCCCTGAGTCTTTTATTCACACTCAGAAAGTTTGTTTCTTCTATCATAAGAGCCTCCCTTCCTCGCTCAAGCAGCTGTCCCTCCTGTTCCTCTTCGTAGAGCCACACAGCTGGAAAACCCGCCTGCCCACACTCCCTTTTCCTTCCCCTGAGATGGATTCCGGCTCCACCCTTCCCAAAATCACCGTTGCTGAAGTCAGTATTGGCTTTACTGTTGAATCCCATGGGATGAGTACCTGGCTGCTTGACAGAATGTGAATGCAGCACTGACTTGCTGTGGCTTTCACACTAGCACGACCTCCGTGTCCTTCTCAGGCGCTTGTTTCCCCTTTTCCGTCTCCCCCACTCAGCTCTTCTTCTGTTACTCTACGTTGATGTCCAGAGCCCTTCTCTTGCTCCAGGAACGTGCCCCAAGCAATCCTGCCTATTGCTGACATTTGTATACAGATGAGTTCTTGCTAGAGAACCACCTTCAAGCTCAATAATTCTCTAGAAGGACCCGCAGGACTCAGAAAATCGGTTAAACACTGTGATTATGGATCATTTCAACAAAAGAATACAGGTCAAAAGCAGCAAGAAAAGGAGCACAAGGCAAAGACCAGGCAAAGTCTGGGCTAGGCTTCCAGGTGTCCCTTCCCAGGAGAATTACACAAGGATGCATTTACTTCTTCCAGCAATGATGTGTGACAACACACGGGAGGGGTTGCTAACCAGTAAGGCTCCCCTGCACCACAGTGTGCACGGTTTTTATTGGGGACCAGTCACGTATGCATACAGCACCCCTGCACCTAACCTCAGCTACTCCCAGTCCAGCACCACCACCCCGCTTCCTGAGCCAAAACAAAGGTTCCCCACTAATCCCATTGCTAGGGCAGACTTACCTGGCCACAGTGGGGCAGCATGGGCTCAAGCCTACGCATACAGAAACTCTCTTAGCAGGCAGCCTCCTCCGTGGGCTTAGAGGTTATCTTCTGGGGGCTGGCCACACGCCCGCCTTGATGACGGGCCCTGCTCGGTGCTGTGTAGGGCCTGAGTAACCCTTCCTTGTCCACTTCTGTATCCATATCTTTAACTTCTAAATTTCCAGTTTTTATGTCTGATTGCTATGGGACATCTCAATATTAATATGTCATAGGCCATTGCATATTCAACCTGTACCAAACTGATTACAACATGGTACCACTGTTATTTATCCTTCTTATTTTCCAGCTGCCCACTGACATTCTTGACTTTGCTAATATACTTCCCCCCTCTAGGATATTACCATTTCTAATAAAATTAAACATAAATAACACCAAATCTACCTTTCCTCATCCTTCCTGCCACTTCCCTACTCCAGGTTGTCTTTATCACGTACTAGAATTATGAGTTTCCATCTGGAATTTCTGCCTCTAGTGTGCTTTTTTCCATTTAATATCTTTATGGAAATATAAATCACATAGCATAAAATTCACTCCTATAAAGTATACAATTCAGTGACTTTTCGTGTATTCATAGAGTTCCACAGCTGTCACAATAACCTAAGACCATTTTTATTACCCCCCAAGTAAACCTCGTAATGAACAGTGACTTCCCATTCTTCTTCCTCCCTAGTCAACCACTAATTTACTTTTTTGCTTTTTACACAGCCTTTATGGAGATGTAACTCACATACCCTACAATTCACCCGTTTAAGGCATACGGTTCGCTGGATGATTGTGCGTTCACAGTTATGCAGCCATCAACACATTCTTTTTAGATCTTCATCATCCCTCAGAGCAGCCCCATACCTGTGGGCAAGCACTCCCCATTCCAGTCCCCTACTGTCCCACTTCTCTGTCTCATGCCACCAGTAATCTGTCTCTATGGATTTGCCTGTTTTTGACATTTTGTGTAAAACGGAATAGTATGTGTAGTCTTTCGTCCTACCTTCTTTCACTTAGCATACTGTTTTCAAGGTTCATTCAAGCTGCTTTTCATTGCTGGATGATATTTGATTGTATGGATATGCCATGTTTTATTTGTCCATTTTTTATTAGTTGAAGCCTTTGGTTGGGGTTATTTCTATTTTTTAATAATATTTCTGTTATTTTTTTGGCTATTATCAAGAATGCTGCTGTGAACATTCATGTACAGATTTTTGGGTGGATGTATGTTCTCACTTTCTTGGGTATGGCCTAGGAATGGAATTATTAGGTCACATGGTAGCACTGTGCTTAACATTTTTGAGGCAGTGCTAAGTGGTTTTCCCAAGTGGCTGGACCAGTTTTCATTGCCTCCAGCAAGGTATAAGGCTTCCATTATCTTCAGTGTTCTCCTTGTTATTATAGTACCACTTGCTAAAGAGACTTTTTGAATATCAATCTATAGTAACTTATGTCTAGGCTCCCAATTCTATTTCATTGATCTTTATGTCTACCCTTTAAGCCAGTACTACACAGTCTTTGTTACTATGGCTTTGTAGTAAGTTTTGAAGTGGGAATATATTAGTCTTCCAACTTTGTTCTTTTTTCTTAAAATTGTTCTGGATATACGAGGTCCCTTGGATTTTCATATAAATTTTAGCAAAGAAGCCAGCTGGGATTTTGATGGGGATTTCCTTGACTCTGTAGATCAATCTGGGAGGTGGGAGAGCAGGGCAGGGATATTGTCATCATAACAGTATTAGGTCCTCCTATCCATGAATATTGGGTATCTTTCCATTTACTTAGGTTTTAAAAAATTTCTTCCAACAGTATTTTGTAGTTTTCAGTGTACAAATCTTGCTCTTATTTTAATTTATTGCTAAATATGCTGTTCTTTATGATACTGCTGTAGTGCAGTTCTTTTTTTTTTTTTTTTTTTAATTTTTTTATTTATTTGACAGAGACACAGCGAGAGAGAGAACAGAAGCAGGGAGAGTGGGAGGGGGAGAAACAGGCCTCCCGCGGAGCAGGGAGCCTGATGCGGGGCTCGATCCCAGGACCCTGGGATCATGACCTGAGCCGAAGGCAGACGCTTAACGACTGAGCCACCCAGGCGCCCCTGTAGTGCAGTTATTTTCTTAATTTTATTTTTGTATTGTTCATTATTATTGTAAAGAAATAAAATTGATTTTGGTATATTGATCTCATTATATCCTGCTACTTTGTGTAATCTGATTATTTAATAATGTTTTTGTGGATTCTTTGTGATTTTCTATATACAGGATTATGCCATCTATGAATAAAGGTTGTTTTAGTTCTTCCCTTCCAATCTGAACACCATTTATTTCTTTTTCTTACATTATTGTCCTGACTAGAACCTCAAGTATGATGTTGGTTAGAAGGGGTGAGAGTAGACATCCTTGTCTTGTTCCTTATCTTAGGATGATTCTTCTACTTTTTTACTATTAAATATTTTGACTGTGGGTTTTCCTAGTTTGTTGAGTGTTTCCATCATTAAAGTACTGGATTCTTCTCTCAAATGGTTTGGTTTTTTTGTATTAAAATGACCATTTTTTTGTTCTTTATGGTATTACATAAATTGTTTTTGTATGTTAAACCAACCTAGCAATTCTGGTATAAGTTTTACTTGGCTCTTGTGTATATTTCCCCCTTTTATTTTGTTTATGCTGTTGGATTTGGCTTCCTAATTTTCTTCGAGAACCTTTGTATCTTAAATTCATAAAGATATTCGTCTATAGGTTTCTTTTCTTGTAATGTCTTTGTCTGTTGTGGTACCCAGACAGTACTGGTTTTATAGAAACAGTAAGTACTCCTTCCTCTTTCATTTTTCTGGAAGTTTGTGAAGGATTAGCATTAATTCTTAATTAATTATTTGTAGAATTCAACATTAAAGTCTTGTGGGCCTAGGATTTTCTTTGCAGGACATTTATTGAGAATTTAGTCTCGGCTTATCTGTCAAATTTTCTGTTTCTTCTTAGGTCCGTTTTGGTAGTTTGTGTCTTTGTAGGAATTCATCCTTGTCATTCTGTCATCTTAGCTACCTAATTTGATGGCATACAATTGTTCATAATATTTCTAAAACATAAACTTGGATACGCAACCCTACTCCTTAAAACTATTAAGTGCTTTTTAGTACCTTTAATTTTAAACCTTTAAAGTTATATTTAAAATGACTTAAGGCTTTGTTTAATTTGGTTTCTGCTTTTCTCTCCACTTTGAGACCATGCCCCCCCCCCACATACACACCCCAAGTCATTCTTATAATTCAGCCATAGAGCACTTCTTCCTGTTCACTAGACACCATTTCTTTAGGTCTTAAACTATGCTTTTACCTCCAACTAGAGTACTTTATTGCCGCTTTTCTGGTATTTAGTTCATACTCATCCTTAGATGACACTTCTTATAGAGAAACCTGCTCTTATTGCCCACAGCTGAGTTAGAGGACTTTCCTTTTTGACCATTTAGACCTGAATTTTCCTTTTATTGTGAAACAGATCACACTTTTATTTATTTATTACATGTCTTTCTTGATGACTCTTGAATGGGGTTAGAGATATTCAGGAAAGGAGAAATCAAGGATGACTCTCAGGGTTTCTTGGTTCAATATTTAAACAATAAGATAACGAAGAGCAAGTTTCCAAGAATAAGATGTTTTGGAAATGGTGCATTTTTGGAAATGGTGCATTTTTCTAGTATAATATTCAAATGGAAGTGTACAAGAAGAATGTGTACATGTGGTTCTTAATTTCAGTAAAGCTATCCTGTGGTATGTATGTCTTCCTGCTTTGTCAGGTTGTGTGCTCCTTGGCTGCAGGGACCTGGGCTTGCTCCTCGGGCTCTGTTGGTGGCCTTTCACAGATCTCAGTAACTACTCGTTGAATTGAGTTGTAAATAACAATGCCATGTGTCTGTATATCATATTTTAATTTTATTGTAAATATCTTACTTGGAAAGTAGGCCCAGTGGAAGGAGTAATGGCTGATTGTAGAAAATTTTAGTTTGGGAAAAATCCTGTTTTGTTTTTTTTTTTTTTTTCCTTTTTACAACAATTTATTGATGCATTTTCATTTCAACAATCTCAAATCTTATTTTATGAATTCAACTATTTCCCTTGCCCTTTTTTTCTTTTAAAAATTGTTTTATTCTTGTCCTAAATACTTTTGTATTTTTCACATGAGGTGAATTATGCTCTCTTCTGTCTTCTGTGTAGGACTATAATGACGAAATCAGGCAAGCACAGCTCCAAGAATTAACATACTTGAACGGTGGTTCAGAAAATGCGGATGTACCAGTTGTTCGAGGGAAACCCACCTTGCGTACAAGAGGTGTACCAACCCCAGCAATAACCAGGTAGGTGTAATTAATTGACTTAACATTTTGTTGTTAGAATAGGGTACCATGGCAACAGTTTTAATGTCTGCTTTATTAATAGTCAAGCAGCTCTATCAGTGTATCAGTACAAAGCCTGCAAGAATATATTCAGACATTATGATGTCGTAATTAAGGGGATTCACTATGCTTGGACTGAGATCTTCCTGGGTTTAAATAGAACCTGTACCACTTAACTGGCTGATGACTATAGACAAGTTTATTTATCTCTCTAACATTAATTTTTTAATTTTTTAAAATGAAACTTGTTTTAAAGTAATAGCATTGATATGCAAATTGAGGTCCTGGAAGCATGTGCCTTCCCCATTGAGTGTAGGATTAGGCCAGTTCTTTGCCACATCTCCAGTGTTGAGCACAGTGTCAGGCACCAAGTGAGTATCTAAAGCCTGTTGTCATTTTATTCACTGAGAATGCTCTGTGGTATCTGAAAACTCCTCAGCTGGTCCAGGTACACAGAATTTTTTTTCTGTCTTTGGATTGATGACTACTTTTAATATGAAAAGTGTTTTAATGAATTCATAAGACTGTTTAAGCAAAACCCGTATATTGAGATATGACTATCTCAGATTTATTTGAAAAATTTTAATTTTTTAATCTTTGCATCCAAAAGAACTCTGTAGAAAGAAGTAACACAGATTTTTCATTGGTGACTGTATATATTTTTTCAGATAGAATTTTGCATGAAATAATTTAAAATAGCATTCTTTTATATCTCCATTTGGGGGGAATAAAAAGTCAGTTTTCTTATTGAGTGTTGCTGATCAGTGTATGGTCAAAGAGAGCAATTACAAATAGGTGTTATTGCAATGTAAAATAAACAGATCTGCTCTGTACCAAGTGGATTTTCTCTATAAAAAAGGCTAATAATAATGGGATTGCTGTTGATGGTTTAATGATACTATTTAGGTGTTCAGTAAATGGTAAATCCCTTTCATTTTCATTTCTTCTACCATTAAATTTACTTTAAATCATAAGAAATTACAGTTGAACCTTGATCATTGTGGGGGATAGGGGTACTGACCCCTTGCATAGTCAAAAATCTGTGTATAACTTTTGACTCCCCAAAAACTTAACTAATAGACTACTGTTGACTGGAAGCCTTCCGATAACGTAGTCGATGAACACGTATTTTGTATGTTATATGTGTTAAATACTCTATTATTGCAATAAGATAAGTTTGATAAAAGAAAATGTTACTAAGGAATTCATGAGGAGGAGAAGATGCATTTACACTATGTATTTATTGAAAAAAACCTGTGTGAAAATGGAGCCGTGCAGTTCAAACCTGTGTTGTTCCAGGGTCGTCAACTGTACTTGCTTCCTTAGTTTCCTGTGGCTGCTGGGATGAATTACCACAAAGTTGCCAGCTTTAAACAATAGAGATTTATCACTTCTGGGGGCTAGATGTCCAAAATCAGTATTGGCCAGACCACAGTCAAGGTGTTGGTGGTGCTCCCCCCTCTAGAAGAGAGTCCTTTCCTCGCCCCTTGCAGCTCCGGGTGCTGCCAACAAGCCTTGACTTGTGGCCACATCACTCTGGTCTCTGTCTGCATGTCAATTTCTGTCATGTCTGTCTTTCATCTGCATTTGCTTCCCTCTTCCACATGATAGCATTTAGGACCCACCTGGATGATTCAGAGTATTCTCCCATCTCAAGATGCTTCCGATAATCACATCTGCAAAGGCTCTTTTTCTAAAGAAGGCAACATTCACAGAATGAATCTCCTGAACAGAGGGCATAGAGAAGAGAGCACACTCGGTGCCACTGTTGAGGGCACTTTTTAGGGGATGCTGTGTTCCTTAAACCAGAGCTGTCATTTTGACTAAGATAATTTCTAATTTCCCTGTCAGTTTTTTTGTGTTTGTTTTAAGATTTTATTTATTTGTTTGTCAGAGAACGAGAGGGAGCACAAGCAGGGGGAGCTGCAGGCAGAGGGAGAAGCAGGCTCCCCACGGAGCAGGGAGCCCGATGCGGGGCTCGATCCCAGAACCCTGGGATCATGACGTGAGCCGAAGGCAGACGCTTAACGACTGAGCCACCCGGGCGCCCCTCGCTGTCAGGTTTTAAATTAAGTTGAAAATGTTATGTTATGAACAGGTGAGGAAGGCAGAAGCTTTTTGGTTTTTAGATTATAGTATCTGGAGAAACACCTCTGTCTGCCCAGATGAAAAATTATTCCTCTTGATGATGCGTATACATTGCTTGCCATTGAAAGCCTTTCCATTGTCTTGACAGTGAATGTTGTCTTTGTGGTGGAGTATGGCTGGTTAGTGCTCGGCACTGGGCAGAGCACTTTACACACACCCTGCCTTCTTTCCTCCATTTGATTATGGGCCTCCTCAGTACCAGATCTTTCAAATACTCTGCTTTTTTACAGCGTAATATTCCTCTTCATAGAAGAGGTACTCAGAGCCCTCCTGTATTCTTTCTTAAGGCCTCACTCCGTTTAGTCTTTATTGATTACTTTGCCATATTTCCTGTGTGTTCCACCCCTGGCTGGAAACTGCTTATTTCATGAAGTTGGTGCTCACGTCCTCCCAATACGTTTGTTCTCATTATTCCTCTGCCCACAGTTCTGTAACCCCTCTCAGCCCCTCACCTGTTTACATCCTACTTCTCTTTGTGTCTCACACCAAAGCTTATTTTAACACTTCTACTGTTTCTACTATTGATTACTTTTCTAAGCATTTACAGATATTAACTAGGTTACACCTCATATCAACCCTGTGAGGGGGGCACTGGTGTGTTAAGTCACCATTTTACAAGTGAGGGAGGTGATGACTTGTCCAAGATTTGTAGACCCTGGTTCCACAGTCTGTGCCTGTCCCCTGTCTTTGATCCTCCCCTTGGATTTCATCCAGAGTCGGGCTTTCTTCCATCCATTCTGGCACTGCATTTCTTCCATAGAGTTTTGACTCTGTCATGTTTACTGCATTTTTATTGCAGCCCATGATGGCACCTTTAATACAAGCTATGGTGAAAATACTTTTATGTTTTTTACTACTTTTTCTCATTAAATCACATATAGTAACTTGCGAAACTAATATGCACATCTCACAGAATAAAAATAAATGGATGTGGAAATTAGGACAGAAAGTTACAAAACCCTAAGGGTGAGGTTAGTACACAAGAGTACAGTCACAGAGTTGGTCTTCGAATTATGCTTTGAGCTTCCTTGTAACTCAAGCCGAGGAAAACATGGGCATCAATTCACATTGTCTCAAGGTCTAAAAAAGTAATAAAACAGAAGACAGATGTACTCATCGAAGCCCAGGGCCTTCTGGTCCTCAGACCTGTGACAAATCTCTCCAGTGTGCAGTCATCAGTAGATCTTTGCCATATCCAGTCCCTCAGTACACCATTTTGATTTTACCTCTGAAATAAACCTTAAGTCTGGTTTTCATTAATCACCTCTTCCATCCCCCCTAATCTAGCCACACTGCTCTTCCACTTTTAATTTGCAGTCTTTAATGACCTGTTAAAATTAGCTTTTGTCTGCTCCCTGCCTCAGTTTCTCTGGTGGCTCCCTTTGCAGCTACAAGAATACCCAGACTTCCTGCTGTGCTCGACAATACCCTCCTCTTCATCTGGCGATCTCCCTGCCCTTTCTGACCTTGTGGTTTTCTGCACTGTGGCCAGGCTGGTCTCCTAACTGTCTGGTAAACTGACCAAGCTTATTTCCCTCCCAGGCCCTTTGCATTCACTGCCCCCGCTGCCCCCACCTCGGGACGCTTTGTCTGGGGCATCACGTTGTAGGGAGACCTAGGCACGTGTCTGGGAAGCCGTACTGATCGCCTTGCTGAGAGTCATCGTCCCCCAGTCCCACAGCTGGGGTACAGCATCCTGTCTCGGTCCCTTAGTAGCATTTATTACGCTGAATTCTGCCTTTTTTATTTGTTCACATTTTCATTGGCTTCTCCTCATTATAATGTAAACCCGTAAAGGCTCTTGTGTCCCTAGGACCTGGTATAAAGGATTCAGGCAGTAAATAATTGTTAAGTGAATATGGTACAATAGCAAATCCTTCAGGCTCTTTTTGATCAAGTGTCGATCATTTACAATATTTTGTGTTAATGTGGTTCGCTGTCCCATGACTGAATGTACTAGGGGAATAACTTTGTGGGAATGGTCACACAGTTGTCACCACTTTGGAATTTTAGACTGGAACAAGTTACTGCTGGAGTCTTCGTCAATGTTCCGCACTGTTACCACTTCAAGATACTTTTCAGCTGAAAGGTGTAAATGACCTAAAATTAAATCCTGCAGTGGGAAGTAGTACGTGTTTTAATAAAGCCTTTGTTTCAGTTCAAATGGGAGAACTAAACATCCCCTTTGTTAACTCAGGAGGTAGGGCGGTGTCCTTACTTCCGGTCTGTCCTGTGCATGTCTCCAGAAACACTGCTGTGAAATGTGGCATCCCCCGCTCTTCGCGCAGACCCCACAGAGAAGGAGGCTGTGGAGGTGGGGCCACTCCAGGCAGCACGCTTTGGGCAGGTCCTCCCCGCCACCCTGACCTGCTGCCCAGCGGTCTGGCTAGGCAGTCTCGAACCCACGGGGGTGCTCCCTCCACCCTTTCCTCAAAACAGCTGCCTTGTTCTGTGTTGCTTTTCTCCCAACCTTTACTCTGGCCATCTGGCCCTTCCTCCCAAGTAGCTGGCAGTCTTACCTTCCTTGCATTTGAGACCAGAAGCAGTAGGAAGAAGAGTGGACCAAGCAGGTGAAGCCTGCCTTTCTGAGGAGTGAGTACATGTTCATCAGTTCTGGCTGCTGAATGTGGTGGTTTTGACCCAGGACATGAAGCTGACACAGTGCTCAAGGCTTTTTATAAGCTTTCATTAAATTGGGGAAATTTTCAGCTCTGGTTTCTGTACATTTTTTCCCTGCCCTTTCCTGTCTTCTCTCATGGAGTTCCACATTAAATCTTTTGGCTGCATTTCCCAAACTATATGCCAAGGTGCTGGGGTTCTGCAGTGTTTCCCGGGACCCCCGCAGTCCTCAGCATCTCTTACATACTGCTTGAGCTCTCAGCTTAAGGTAATTGTTTATACTTTCAACATTAGATTGTGCCCCACTGACATCTTATCTTTGTAAAACCGGCATTTTGGCAGTTTCTGTGTTAAACAACAAGTGGCCACAATTCCTTTGCCTCTAGGGCACTACATAACTTCTCAAACATGAGGTCGGATAGGACAGTCACTCGCGGGTCCTCATCTACACTGATTTCCATGTGATTTCACTTTTTGTTAAAATCGATCGTGAATATCATAGATGCTAACGGTTGTTTTAGTGATTGAAAATGAGGTATTTTCCCCCATAATGTATGAAGTTATGAGAATGTTATCAGGAAAACTGAATAGTTAATATAAGAGTCATAATTTATATTTCACCAGTATATGATATGATTTGTGTTAATCTACCCATCTATATTAAAAATCCTTGTTTTTTTTTTTTTAACTAAAGACACAGGAAAATGACAATATATTTCTTTTTCTACTAGCCCACATTATAGGTAGGCATTTTCTATTAAAAAATAGCAACACTTTCTTGGGATGTAATTTAAATTATTTGATTCCCTTTGTTGGACTTACCTTCTCAGGACATTCTACCACCAAACTGTCAGAACAGAAGTCACCCTCCTCTCCTTCCTTCTGATCTAATAAAAACCTAGGCATTGGTACGTGACACGTGTGCCCCACTTCCCAGGCAGAGAGTAGTAGACAACTTTCCTGGGAAATGAGTTTCTCTTCTTTTCTTGCCATAAGGTTCACGGATTTCTCCTACTGAGCTGCTCCCTCGTTCCTCAGTATCCACTTGCTTTCTGTTCCAATGGTCCCTGAGGGCGTATTAGTGAGTGGCCATACTGGAGTGGATTAAGGGGAAACAAAAGGAGAAAATGGAAAATGTGTGGTTTCTTTTAAAATCATTTTAATAGGCTTTGGGAAGACAAAAACCAAGGCAAATAGTGTTATAAGTAGTGTGAGAACTTTGTACAAAAGCTTGTAATTCCGAAGCCAGCCAGGGGCCCGCAGGTAAGAACGGCAGCTAAGCGCGGTTCTCCTGGTCACAGCTTGGTGGACCACGTACGTGCCAAGTGCAGCATACGGCCAGATAAATGTTCTCGGCCCCCCTGCAGGCGTCAGTGCCAACTGGAGGAAGGTTTTTGACATCCAGTTTGCCAACTGAGTTTTCCCTACGATAATATTAAACAAGATCTGATAAACTGAGACAGTTTGGGGCGGATGGAATCAAGTGTGTTCACGTGCCAGTGGGACTATCCTCCCACCACACCCTGGTTTTTCAGAAGCTTTTTTTTTTTTTTTTAAGATTTTATTTATTTATTTGACAGAGAGAGAGACAGTGAGGAGGGAACACAATCAGGGAGAGTGGGAGAGGGAGAAGCAGGCTTCCCGCCGAGCAGGGAGCCCAATGCAGGGCTTGATCCCAGGACCCCGGGATCATGACCTGAGCCGAAGGCAGACGCTTAACGACTGAGCCACCCAGGCGCCCCTCAGAAGCTTTAATGTATTTCTTCTTCTTTGAAAATCAGTCTATTCCTGCTGTTAGGTCATTTAATGTCACAGAGTATCTTCGAGCTCTTTCTGTGACAGGGATTGAAGTTACAGAGATGGCTAAGTCATTATTTTGACTTCAGGGAGTTTAAGAAGCAAAAGTCAGAGAAACAAGTAATTATGGCAGACTGGTGTAAAAAGGGGATGGGAGATATGAAAACAAGTGGAATGGAAATAGAAATGAGGGGCAGATAATTTTTTAAAGTATTGTATCTACTCATTTGAAAGAGAGCACATGAGCGGAGGGGTGGGGGCGAGGGAGAGGGAGAAGCAGATTCCCTGCTGAGCAGGGAGCCCAGTGACCAGAGCCTAAGGCAGATGCTTAATCAACTGAGCCATCCAGGCACCCCATAAGGTGCAAATGACTTTGAATGGGGAGCATGGGTATAAGGCAAGACAGTGCCAGAGGGAAGTCAGCCCAAGCAGGGGACAGAGACGGGAAAGTAGAAAAGATGGGGACTGTTGGCTTGGCATTTGGGTGTGACTCTGTGGGAAAATCAGTCCCCTGGCTCTTTCGAGCTGTAGGTCCTCAGGGGATTTCTCCCCAAGCTAAGCCCTGGTTTCCTTGGCTGTAAAATGGAGCTAGAACACTGAGCCCACACTAATCCAAACCCTGCTTAATTTTTATCATGTCCATGGGCTTAATTTATTCAACTGTGCCATGATTCCTTTTCCGATTACGCAAAATGATCCCACATCACAACTTGAATTCTTATGGAGGACCTTGGGCAAAGTACACATCTCTCTTAAACTCCTTTACTATTAATTCACTGTTATCAGAGAGGAAGAAGACTTGTCCTGCATAGTTGCAAAGGCAGAAATAGGGCCGTTAGAAATGATGAAGACTTTTGCAATTTTTATTTTATTTATTTTATTTTTATTTTTATTTTTAAATAAAGAAGAAAAGTAAAAGCATGCTAACAGAATTGGAAGATAGTGACAGGCTTCAAAGTAAGGAATGAGCTCCCTGTCTTCAGGGAGGATACATCACTGGCGGGAAAGAGAAGATAAATGCATTTCTTGCACTTTATAAGAGGTTGTGCTTCTCACACTGTTTTACTAAGAACTAGTTGGTAACTTCTTGAAGAAGAAACAAGTTGCCTTAGATTTATTTTATACCCTGTACAATGTATAATAATGAAACAGTTGCTCATGAATTTTTCTTTAATTGTGTTGGAGATGGGATGGATCCCAGAATGAAGAACAGGTCTGTAAGTTCTGGGTCCAAACCAGGAGCAGCATCACCCAAGAGCTTGTTGGAAATGAAACCCCAGACCTCCTGGCTCCCAACTCTGCCCCGACACGGGTCCTCGCTGGTGATGAGGACGCACAAGAAGTGTGGACATGCTGCCCTAGAACCACATTTCAGATCATCTCTAAAGGTGCTAAGAGTAAGGGCTGCCAGAGGATCTGGAAGCTTTGGTCGTCACTGGCTTTGACGATTTCTTTTGCACGTTCTGAGGGATTATAACCGCAGGCTACGTTCCCTGTTTGCTTTTATCTAGCCTCTCATTCACTTGTCATCTCTGGCAAGAAAGGAAAGTCCCAGAATGATTAAGTTTCCCTCTCAGAAAACCACAGAGATGAAGACAGGTTGTCCATGAGTTTGTTAGGGGGTGTGTGGGAGAAATAAACTGCCCCTTGGGTGGTTAGTGCATCAGGGCACGGGCCTCAGGTGGCCGTCTGGGCAGGTGCGCTTCCTGCTGTGGTACTGGTGGTGCCCAGCGAAGACCCTGCCGTCGGCTCCCTCGGGCACAGCCTGTGACCCGCTGTGGGCCCGGCCCAGTTAGGAATGCTGGGGCTGGGCGCCCGGGGGCTCAGTCGTTGGGCGTCTGCCTTCGGCTCAGGTCGTGGTCCTGGGGTCCTGGGGTCGAGCCCCGCATTGGGCTCCCCGCTCGGCGGGAAGCCTGCTTCTCCCTCTCCCACTCCCCCTGCTTGCGTTCCCTCTCTCGCTGTGTCTCTCTCTGTCAAGTAAATAAATAAATAAATAAATCTTAAAAAAAAAAAAATGCCGGGGTTGGCTTGAGCCTTCAGGGCTTCTGCCACCAAAGTCATTGTTTTACCCAATACTTTTTGTTCCTCATAAAATTTATAGACAAAAGCCAAACACTGTAGTAGTGTATGTTTATACTCTTTCTCTACCAGTCTGCATTCTTGCTCTGAAATGTATAGAGTGTGCATAAAGGTGCTGTTGCTAACTGATGTGATCTATACCTTCTACCTGTTCTCTCCTCATCCTCCGGTAAGCAGCCCAAGGAAGGTGTCAGGACAGATTCCAAGTGGAAGACTGTGTAATAATTACCACTTACTAAGTGCCTGAGTTAGGTTAGGCACTTTATACATCCTGTGTGTAACCCTCACGACTGTCTGCAAGAGCTAGGTATTATTGAGGCCATTTTACAGGTAGAAAACTGAGGCTTGGCAACCAAATGACAGAGCAGATTTGAGTATGGGAATGTTGGAACTCAGAGCATGTACTTTTTCAACACATCCTAAAACCTCTGCCAATCTATAAATAATTAGTTCCTGATGAATCAGTCATTCAGAGCATTGTTCCCATGAAAGTACCTGTTCACAGACCTTTCTGGATTATTTCCCTATCTGCGTTTCAAACCAGGAACCAGGGTCTCGCTGCTGAAGAATGCAAACAGAAAGAACCATGACCATCACAACGATTCGTCTGCTTCCAAGCTTTCTGTTCAGATGGGTGATCCTTCTTTCCCGTTAGCCTCATTCTGAACAGTGTGGCAACCTAATTTTATCACTTTGAATCAATTTTTCAAGTAAAAAAAAATAAATTCCCATTGATTATCATTATTTCATCTAACAGACATTTTTTTCTCTTCTTGTCCCCATGTTATCAGTCCAGCTGTTAAACTTTACACTGAACTTCATTTGTAGCATTCAGTGGATACTTTGGAGATTGATGGGATTTTTATGTTAGCCTGCTACTTTCCCCCATTTCTTCCTCTCATCAGAGTATCCTCTGAAGCAACTGTGCTGCTTCACACAGTTCTCATGGAATTTCAAACACTTAAGAATGACTCTTCAAAGGATCTTTCATAGATAAGTATCCAGAGCTACATATATCAAATGACTTGTCTGAAATTCTGTAATAGATAGTTTAGTATGAGTCCATATACCCAGAGGGCACATAACCAAACAGGGTAGATGATGCTGGGAAAGAATTGTGAGCTTCTTGAATATATAAATTTATGTCTTTCAATTTGATGGAACACTTAAATTTATAGATTCAGAAAACATGCTGAATGTTTTCTGGTCCATGTAGTACCTTGGATGGCAGGGATGGGGTATTAGATAAGGAAGCAGGGGCCTTAGTTTGAATAAACACAGATTAACTGAAATATCACATAGGAATTAGATCTTCTCTAATCATATTGAAGATGGTTCTAGATATATCCTGGAGATAAAAAGATGAGTAAGACTAGAAAGTATCGTGTCTGTCATTGCAATTGAGAGTGATTGAAATCTACATAAATTGTTGATTTTGATTGAGTAGGAGATGTGCTAGGTACTTTCTGTGTCCTGTGTCATTTTTCCTACATAGTACCACTAAGAAATGGGTTGTGTAACTCACTTCACTCTGGAGGAACTGGCTTGGAAAGTTCAGATTTGATTAGTTTGAATATTAACTAGAAAGCAGAACTTAAGACAATAGGTATAATCAATAATTGAATTCAGGTCTGACTCCAGTGTCCTTTCTCTTGACCACTGCTTTTACTATGCCAATTTTTATAGTCTCGGATGAACAAAAACAGACCGAATTTACAATACTTACAAAAGGAATAATACAAGTTACCTAAGGGTGAAAGTCTTAGATTTTGCATCTTTTTGATGGCTTTAAAGTTTTTAGAAGTACTGGTCAGGTTCTTTGAGGATGTCCCTCATCTTGGATCGGTCTGATGTTTTTCTCAAGATTAGCCTGGGGTTATGGGTTTGGGGAACAAAAAACACAAAGGTGAAGTGTCATTTTCATCCCATGTGTCCGGGGTGCCTACTGTCCACGTGACTTTGTGCTGCTGATATTGCCTCGGTAACTGGGCTGAGGTCATGTTTGTTGGGTTTCCCCACTTAAAGTTACTTTTTTCCCCCATGAAGAGTAGAATATCTACATAAATTATTGGAAGATTTTTCTCTTTTCTCCTGTTTATTATTTCAATCATTTGTTTACATTTGTGGACTTATGGATATTTATATGTTTTATACATTGGTTTAAAATCCAATACTGCTTTATTCTTTTTACTCACACTGTTTTAGCTTTGGCCATTGGGTGTTCTTTCAGTTGGCTCCTCTGCTCCTTTCATATACCCTCATAATTTTTTTATTGGTCATTCATTCATTCGTTCATTCATTTTTGAGTACATCCTTACTTTGTGTTCTACAAGTAGCTCGAGCATCATCTTGCATACTTCCTGCTCTAGTCCTGGAATCGGCCATGTCTCCAAGGAGCCCCAGTTCCTTTTATTGGAGAATGGTGTGAGAGACCAAGATCTGGGTGCTGGTTCTGCTTCTTGCGGCTGGTGTATCCTTGCTTCCAGGCCCTGTCAGCTGACAGAGCATGGAAGCATGTATACTAGTAGCCCATGTATGTATACACATCTGTGCATCTTTCCGTGTGTGACCGCCTGTACCTATAGTAAATGAATCAAGAGTTGATACTCATGTCTCTGATTCCAATCCATTACCATAGTGTTCATTCTAGCCTCTTCCCCTTGCTTATCTGTAACCTTCAACACAAGAAGGGTGGCTTCCATCATCCACCATCCATTTAATTGCTCGAGTTCAGTGTATGTGTAGAGTGTATCAGAATCATTACCTATCCCTGCACCCCTCCTCATGGGAAATAAGCCTGTCCCCTAGACCAGTGCTTATGTGCACTTTCTTTTGCCTTTAGTCTTACAAGCTTCACTCATTTCTATATTTATTTTATTTTAATTTATTTTAAAGATTTTATTTATTTATTTGACAGAGAGAGACACAGCGAGAGAGGGAACACAAGCAGGGAGAGTGGCAGAGGGAGAAGCAGGCTTCCCACTGAGCAGGGAGCCTGATGCGGGGCTTGATCCCAGGACCCTGGGATCCAGACCTGAGCTGAAGGCAGACGCTTAATGACTGAACCACTCAGGCGCCCCTCTAAATTTATTTTACCTCTCAACTTCATAAAGGTATTTTATATGTTTTTAATGCAGTTAAAATATTTTGTCACATTTAGCATTCTTAGAAACCTTTAATTTCCTAAATAATATATATATTTTTAGTTTACATACATTAAAGTTCACTCTTTGTGCTATAAAGTTCTGTGGGTGTTGACAAATGATTTGTGTCACATATCCACCATTTCAGCATCCTTCGGAATAGTTTCGGCCCCCTAAAGTGTTCTACTGCTTCACCTGTTCAACCTTCCCTCCTCCCCTCAATCTGTGTCTACCACTGGTTCTTTTTTTTTTTTTTAACTCATCATTAGTTTTTTTTTTTTCTTTCCCAGTATGTCCTATAATTGGAGTCCTATAGTACATAGCCTTTGAGATTGGCTTCATTCACTTAGAAACATACGTTTTAGGTTCATCCATAGCTTTTTCTGGTTTGTGAGGTCATTTCTTTTCATGGCCAAATAATATTCCTTTGTATGTGTACACCCCAGCTTGCTTATCCATTCACCCCTTATAGGGCATCTTGGTTGTTTTAGCCACTATGCATAAAGCTTCAATGAACATTCATGTGCAGGTTTGGGTGGGTAAATACCTAGGAATACAGTTGCTGGGTTGTATGGTAATACCGTGTTTAGCTTTGTAAGAAAGTGCCAAACTGTCCTCCTAAGTAACTGTACTCTTTTGCATGCCCACTGGCAATGAATGAGAGAGCACCTTGTCCTTCACATCCTCACCATCAATTGGTATATTGTTTCTTTTGATTTTAGTTATTCTAATAGATATGTTTTAATTTGCAATTCCCTAATGACAAATGATATAGAACATTTTTTTCCTTTGGTTATTTGCCATCTTTATAACTTCTTCTGCCCATTTTTTAATTGGATTTTCTTATTGTTGAGTTTTAAAAGTTCTTTGTATATTTTGGACACAGGTGTTTTTTATCAGATATATGTTTTACAGATATTCTCTCCTTTTCTGTGATTTGTCTCTTCCTCTCTGAACAGTGTCCTTTTCAGAGGAGAAGTCTTTAATTTTAAGAAAGTTCAGCTTACCAATTTTTATTTCATGGATTATGCTTTTCATATTGTATCTAAAAACTCATCATCAAACCCAAGTCACACTGATTTCTTGATTTCTTCTGAATTTTCTTCTATAAGTTTTATATTTTATGTTAGGTCTAAAATCCATTTTGAGTTAATTTTTGTGAAAGATGTGTCTAGTTCTTTTCTCTTTTTTTTCTTTTGTGGCATATGAATATCTATTTGTTTGAGCACTATTTGTTTAAAAGACTTCACTGAATTGTCTTTGCTCCTTTGTCAGTAGTCACTTGACTATAGTTCTGTGGATCACTTTCAGGTCTGTTTCTTTTCTTCCACTGTTCTGTGTGTCTATTTTTTCCATCAGTACTTACTACCTTGATTATTGTAGCTTTATAATAAGTCTTGAAATCAGGTACTGTGAGACATCCAAAATTTAGTTCTTCAGTATTGTGTTATCTGTTCTGGGTCTTCTGTGCCTTTCTCTATATTCTCCAGAATATGTTTGTCAGTCTACAAAGTAGCTCTTGGGGATTTTGATTGGGATTATATTGAGTATAAATGTCAAGATGGGAAGAATTGGCAACTGAACAGTATTGACTGCAACAATCATTAAGCATGAGGTATTTCTCCTTTGATTTATTTCATCAGAGTTTTATGGTTTTCTACAGAGAATAGTTGTACATATTTTGTTAGATTTGTACCAAAACATTTCATTTCTTTTGTTGCTTTAATAGATGTTATTATTTTGTATTTTTTAAAAAATTTTTATTATGTATTTTTTTAAAGACTTTATTTTTTTAGAGCAATTTTAGGTACACAGCAAAATTGAGAGGAAGGTACAGAGTTTTCCCAGAGGCTCCTTGCCCCCACACATGCGTAGGAAAATATGAAACACTTCATAAATTGGTATGTCATCCTTGAGCAAAGACTATACGAATCTTCTCGGTATTGTTCCAATTTTAGTATATATCTTGCCCAAACAAATACTGTTAAATTATGTTTTAATTTCAAATTTTAGTTGTTCATTGCTGGTATATGGTATATATTGTTGAGTTATTAACTTTGTATTCTGAGACCTTGTTTTTGTGCAGTAAGCTCTAGGAGTTTTTGTTTGCTTGTTTGCCTGCTTTGTTTTATTTTGTGATGATTCGGAATTTTTATATAGAAATGATGTCACGTAAATAAAATTTTATTTCTTCTTCCACAATCTTCCACAATCTTATTCCCTTTTCTTACTGAATTAGGACTTCCAGTAAAATTTGAGTAGGAGTAGTAAGAGTGGCCATCCTTGCCTTATTCCCAATCATAAGGGAAAAGCATTCAGTTTCCCTCACCATTCAGTATGATAGCAATTACAGGTTTTTGTAGATTTTTGTTTCAACTTGAGGAAATTTTCCTCTATTCCTACTTTGCTGAGAATTTTTATCATGAATGATGTTGCATTTTGTTAGATGATTTTTTTTTTAAGCCTTGTTGATATGGTAGATCACATTGATATGCTAGTGTTGAATCAGCCTTACATACCTGGAATAAATCCCACTTGTTCATGGTATATAACTTTTTAATATATCGTTGGATTTAATTTGCTACTATTTTTGAGGAATTGTGCACCTTTGTTCTTGAAAAGATATGGATTTATAGTTTTTGTTTTTTTCATTTCATAATGTCTTTAATGGTTTTGGTTATTAGGAGGCCTCATCCTTTTTCCCCATTGGATGACATGTCTCTTCATGGGGAGGTCAGATATCAGCTAGGCCAGTCCCTTGGCATCTCCCCTAGACTAATATATGGAAGAATTCAGCAGTGAAATCATCTGGGCTTGGTGCTTTTTGTTTTTTGTTTTGTTTTGTTTAAATAGAGGGATGGGGACGGGCAGAGCGAGAGGGAGAACCTTAAGCAGGCTCCACACCCAGTGCAGAGCCTGACGTGGAGCTTGATCTCAAAACCCTGAGATCATAACCTGAGCCAGAATCAAGAGTCGGGTACTTAACTGACTGAGCCACCCAGGTACCCTGGTGCTTTCTTTTTTGAAAGGTTATTACTTTTTCATTGAAGTTCTTTAAGAGACATAACTTTTTTCAGATTACTTAATTCCCCATTTGTGGGATTTGGTCATTTGTATATTTCAAGGAATTAGTACAGTTCATCTAAGTTAACAAATCTGTGGGCCTAGAGTTGTACATAATCTTCCTTTACTATGCTTTAATGCCCTTGAGGTCAGTAGTGATGACCTCAATTTCATTTCTGATATTTTTTTTTGTATTTAGCATATCTAGAAGTTTATCAATTTTATTGATCCTTTCAAAGAAACAGCTTTTGGTTTTGTTAATTTTCTCTGTTAAGTTTTTAGCTATGTATTTGCTATCCCAATCAAACTAAAGAAGGAGATAGGAGATATGTAGGCAGCCACATTATCTGTGACAGTTCTCCTTATTTGGGGGACGTTGTCTGTGGGAGGTGGATCAGGCCAAATCTTTATTCTGTGGCGTAGCCTCATTTTTCTGTCTTCATTTTTTCATAGGCCTTGCACGTTTTTTCAAGATTTTGCTTATGTTGAGCTATTCTTTATACAGTTTCCTTCTTCCTTCCTCTCTGACTTGAAATCTCATATTTTAGAAATACATAAATATGTTGAGTTCTACTTCAGAAAATACCTGTCTTTATTTAACTTAAGAATGGTATTTTAAACTACTATGTGTTCAGTACATTATTTGGGAAGGTACGTTTTATTTTCTCTTTCACGGAACTCTGATGTATACTTTGGTCTTTGCTGGCGGTGTGTTCTCAGTTTGAAGATCTCTCTAGCCTCAGTTTCCTTGTCCATAGACAAGCAGAATATAGCCCACTTCATAGTGTAGGCATGAAGGTTGGATGTGACCCTGGCCTGGCATCACAGAGAAATCCTCAGTAGATGCAGCCTTCCCACATGTCAAAGCTTCCTACTCTGTATCTTAGCCAGAAATTGAGTCTTGGGGTTTCTTTGATGTTACAATATCTATCACTGCTGGATAAGCTGCTTAAATGAGTTAACTTCCTTTTGGTATGAGTTGTTTCTCATTTGCTTTAGTTTTCACTTTGCATGATTTCCTTATTTCTTTTTACAGTAATATGGAACGTTGATTTTCCTGAGGTATAAATGCATGTGAACCATGGAATGGTAGAGAATATGGTGACTATTGCTAACTTGCCCCTCTTGCTTGCAGGGGAAGGGGAGGAGTCACAGCCCGGCCAGTTGGAGTTGGTGTACCACGAGGGACGCCAGCTTCCAGGGGAGTCCTTTCCACCCGAGGGCCAGTGAGTCGGGGAAGAGGACTTCTCACTCCCAGAGCAAGAGGAGTTCCCCCAACTGGGTACAGACCTCCGCCACCACCCCCAACACAAGAGACGTATGGAGATTATGTAAGTTAAGGGGTCAAACGGCCACTATGCTGATCTAATTGAGCCAGTCCACACATAGCATTGGATGTTATAACCCACCCTTACTTGCTGTAGTTCTCGAATATTCTACCTTAGTTCAGCAAACATTTATTGAGTGCTAAATAAGACGTGATACTGGAAGTATAAAAAATGAGAAAGAAATAGCCTCTTTTGTCAAGTAGCATACATCTATGATAGGGAAGGTGAAGTTGGGTGGTGGGGAGGTTCGAGCCCAGGATCAAGGAGACATGTTATCAAACTCTTATAGGTTTTAATGTAACATTCATTCATGTTCCACTCCAGGCTGCCTCTGAGTAATTCAGTCATTTAAAAAAGAATCACCTACATATACCAAGTTGTTTTTTACCCTGAAGTATTTCCTCTTAAGTGCTGTTGTTGAATATGGATTCTTAGTTGAAATTTTTTTCAGTGAAGAAAAACGAAAGTTCCCAATTTTTTATATTAATGCAAATCAGTCAGTGTTTCCATTTACCATTCAATAATTCTTTGATATGGTTCATAGAGTTACCGAACATAAGAGAAAGAAAATATATCCATGGAAACTGAGTAGAGGGGAAGGGCAGAGGAGTTCTTCAACAAGAATACAAGCCCCCTGGGATTCTTCCTGTGACTTCCAAGTTTAACATAAATAAAGAAAATAAGTGGTGGATAGATGTTTCATGTTAGTGATTGAAAGTCTTAAAGAAACAGTACATGAACTATTGTCAAAGAGAAGCAGTGACGGGTGATGGGGCTGAAACAAGAACGGATGGGCTTTCATGTCTTTGTCAGGGAGATCTCTTGCTGGGTGCTGGGTGCCTCTCTGCATAGTGTCTGGAAGGCTGAATTCATTCTCTGGGCCACAGACAACATCTTCAGCTTCATCAGCAGCCACTGGAAAGATGAAAGTCTTTGTCCTGGACGTAGTGAACTTTGTGTCATTCCCTGGGTATGCTGTGTCCTCTCAGACTTCCAGACCTTTATTCGTGCTGCTCTCTCAGCTTGGAATCTCATACTTCCCGTTTGTCCTTGTACACCTAGGTCAGCTATCCCTAGGGAAAGTCAGAGGTGGTAGGAGCTGCTGTATCGAGCATTACTGCTGAGTCACATGTCTCTCTCCCACCTACACTGGGACTTCTGGAGGGGCCAAGATGGTTAGCTTCTGTCTCTCTGTGACTGGCGGAGAATGGGTCCTGAGAACTCAGTGAATTTAACAGATCAGTCCCACAATACTTTCACCATTTTGCTATTCAGCTGGGGAAGGATGTGACCTCTATCTCTTCTCCTTGTTTTTCTCACAGTTTGACATGTTCCTATGTCCTAATATTCCTACCAAACGGACAATAATAATCATGCCTCAAGCTCTTCCACAAATGCGGAGTCTCTTGAACATAACAGACAGTGTCTGTGGTTTTCCACCTGGGCTTATGTGGAGTTCTCTCAGGTTTGGATTAATGTAGGTCTGGTTAGATGGCGTTGCCGTAACCATCAGGCAGAGGGTGTGGAAAACCTGGATCCTCGGCTCCACTGCACCATGAGTATGGTATGAGTCAGGCAAAGTGCTTGTCCGGCTTCACAGTCACATTTCAGAAAGACCTGTTGCCTTTTCTCCATACATTAATTCACCTTTCCACTCAGATGGATTGAATTCCCACTGTGTGAACAAGACACACGTGTCCTCTGTCTCTAGGTGTATACTCTAGTGAATCTAGAATGAAATTAGATGAATACAAATAAACATTTCTTGAAAGGTTCAAGTCCAGGGGAGAAAAGGCATTAAAACAATTGATTTGAAAAGTATTCTGTTCAGTTAATTTACTCCCCTTTCCACTGACTACCATGGATAATGCGACAGTGGCCATGTGGAAGAGTATGTGTGTCCTTTCAGGAGCAGACAGGGTTCGAGGGCTTCAAGGACAAAGGGAGCCTTCACACTCACCTGGTGCTCCTCCAGGCACTAACGGTCACTACGGCCAGAGTTCAGGCATGGCGGCCTCTTCCTGCCACACCAGTGTAGCCTTCAAGTAACCGACGGCCATGTTTGCCGTCCTCGTTTGAATTTATCTGGAGTGCAGCATTGGTAATTTTGTCACGTTCATACAACTCTTGCACATGTGACTGCTTTCTGAGTGTGGTCTGTGCGGTAGAGGTGGACCCACACACACAAAGGAAAGATGGCTGACTCTTGAACAACATGGGTTCCAACTGCATGGGCCCGCCCATATGTGGATTTTTCTGATAATAACTGTATAGTACTATAAATGTATTTTGTGTTCCTTATGATTTTCTTAATATTTTTTCTCTGGGTTTCTTTATTATAAGAGTACAGTATGTAATACATACAACATACGAAACATGGGTTAATCAACTATTTATGTTACTGGTAAGGCTTCTGGTCAGCAACAGCCTATTTACTGGTAGTTAGGTTTTTGGGGTAGTCAAATGTTATACGCAGATTTTCACCTGCACGGGAATCAGTGTTCCTAACCCTGCATTGTTCAAGGGTCAACTGTACTGTCATGAGTACACCCTCTTCCCCAAGTTGAATTACTGTCATGAAGAGTTTGGATTATGTGCTCTGCCTTTCCCTTTGATTTGTATCTGTTACTCCTGGAAACACTTATGGAAGTTAATAGCCAAGAAGAAGGATTTTCCCCATTTCGTCTAGCATTTTGCAAGCCTTCTATACTGTTACAGTGAAAGCTTCAGTAGCTGAACGCTGTACGTAGCAAACAATGTTGGGAGCTGGTGTGAGGAGGAGACACAGTCCCCTCACCTCTGCGGCTCGCCTCAGTAGCTCTGCCCCTCAGGTGTGCTCTTTTCACCTCTTCTTTGTTTCCTGACCCAACTTGAATTTATTTTTTTACTTCTAGCCCTTCTAAACATAGCTTTGCTGTGTCTGGCATATTCCCAGACATTGGCCATTGGTCCTAACTGTTTGAAATCCTGAAGATTATTCACACAACGTGCTTAGCTTTGGAGCATGGGAAGGAGAAAACACCCAAACTTAAAAGAAAATTAAAAAATGTGTTTGTAGGACTTTAGAAGAGGTGGGTATACTAAATGGTATCCAACTTAGAAAGCCTGAGATCCTATAACCCCCCAAAATAGTTATTCATTCATGTGGCAAGTGGGAAAGTTGAAGTTGATCTTTAAAATAATTATCCCATTGAACTGGAATGATCATAAAGTAGCGTCTAAACTCCTTGAGAGTATGGATCCCTCACTTGACATTCACTTTTATATTCCCAGTGCCTAGTATAGTATCTGGTACATAGGAGGTCTTTAATAAATATTTGCTGAATGAGTGAATGAATGAATGAATGTTCTCAAGACTGAGTTTTAAGGGATGCCTGGGTGGCCTTGGTTAAGCGTCTGCCTTTGGCTCAGGTCATGGTCCCAGGGTCCTGGGATTGAGTCCTGCATTAGTCTCCTTGCTCAGCCGGGAGCCTGCTTCTCCCTCTGCCTACCACTCCCCCTGCTTGTGCTCTCTCTCTCTCTCTGACAAATAAATGAAATAAAATAAAAAGACTGAGTTTTTAAAAAAATTTACATGTGTGGAGAACCCACCCCAGATGCCTCTTGTGTGGTTTTCATTTTTAGTCATTTAGCAATTTATATATAACTTCATTATTAGCATATAGCTGTATAGTGCAATCATTAGTATACATCTATTTCAGCAGATTATAAACTTCTAGGGAAAAACACTGTGTCTCTAGCCCGTAGCATAGTGTCTGGCACATTATATCCACTTAGTAAATCTTCACTGGATTGGGGACCCAATAAGTTTTCCTAATGAAGGTTACCATTGATCTTTTCTAAGTCATTACTGTAACCATCCGGTGGGAAGCAGTGTGACAGTTGGCATTTGAAAAAACATGTTGCCTTAGTTATCCTTGTCTTCTGGTGCTCAAAGGGCAGTTACAGGTTACAAAGAGATAAGACTAATTCTGTGTAGCTCCTGAAAGTAGTAGACTAACATAAACCTCATCTCAGTATAAGAATGAACTTTCCAGAACGATGTAATATTTAATGAGAAACTACTCTCTACAAGGCACTTTCATATATGTTATGTCATGTTCTTCTCAGAGCCACTCAGTGAGATGTTATGAGCCTATTGTACAAATGAGAATTTAAGGTTGGGGAAGTTAAGTGTCTTGCCTAAAGTCACATGGCTGATAAAGAAGGAGCAGATGCGGAGTTCAGTGTTCAGGGCCTATATTCTATCTCGAACAGTCAGTGCTTTATTAAAAACCGTGCTCTAGTAGCTGAGATTATAGGCTCTTCTCCTCTTTGGAGAAAAACGCAGCAGGTACCTTATCTTGCCTCCTCAGGACCGTGGGCAGGGTGACAGGAGATTGTGTTAGATGACCCCTGTGGCCTGGCCATGTAATTAGCTGCTCGTGTTAAGCTACCTTAAGTAGATAAATGGAAATAGAGAAAAATTAGGAAAAACAAGATGGGGTTAGGATTTTTTAAAATAATAAATGACAATATTGTATTTATTAGCAAAAAGAGAAAGAGCTTTTTCTTTAAGAGTTTCAGAGCATCTGTAACTCTTAAAAAAGACTTGTCATTCCTTTGGAACTCAGAAATGTGATTTTTAAAGATCCACCTTGAAATGCATTCATAGTATAAATGTTTTATTTCTATGAACTTGTTTGCTTCTATCGAACCAATTCAATTTGCTTTTCATTTTAAGTTCCATTTAACATTTATTATCTGAGGACATTATTTCCAGAATAAAAGACAAAAATCGTATGAGTTGCTTATTTAAACAAAAAAGGGGGTAACATCCTACTCCTTCAGATCCTGCCACAGCTGCTGCTTTTTTGAGAAAGTACACATTTCAGTCCTTAAAATACTCCGCATTCTTCAGAGTATGTGCACGAGCACGAGGGGATTCCAGCATAGTGTAAGCCTCAAAAGCTCAGTGAGTGGTGTGCGTTACAGTTGTTGGCACGCAGTTACAGTATGCCCGTTATAAGAATATGTTTGATTAGCCCCGGTGAGAAAGCCTGATAATTTGAAGGTATTTCCTTGTCAAAATGTGCCTATTGAAATTGGACTGATTTTTCTCAGGGTGTGTGTGTGAAGATACTTGATCATTTCTAATGTCACCTGAGCCAACTGTTCTTCATCACACTCACTGTCACAAAATACTCCCTGAGCATGTGTCCTTGAGAAGAACATCTGTCAGCAAATAAATCTGTTGGTCTGTGAGGAGATGAGTGTTAGGAAAGGGCAGGTGACACACAGTGGCCGTGTGCAAGGAACAGACTCACTGTCGGGGAGACCAGATCCTCCCGTCAGTGAATGCTTGTCTTTTAAGAATAACTCTAAGGAAACAAGACAGTTCACATGATTAGCTTTTTTTCCAGGAGAGAAGAAAACAGATAATGGATATGTTTTCAACCATTTGGGAATAAATTGGGACCTTCTGCTCCACTTTTAACTTAGTAAAATTAGACATAATTACTGTAACTTCTCATCTCTTTTTTGAGAACAAGAAGTACCTCTTCCCCAAAATAACATTGATTCATTACTTGTGTCCAAATAATTAAATAACTGAGTAATTAGCATAACCCGGAATACATTCAATGAGAGCACTTTAACAATGCAAAATGTTGGTGTAATTACACAGAAAGACATGTTTGATGCTTCCTGGCAGAGCCCAATTTACATATGAATTTCTAAAATGAAACCATTTTTGATAAATCACTTTAGGCTCCGCATGCAGAGAAAACACACAATCAAAATAGATGCATGTTCTCCAAGCACTCAGTATCTTTTACTGTCTCTGAAAAATGTTAGCCATTTCCATGATTTCACCTAACACTACATGTTCCTAACTACTAGATCTAAGTCTCTAACTCCCACCTCTCCCTTGCGTGCCCTCCAGTATCCACTTCCTGTGTCCTTCTGTCCCTGAGTGCCCCAGAGCACTGTCAAAGCTGTGGTCTGGGCCAGCCCCTCGGGCTCACAGAGACCGGTGAGTGTGGACGGCACCACCGTATCCCCAGGCTGCAAGGGCTCACCTGCGCCTCTTCTCATTCCCCGTAATCAGGGAGCAAACCAAGTCTTTTCACGTCTTTTCATGTCTGCGTAGCTGTTGGGTCTCCAGCTCCTCACATCACCCTAGCTTTAGTTAAGGTGCTTGCCCTCCTCGGGAGACACCCCTCCCTCGCAGCATCCAGCTCACATGCTGTGACCATGTCCTCCCGGAGCACCTGCACTTCTCCCAGTCTGCACCTGTCTGTAATGCTTGTCCCCATGTCTCACCTGTCACCAGCTTTCCATCTGTGTTCACGCTTCTGTTCCTACCACCCAACACACAGTAGTCTTTCAGTAAATACTGGTTGTTTAGATGGGCAGATGGATGGGTGTGCAGACAGACATGTGGATGATTGCTGTCACCTCCTTAGTCACACCCTTGCTCATAGCCTTGTCCTCGCTCTGGGTCCTTCCCTTCAGTAACGTATTATTCACACTACTTCTAGAGCCCTTTCTAGTGTCTAAGTCTGAGAGTGCTGCTGCCTCCCCAGCACCAGAATAGAAGAACTAGTTTAGAATTCTAGAAGGATAAATTTGAGATTTTTCTGAGTGACATCTGAAGGCCTTCTTGAGTATCCTGTCTGACTGTTCAGCCTTCTAGCCTTCTGCCATCCCCACATGATCATATTACATTCTGTTGACCTGTCCTAGTTCTTTAAACACAACAGGGACCTGAATGCCATGTCGCCTTGCATGTGTAATCGGTTGTCTTGGAATGCCCTTCTTGTTTTGTCCATGCCAGCTCTTTTTCCCTCTTCCCACTTCCCGCTTCCCTCTCCCCCTTCCCCCTCCCCCTTCCCTCTTCCCTCTTCCCTCTTCCCTCTTCCCTCTTCTCTCTTCTCTTCCCTCTTCCCTCTTCCCTCTTCCCTCTTCCCTCTTCCCTCTTCCCTCTTCCCTCTTCCCTCTTCCCTCTTCCCTCTTCCCTCTTCCCTCTTCTCTTCTCTTCTCTTCTCTTCTCTTCTCTTCTCTTCTCTTCTCTTCTCTTCTCTTCTCTTCTCTTCTGTTTGCCCAGAGCCTGTCACAGGGCCTGACAGTTTAGAGATCATACATAAACATGTGGAGGGTGGCCTTTATTACTGCCAACTAATTGTGTCATTCCATGTGTCATGTGCACTGTTAAATATACTTAGTGAAGTAAAATTAAATATCTGGCACCAATTTTAGTAACATAACATGGCTCATTTAGTGAACTAATAAATGTGAAAGACAATACAATTTAATAAAGAGAATGTTATTCTGAGAGGTGAAATACCTGGCTTCTTATCTCCCTTCTTATCAGTATCACCATTGTTTCTTACACAAATTGTTTAACCCTTTTGGGCTTTGGTTTCTGTGACTACAAAGTGCCCATCATGGTACTTCACCTGAGGAACCAGCAGGTTAGGCCAGACACTGTCCTAACTTTTTTCCAACTTGAAAATTCTATAATTGATTGTTTTTTGAAGCTTACTTGGTTCTCACTATCACCGTAGAAATGTTTTTACTAATAAGGAACTGTATTTTCATCAGATAGAAATCTTGGTACTGAGAAGAAAGTCACAGAATAAACAAAGCAAACTAAATTTTAATGAGAGTAATAAGCTAAAAGTGAAAGTGAGTGAGTGGCTCTGAGTCTCTTGAATTCTAGAACAGAAGTTCTGAAAAATGTTTTAAAAATGAGACTTCTTTTCAAATGCATGTTCACAAGATGTACAAACTCAAATCATCTTAGAAACTTTAATCATATTCTTTTCTTTTCTTTTTTTTTTTTTTTTTTAAAGATTTTATTTATTTATTTGACACAGAGAGAGAGAGAGAGGAATCACAAGCAGGCAGAGTGGCAGGGAGCGGCAGAGGGAGAAGCAGGCTTCCCGCGGAGCGGGGTACCCGATGTGGGACTCGATCCCAGGACCCCGGGATTGTGACCTGAGCCGAAGGCAGACGCTTAACGACTGAGCCACCCAGGCGCCCCGATCATATTCTTTTCTAACTCATTTAATTATGCCCGTGTCATCCATCTGTTTCTTCATAGGAAGTACGTGCCAGTCAGGGATGTCCCCGGTAGCGTCCGGGTAATCGTTGTAAGCTTTTGAGGCTGAGCTGATGGGTTGTGACCCCTTTCAACATAAGTATGTCAGGGCATTCTAGAAGTCCTACAACTTTGTCAGAATGTGGAAGCCCTGCAGGTACTTGATACGCTCTGATGATCCCACTGCGATGCCTCACCCACGTGGGCGGTAGTGCCCACTTGCAGAGGCTCCAGACATCCTGGAGCCTGTGCTCTGCGCCTGCTACATGTTTTCAGATGCGGAGATGGGGCTCTCGAGACTGTCTTAGTGCAGCTCCTGAGGGGTGTTTCCTCACAGGACAGCTGCCATTTGTTAACTTAATCCAGGTTTAAAAAGTCAGAGTTTTGAATGAGAGCAGCAGTCTAAACCGTGGGTTTAGGGAACAGGGTTCTGCCTGTTCTCCAGCATCGTGGCTCATTGATGCTGCAGAAGATGAAACTTGCTTTAAGATCCACCCTGCTCCTGCCATACTCGATGCCCTCCTCTGAAACATGGCCGTACGGGGACTGCCACTGACTCCTTTGCCAGAAGAGTAAACTCTTCCAAATTTTTGGTGACTGGAAACATCTGCAAAGGCCTTTAGGGAAAACCAAATATAGTTTTTAAATGTACGTGTAATTCTGTAATGTAGATTTTGTTTTGAAGACTCAGTGAAGCCATCGTTGTCTTTTTTTTGTGAGCTCACCTGAAGTTTTGATTACATGACTAGTTTGGGGACTTTAGTTACAGAAGAGGGTTGTACCGATGGCAAATTTTCCCAGTGCAGTGACTACTGGCATAGTTTTTTGACAGTTAACTAATCTCTAAATTGTTTCAATTATCTTGTTTTCCATAGTGAGAAATTTAATTAAAACAGAGTACAGATTGTGAAAAGGTTATTTATGAAAATGCGTTTTAAATGTGAATTGAAAAGCCTAGGGACACCTTTTTATTTTAGATTAAAAGATGAAGATTCTGTAATTTTTTACATCCATTTTACCAGAAGCAAGAGTAAGAGCCACATGCAATTTACTTGAAATGTCTATCAGGACCTTCCTAAGTCAATCTCTTTCCTAAATTGTTGAAAGGTTGACCTATTTTGGAAAGGTAAAACTTTAAGAAATGATTTTAGATTTTAAATTTATGTATTTAGAGGTGGTTTTTTCTTCTCTGTACTTTAAACAAAACAACCAGAAAAGCGTTTTAAGAGCATGGAGGACTCTGGAATGACAGTGTCTCTAGGGCATGGAGAACACATTTAGCCTCTGTAATGAGGCTTGACCACTGAAGTGAGCGAGCAAGCAGTGGTGGTTGTCTGAGCTACCGTGATGGAGGTGTCAGGTCCCTCAGGTGAATTAGGGCTGAGGCAGGGAGGGGACTTGAGAACCATTGGAATAGTCCTCTGTCATAATGGATCCCCTACAAGAACCTGCCATCTTAGTTTTATGATTTTCCTTACGCATTAACCAGCGTTCATCGAACTCACTCCTTGCCATCAGGCAGATCAGGATCTAGGAGGAAACGCTGTTATCAGCCCCACTCTGAATCCTCCCATAGTCCCCTGTCTGTTTCAGGTGGTTGTTCTCTGTTGGATCCATGTGTATACATCCTACTTAAGATACTTCTTAGAACAATGTGATCACTCCCTTTATTTGTATAATTATTTCCCTTACATTTTAAGTTATTGATGATAGGTGCTATGCCTTCTTATCCACAGGGTCTAGCATGTAGTAAGTAATATTTGATTTGTTGATACAGGAAAAAAAAAACAAAACACATCCAGACTATTTCAGGAGGACTGATGGAGGAAGACTATCTGCTTGATGGAATGTGGAAAGACTTCTAGAGGAGACAGCAAACCAAACAGGGAAGGGTGATGGCAGCATTCAGGGAGGAAAAGCTGGGAAGCTGTCCGTGAGGACTCCACGTGCTGTTCACAGGCAGAGACCTGCGGGAGGTGTTGGTGGGTTTGAGGGCAGCCAGCAGAGGTGTGGTGGTACTCTCTTACTGATGAGGTTTATTATCATCTTTATCTTTATGCTTTTGCTTTTATACAGTTTGTTAGCAGAGTGTAAGGTACATAACAGGACATGGAACCTTGAAAGATATTCCAGGGCTAAAGCAGTTTAAAATAAAACCACATTGTCAGGTGGGATGACACATGCGGGAGGCCCACTGGCCATCCAGATGTGTCATCGGAGTGCAGCATTATCCCAAGGAGTTGATTACAGTATAGGGTCTGATCCTCTGTTTTATGGGGATGAGCAATATACTTATCACCATAGTTACAAGCAAAGGCAGGAGTCAAACTGACTAGATTCAAATCTTTGCTGTGTCTTTAATTGCTGTGTAATTTTGGGTGAATTGCTTATCTGCTCTATGCCTCAGCCCCTGATTCTTAAATGGAAATATTAGTACTTACTTAACACATAGTGTTATGAAGATTAGACGAATTAACATATGGAAAGTATTTAGGGGCACTGGGTGGCTCAGTTGTTTAAACAGCTGGCTCTTGGTTTCCGCTTAGGTCATGATCTCCTGGTTGTGGGATGGAGCCTGGATAGAGCCCCCCCTACTCCCAGTTGGGCTCCATGCTCAGTGGGGAGTCTGCTTGAGGATTCTTTCTCCCTCTGCCCCTCTCCCTGCTCCTGCTTGCTCTCTCTCTCTCTCTCTCTGTCAAATAAATAAATCCTTTAAAAAAAGGAAGTATTTAAAATAGTGCCTGGCACATAAAAAGTGGTATATAAGTAATTTTATTTTTGGCTCAGAAATCTAACTCTTCAGGGGTCACCTGGGGGGCTCAGTCATTAAGCATCTGCCTTCGGCTCAGGTCATGATCCCAGGGTCCTGGGATCGAGCCCCGCATCGGGCTCCCTGCTCGGTGGGAAGCCTGGTTCTCCCTCTCCCACTCCCCCTGCTTGTGTTCCCTCTCTCGCTGTGTCTCTCTCCATCAAATAAATAAATGAAATCTTAAAAAAAAAGAAATCTAATTCTTCAGTGTACCAAGTAGCTCTGTCTTTCATGGCAGACCATTGCTAACTGTGCCCCAGACATTAATACAGTGGTCCTTCTTGAACTGTGGAGGATATGTTCCAAGACCCCTGGGGCATGCCTGAAACAGCAGGTAATAGTCAACAATACGGTCACTGTTTTTTCCTATACATGCATACCCATGATAGAGTCTAATGCATGAATGAGGCACACTAAGAGATTAACAGTAATAATAAAATAGAACAGTTATTGCAATATACTGTAATAAAAGCTATGTGAGTGTTGTCTCTCCAAATATCTTACTGTGCTGTTCAGCCTTCTTCTTGGGAGGATGTGAGGCGGTGAAAGGCCCACATGACCAGACGGAGCGAGGGTGATGACGCAGGCATGTGACGTAGCGGGAGGCTACTGTTGACCTTCTGACGAGGGGTCACAAGGAGGACCATCTGCTTCTGGCCAGCGGTGGGCTGTAGGAAACTATAACCACAGAAAACGAAATCTTGGATAAGTGGGGATTACTGTATATGATAATATTCAGTGCTGTTCACACCCATGAAAATAGTTAAAATCAAAAAAGATCATTTCCAGTTTTAACTGGAATAGGGTGCAATAGGAATTCTCCTCTGCTGCTGTAGAAACGTAGACTGATGTAACTACTTCGGAAAAATATTTGACACCCCCTGTTAAAGCTGAACACATGCTTCCCTAAGACCAAGTGATGCTATTCCTGGGTACTACTCAACAGAGGTGCATACAAGGATGCACCACAAGACTTGTGCAAGAGCTGAGTAGGCAAAAACTAGAAAGAAGCAAAATCTCTATCAAAACAAGAGTGGACAAACAAGTCACAGTGTGATGATACGGACCAGTATTTTCAGGCAGCAAAAAAGGAACCAGCTGTTGAAGCTACATACGACAAGGCGGGCGGATCTCACAAGCACTCTGTTGGGTGCGAGAAAGCTGGTACGGAGTAGGAGTCACCTTGATTCTGTTGATATAAAGCTCAAACCGCAAGCTGAGCTCACTTGATGGTACTGAAAGTCAGGACAGTGGTTACTGCTGGGGGGAGGTAGTAACTGAGGACAGGTGCCAGGGCTGCCTCTGGGGCTGCAGGGGTGGGGTTTGGTGTTCTGGTTCTTGATCTGAGCACTGGTTACATAGCTGTGCTTACTCGGTGAACATTCACTGAGCCATGCACTTAGGGTTTGTACCTTTTTATGCCTTTTTTTATACTTGGATAAAGGGGTTTAAAATATGACCAATTTGTGTTTGAAGAATGCTGTACTAGACAGACCCAATACTCTTGTTCATCACACAGCAGTACGTCTTCCTGCAAGTGCATCTGCCCTTAGACCAGGTGATAATCCGAAGGTTTCTCAATCTGAAAGCTAAGCAAGGAGCAATCTTAGTGCTAACAGTATAAAACTCTGAACCTCTGAGGCTTCTATTTTCCTTGTAGAGAAACCTCTGCACTGTGCAGTAGGTGTGCGTTTTTGTGGGCCAGGAGGCCCTTCTTCCTGGTGACACTAGAGTCCCTTGGTGCCTCACTCCTAGCCAGCTGTCCATTCACACAGGGGCTGTCTCCACACTGGGAAGAGTGAGTGAATGAATCTACATCTGTTGGTCATTCATTATTGATCCACTCATTCAGAAAGGATTTACCGAATGCTTCCTCCTGCCGGGCCCTGGAGCCATGGTAACCCAAAAGGCAGGGGAAGCCCCTGTTCTCAGGGATACCCCATTCATGAGAGTCTGCTCCAGACCTTCTTGCTGAGAGCCACTGGGAAAGGTGAAACGAAAACACCAAACAAAGCATCTTTGAAGGTGTAAGAGATAGTAAAGTACAAACAAAACAAATACTGGCCAGCACCTTGAAGAGAACGAGAGCCAAAAAGATGAGTTCAGCATTTCTGAACGATTTTTCCCTTGGGGCAGCCTTTCTCAGCTGGGCTTCCTCATCTGAATCACAGAATATAGCAAATGATGCTGTGAAAGTACTGTCTTTCTAGACGCGTAGGAGAGAAGTGAATTCACTTTGTACACAGTGGGCGTGGGGCATTGGGCTTCGTTCTCTGGTAGAACCCTGTTTGAGAACCCCTGGGAGGGCTTCTGCCGGTTCCTGAAGAGGTAGCTGAGAGGGCAGTTGAGCTTTAAAGAAATCTGGAGTTTGGAAAGATTAAAAAAAAAATTTAAAAAGTTGGAGTTTATGGCCCACCAGGTTTGGGTGCAGAGGGTTGGTAACCCCATAGGGTTTGCACTGGAGCTCAGAAAAGCACTCACACAGGAAGGCTATCTGGTGGTCCCAGTCCCTTGTGGGCTCAGGCTAAGCTGGAATTGCTAATTCTCCTATCCTCCCACCCAAAGCAAATATAAATTCTCTCTGGAGAAATATGTAGTGTAGACTTTCAAATTTTTTCTGTAATTTTATTTATAAATACAAGTTGAAGCCACCATAATAAAAAAGAAAAAATAGAGATAGATTCAGATAGCAGATACAAACTTTAAAATAACTGTTCTTTATCATCAAGGAATTAAAAGATGAGATTGATGGTTTAAGCAGAGAACTGGAAAATATAGAAATACAGAAAGCAGATATTCTAGAACTGTAAAATACAAAAAAGAACTAAGTAAATGGTTTTCAGCAGATTAGATGCAGATGAAGGAAGAAACAGTGTCGAGGAAGTCGTCAAATGAAGCAGAAAGATAAATCCCGGACAACATAGAAACTCTCATGAGGCACAGAAGCTTCTGGTGGTCACCTCCTTCACATCAAGCCCTACAGGCCCCGGAGGACCTGGCTCCTGTCCTCCCTCTGGCTCACTCCACCTGGCTGTCTGTACCTCAGGACCTGTGCTTGCTGTTCATTCTGCCTGAAATCCCTCCCGCCCCCTTAAATCTGCATAAGCAGCTCCTCAGTCCCTTCACATTTGTATGTAGAGTCCTTGCTTAAGGCTCCTCTGGCTGCCTCCCCCACCTCTTACTGTGTCCACATACTATCTTTGGGATGCTTGGTTTTGTCTGTCTGCCCCCCCCACCCCGCCCACACCGGAATGTAAGCTCCACGGGGACAAGGACGCAGTTGGTTTTGTTTGTTCAGTATTCACATCCCCAGTGCTTAGAGTAGCGCCTGGCAAGTAGAGTAGCAGGCAGTCAACAAATGCCCACCTCCCTTGGAGAGTGGAAAAATTGATGAAAAATCTTTCGCCTGATGTGCTAATGTGGCCGTAATGCAATTTAGTAATTCTGCTTTCTTCCATCCTCATGGGATTTCTGGTTTAATTTGGTTTTCTTTAATTTTCCGTATACAGTTTTCCCTTCCCTTGTTTGTGGAATTGCTCGGTTAACCTCTTTGTTATCTAATTTTCCTTTATTGTACTTTTGAGCACCTTGTCAAATCCAAACAAATCTAATTGTGTCTGTTAGGTACCAACTGAGAGAGAAATCATTCTGTGAATAACTGGCATAGCTCTGTTTTCACAAGCTGTGGGCAGCCACTTCTTCCTCCCAAACCATGGCAGTTCATACTAACATTTGCTGAATGGACATGCAGACATTGCGGTTTTAGACCAAGTTTTAAGAATTTATCGTGGTCTATAAAAGACAAATACATGGATAGCTCCGCTGTTTCTCTGGCTTAAGAGTTTGAGAGTGCTAAAAGGGATACATCCTTAAATAAATCTACCTTTATTGGGCAGGTACTGTGTCAGGCAGCTTTCATATATACTTTTTGGTTAATCCATCTACAACCACTGGAAATAACCGTAACATGGATTACGATTCCCATTTGGCAAAGTATAAAACGGCGGTTTGAGGGGGTTAGGTGATCTTCCCGAAGCTGCACAGCTAGTAGGAGGCAGAGCTAGAACTTGAACACAGGCATCCGACTCCAGAGACGGATGGGAAGAATTGGTGTGAGTCTAGGAGATGCATAGTACGTTCCTCACAGCCGTAAACAGTACCTACGGATGTGATTTGATTGTTGAATTCATGATATTTAAATGATTATGGAAAGGATTCTTATTTAGAATTATTATTAATATTGTGATTTTTGTCCTTAATTATAAAACAACTTGGTTATGTGATATGTTCATGGTCGTTGGTGATACTTGACAGGGATATTATTACTCAGAACCCAGGGAAAATGCATTTCTGAAAAGACTGTTTTCAGCTTAATGTTTGCTTTATAAACTCAAGATAATCATTATAAGACTATAGATGTTTTTAAGATTTTATTGAGAGAGAACGCGTGAGCACGAGTTGGGGGGGGGACAGAAGGAGAGGGAGAAGCAGACTCCCCGCTGAGCAGGGAGCTTGATCCCCAGGATCATGACCTGAGCCGAAGGCAGACGTTTACCTGACTGAGCCACCCAGACACCCCAAGAGTATAGATTTTAATAGGTTTTAGTGCTGTATTATAAATGAAAACTTCTTGCATTTCAAAATGACCAGATATCACCCTAATTAAAGTGAGGTGTTATATAGGGTAATTGTTTCCTTTTAAAAGGACTTAAAACTGAAACATTATTTTTTAAAATCACTGTCTTTTGTAAATTCTTCTGTTTAAAATGGCTTTTCCCAGCTTAAATGTTATGCTTGATTTTACTTGTGACAGAAATAGAATTAAAAATAGGTCATGCTGTTTCCTTTATCCCGGAAAATCTCTTCTTTTCAAAGCAAAATTTCTTTGGTATTTGGCCATGTGTCGGTTGGAGTTTTCTAGGTCGGGAATGGCAAACACAGAATGTCTACCTGCGTGAGAACATGTTTCTCCTCATGTAGCCCTGGTGTCTACCAAGTATCCAGGTCACCGTCTCAGTTAAATTCCACATAGGCGTCTTCAGTGTCAAAGATAAAAACTCAGAGGTGTAGCCTGTTGAATTAGTAACTCTTTGTTAATGAGGCAAGACTTTATATTAATATACTTTTATTTCTTGACCATGTTTGTTCGCTGTTTCTTATAATGTTCTGACTTTCAGAAATAGCATACAGAGTTTTAAAAGGGAATTTTTGCTGAGGACAGGCAATGTAAGACTGGTAGGTAATGTTTGACAGAAGAATTCAGGTGAGGTCTCATTACCAACATTTACTGTATTTTATAATAAATATTGCATTTGATCCTATAATATCTCCTTAATTTGCATTCATCTTAAAGAAGTTATTGCTATATTTCCTGCCACTTGGTCTGTACTTAGTTCTTGTCATTCGTTTATTCAGCAAGGTCACTGTGAGCCTCCAACGTGCCAGATGTTGAGCATATAAGAGAACAAGTAAGGCTTGGGCCTTACCCTTGAGGACCTTGCAGACCCGGGGGAAAGAAGGGAGACAGAGGGATAATTCCAGGTCCCTTGTATAAGCAAGTTATCAGTTATTGTGGAGGCACAAAGGAGGGTGTGAAATTTCAGCCTGAGGTCTTCTGGTGGAAAACCTAAAAAGTGGTAGCAGAGGGAGCAGCAGGTACAGAGAACTTAAGCATGAAACGGCGAAGCTTCTAGAGGGTCTCGGCGAGGTGCTGCAGCGTGCCCTGCACTGTCTCTGGGTAGGATGCTGAGGCAAGCCTGCAAGAGGCTTGGCAATGTGTGCTTTATTTTGTAGGAACAGGAAGGGTGGGGAGTGGAGATTTGTAAGCGGGGAAGCAATAAGCTCAGACTCACATTTTAGTGGCTAATTCTGGAGGAAGGTTTAGATAAGGGAGCTCTTCCAGGGAGATGAGTTAGAATATTGTACGAGTCCAGCTGAGAATTTCTGGACGATGGTACCATAGTCACCATGGGAATGTAGAGATCGCAAGGATGTAACTCAAGACTTCCTGCCAGGTGGGATGGTGGTGGGAGGGGGAAGCTGGACACACTGACTCTGCCCAGATGAGGGTGCCTTCAGAGCTTCTGGAGACCAGTGGATTTTTAGCATTTTATTAGGGATGTGTGTCTCCTGTACTCCCCCGCTCACAGGTACAGGACCCTATTTTAAAAGTGCAGCGAAGGAGATAAAACATCTTTGCACTGCATTTTAATAATGTCAGGGAGCTCTCTTAAGCTTCTTCCAGAGAAATTCAGTAGGTTCTTAGAATAAACAAGTTCATAAGGCCCACGCTCAGGGCAGGAGGCAGAACCAGGTTGGGGGAGGAGGGTGGATCGCATGCTTTTTCCTCTGCAGGCACTCAGTCCAGCAATGGAATGAGGATGGATGTATCGAGCAGCCCTTCCTAGGCTCCAGGCACTGTTCCTACTCTGTGTGAAAGAATAAACAAGACACGATCCATGTTCGCAACGGTGGGGGAGGCCAAGGCCCACTCGTTTCCGCACAGTAATGGAGATGTGTATCTGATACATTGCTGGAATCACACGGGTATGATAGACTCCGGTTTCATGGGGCTGAGAAGATACAGCAGGAGAGGAGGGTCCTTTGAGCCCCACAGTGAGAACTTCCCCTGGCAGAGGGGTGGGCGCAGAGGCTTGTCGGGAGCAGCACATGGACTGGAAGTAATTATTGCCTTTGAGGCTCAGGACACATGGCAAAAAATGAGGCTGACATGTTGACTGGGCCATGTCACAGAGGAGAATGTTCTCTTGGAGAAAATAAAGAAATGTGAGAAATTACCCAAAGATTTCAAGTGTAAAGAAAATGGTTCAGCATGTCTGAGCACTGCCAACAGGGACATATGTGTCCCCCACCCCAGGTTCTTAGAGTAGATTCTCAGCTTAGCGTGTGTGATTGAACCACATCCGTGACATCCCCTCTCTACTAGATTTATGATTTCTGCTCAATTATATGTTAACTTGTAATAATAATGCATTCACTATTTGTTAAAATTCCTGCTCTGGCCTCAGAAAAATCCAAAGAGGAATTTCTTAATATCAAATTAAATAAATAAGAAAACAAGCAACCAGTAGTTGGGAACATTAAGAGCATTCAAAAAAAAAAAAGAAGAGACAGAGCTGCTGATGCCCAGATTAGTCCTCATCAAAGAAGCCTAATGCTGAGGGCCTCTTACCCACTCTGCCCCCTGCCCTTCCTCATGGTAACTGACCCTTGAGTCCTTTCTGATTAAACCTCCAAATGTTGTCTGATAATGACCTCCTTTCCTGCTTTGCAGGAAGGTGGCAGATGATTATCAAGAATTACCTCTACTCCCTCATAGAAACTTACAAATGTGTTTGCACCTACACTCAGCTTTTCCTCCTCTCCCATCCCATTGTTCTTCACATTTCCCTGTATTTTTCAAGTGTCGTCCATTGAACAGACAATTTTTGTCATGGGAGGAGCAGTGCCCCCATGGCCAAATCCACCTGTGAAATTATGTGAGAATTGCAATTTTAATCAAAATCTTCAGTGTAAAAACATGGAAGTCACTAATTCAATGACCTAAACAATTTGAAAATTCAAGTAAATTTCTAGCGTTGTAATATCTGACAGAATAGTCGAACAAGGAATGAATGACATAACTGTAGAGTTAAAATAGTATAGCACTTAACATTTTAGTTATTTAAGAAAGTTCCACTCATTTACAATCTTGATCCTTTAAATAAGCATAGAAGTAGAATTCTTGACTTGGTGAAGCCATACTCTTTCCAGGCTACTAACAAATTCCTGAAGAACCATGAGCTCCACATTGCCACATTGCGCAGTGCCATGACCTACTTACAAGTCCAGCCCTCCAGATTCACCCTTGCTCTTCTGTGCCCACACCCTGTTCCCTGGGAGAGAGTTCTAAAGCACGAGGTGGATCATGTCACTCAGAATCCAAATCCATGCTCCTTAATGTGGCCATCATGATCTGGTTTATGGGTTTCTCCATTTCATTGCTCTCTGCTCTACCACAGTGTGCCCACAAGCTGCTTGCTTTCCTGGATGAAGAGGGTTCTCAGATATCTATACCTCTGCTGTTTTGCACCTGCTGTTCATTCTGCCTGGCTTTTATTTTTAATGAATTTCAACAGCTGCTTTTGCTTTTCTCAGCATTTGAAACTTAAGTGCTAGCATTGGCACTTGGGGAGTCTTCCTCTCCATTCCCATTCCCCTTTGGGCAATTTTGTGGTGCCTCAGTGCTCACCTTTGCCACACCACTTGACATACTGCGTCATCATTATCTCATCAGTCTGTCTGTCCTCCTGTTCCACACCAGAGTAGACGATGATGCTCCTCTTCATTCATCGTGTCTGAGTGCCAGGAACAGGGTAGGCGTCAAGTGGAAGGGTTTTGTTTTTTTTAATTTAACTTAATATTACTCTTTCCATTAAGAATACCAGCTTCTTTTAATTTATTAATTCACCAGAATTATCAGTAATACCTGCATTATATGACTTACTGCATTATTAAAATCCCACCAATTTTGTTGTTGTTTTGCTTGTATCTTGTCTGATAGCTTTCTCCTTCTTACATTGGTCATTGGAAGATCACCAAATTAGTAATCTGCCTTTAGTGACTGTGAGGAACATTGTGGTTTATATATTGTGTGCTAACTGTATTCTTCACTTTTATTTTTCCCCTGCCCCTATTTATTGAGAATTCGTTTTATATTTTATTCTGTCTTGTGCCCAAAGTACTGGACATGTAGCTCTTCAACAAATACTAAGTTCCTCCTTTGTGAAAAAAACATTTAAAAAAATTAGGGGATCACGTACAAAATGTATAAGGCTTATTCCTACAGAGACCATACTGTCTCTTAGTATTGATATTTGTTTTACAAAATGCAAATCATTATAATGTAACTTCCTATTTAAATATTTGTGTTTACCTAAGCCAAATAGATTGAGGTCTAATATTTAATGGATGCTTTTTAAGAAAGAAGAAACTAAGGTAATCACTTTAAAACCAGTTATTTGGCTCATACCCTTGTATGTAGTGGCTTCTGATGTTCTTTATCTGTTAGTTGTATTATTTTAGAAATCCAGGAGAGAGGTCTTTATGGGTAATGCTTTAATATAATAATTAATTATATAAGCTGTCCTTCATGAAGTTCTTAATACATGCCACACATTTTGCTGGAATATGTACACATGTGTGTATATATAATTTCCCATCCCTTCAGAATACTTAAGGGATCACAATTTACAGGTAAAGAAACAGATTCTGATATGGGAATGAGCCTGACTAAAATCATTGATAGTAAATTATGGAAGCTCATTTAACTCCAGATCCTTTCACTTACCCCTTGACCATATTTCTCTACTTCAAGAGATCTGGTGGTAATCACTAAACTGATTAACATTGGTAAGACCAATGTTCCAAAATAGTTAGATTTTTTTTTTTCAGGCTCATTTAAATATTAAGTAAATAGCAAGTAATCCAAAGTCAGTACATAATTGACTAACACCAGAAACTTGGTAATCAGTTCATTTAAATATTAAGTAAATAGCAAGCAATCCAAAGTCACTATAGAATTGACTAACACCAGAAACTTGGTAATCAGTTTCAGGGTAGGATTCATACTTTCATGGACATAAATGTCATTGTAATATATCTAATTTGATTTTATAAAATGGTCATTTCTCTGAATCTTTTTGAATTCCACAGTGCTTTTAAAATAACCGTAGTGTGCTTGTTATTACATCTGCAGAATGTCCTCAGTTTGAAGCTTGTCTCCAGTAGCACTAGGAGGATGGCTTTTGCTCTTGTTGTTGTTGTTTATTGTTGAGTTGTAAGAGCTCTTTTTATACTGAATATTAGACCGTTATCAGATATGTGATTTGGAAATATTTTCTTCCATCCTGTGGATAGTCTTTTCACTGTCTTGCTAATGTCCTTTGATGCATACATTTTTAATTTTGATGAAGTCTAATTTGTCTATATTTTCATTGGCTGTTTGTGCTTTTGTTGTCATATCTAAGAAACTAATGACTATTCCAAAATTAAAAAGATTTACACCTATGATGTCTTCCAGGAGTTGTATAATTTAAGCTTGTATACTTAGATGTATGATGCATTTTGTGTTAGTTTTTGTGTACGGTGTGAGGTAACAGTACAGCTTTATTCTTTTGGATGTGGGTATTCAGTTGTTCCCACACCATATACTGAAAAGACTATTCTGTTCACCACTGAATTGTCTTGGCACCCTGTTGAAAATGAATTGACCATAGCTGGAAGGGTTTATTTCTGTCCTCTCAGTTCCGTTCTGTTGATCTGCATCTCTACCAGTACCTCACTGTTTTGACTACTTAGCTTTGTAGTGAATTTTGAATTGGGAGAATGTATGGTCTACCCTGGAGAATGTTCCATGTGTAATTGAGAAGAATGTGTATTTCACCCTTACTGGGTAGAGTGTTCTATAGATGTCTGTTAGGTATAATTAGTTTGTATTGTTCAAATCTTCTATTTCTTTTTTGATCTTTTTTTGTAGGTGTTCTTTTTATTATTTAAAGTGTGATGTTTAAGTTCCCAGCTATTATTGTTGGATTATCTCTTTCTTCCTGTAATTTTGTCAGTTTTTGCTTCATTTCTTTTGAGCTCTGCTGTTATATACATGTATATATATGCATACATTTTTATAATTATCATCTTGATTGACTCTTTTATCATTATAAGTAAATGTGATTTTACTCTGATAACAATTCTTGTCTTAAAGTCTATTTTGTCTGATATTAGTGCAGCTATGGTAGTTCTCTTTTGATATGTATTTCCATGGTGTACCTTCTTCCATCCTTTTTCTTTCAATGTATTTTTATCTTTGAATCTAAAGTGTATCTCTTATAGACAGCATGTGGTTGGATCTCTTTTATTTATTTGTTTATTTTAAAGATTTTATTTATTTATTTGACAGAGAGAGACACAGTGAGAGAGGGAACACAAGCAGGGGGAATGGGAGAGGGAGAAGCAGGCCTCCCGCCAAGCAGGGAGCCCGATGCGGGGCTCGATCCCAGGACCCCGGGATCATGACCTGAGCCGAAGGCAGATGCTTAACAACTGAGCCACCCAGGTTCCCCGGTTGGATCTCTTTTAAACATGATGCCAATTTCTGTTTTGTTTTTTTTTTTAATTCCATTTTATTTAGTCCATTTACATTTAGTGTAATTACTGATAAGGTAGGATTTATATCTGCCATTTTGCTATGTTTTCCCTCTGTCTTAAGTCTTTTTTGTACCTTACTATCTCCTTTTGTTGTTAGATATTTTTAACTGCATCACTTTAACTGCATTGTCATTTTTTTCTTGTTATTTTTTTTTAAAGATTTTATTGATTTACTTTTAGAGAAAGTGCACATGCATGTGAGTCAGATGCTCAAACAACTGAGCCACCTCTCTTTTCTTGTTTTTTGTTTGTTTGTTTTTTATTAGTCTGCCCTAGAGATTGCAGTTTACTTTTTAACTTATGTCAGTCTTTTTCAAAATTACATCAGCTTAATTTTAACAGTAAACAAAAACTTTGCTCCTTCTTTAGCTCTGTCCTTACCTGCCCACTTTTATGTTGTTTCTGTCATATAAGTTGCAGCTTCATACATTGTGTGCCCATCAACACAGAATTGCAATTAGTTCTTCATGCAATTGTTTTTTAAATCAAACGAGGAAAAAGGAATTACAACAAAAACACGTTTATAGTTTTATCTTTCCCTAAGTAGCTACCTGTATTAGTGTTATTTATTTTTTCATGTGGATTCAAGTTACTTTTTAATGACCTTTCACTTTACCTTAAGGACTCCTTTTAACATTTCGTGTAGAACTTATCTGCTATTGATGAATTCTCTGTTTTTGTTTACCCAAGAATACATTAATATTTCCATTTTTGAAGGATAGCTTTGCTGGTTATAGAATTCTTAGTTGACAGTCTTTTTCTTTTAGTACTTGGAATGTGGAATCCCATCGTCTTCTGGCCTCCATGGTCTTTCTTGAGAAATCAGCTCTTGCTCTTATTGAGAATCTCTTTCACATGATGAGCGGCTTCTCTCTTGCTGCTTTAAGATCCTCTCTTTGTCTTTGTCTTTCAACATTTTGATGATGATGTACCTAGGTGTGGGTCTCTGAGCTTACCCTACTTTGAATTTTTTGAGCTTCTTGGATGGTAGATTAAAGTTTTTCATCAAATTTGGGAAGATTTTAGCCATTATTTTTCTATATAATCTTTTTGCTCCTTACTTTCCTCTCCTCTGGGTATCACATTATTCATATGTTCATGTTTGATGGTGTCCCACAGGTCTCTGAGACCCTGTTCATTTTTCCTTATCTTTTTGTATCTTCTTCCTCAAACTGGATAATCTCAATTGATCTACCTTCAGGTTCACTTATTCTCTCTTCTGCCTAGTTATATCTGCTGTTGAACCTCTCTGGTGAATTTTTCATTTTACTTATACTTTACAACTCAAAAATTTATTTGGATTCGTTATTGTTTTCTATAGCTATATTAATATTCTCTATTTGGTGAGGCATCATTCTCATACTTCAGTTCTTCAGACACAGAGTATCCTTTAGTTTCTTGAATATATTTCAAATAACTTATTTAAAGTCTTTGTCTAGTAAGTCTAGTGTCTCATCTTCCTCAGGGTCAGTTTCTGTTGATTACTTTTTTCTTATGTATGAACCATACTTTCATGTTTCTTTGCATATCACCTAATTTCTTTTTAAAACTAGAAATTTAGGGGTGCCTGGATGGCTCAGTCGGTTAAGTGTCTGCCTTCGGCCGAGGTCATGATCCCAGGGTGCTGGGATCAAGTCCCGCATTGGGCTCCTTGCTCAGCGGAGAGTCTGCTTCTCTCTCTCTTGCTACCTCTCTCTTAAATAAATAAACAAATAAAATCTTTAAAAAATAAAACTAGAGATTTAACTTAATGTATCAACTGTGGAAATTAAATGCTCCTTCCTTCCAGTATTTTTTGTTTTCTTTTTTTATTTAGTGACTTTTCCAAACTAATACTGTAAAGTTTATTATGTGTTGTCACTGAAGTGTCTCCTGTTACCTTAGTGGTCAGCTAATGATTAGAGATTTTATTTCCTTGGCCTTGCCTTTCCTTCTTGTGCTGAACCTGCAGGTCATCCTGAGGAGAGAGCTTAGGGTCTTCCCAGGGCTTTCCTGGGCTTCTGCATGGTACTGTGCAGGCGTGTAGCCTTCTAGATTCCCAGGAGTGTGTCAGAGCTATTCAAAGGGCAAATGGATATCTCATCCTCCCACTTCTCTTGCTGGGTTTTGGTTAGACTGTTACTTGCTCCATCACCTCAAGCAACTAAAATCTTATATAATTGCCTCTAATTATTTTCTTTGAATACCCCCAGGGAAAAGGCATTTTGTACTGGATGAGCTCCAAGTCAGGTCAAATAAAATCCTCTGGGAATGAGGTTTTGAAAGAACTCCACCCTTTTCTGCTTCCTCCAGTGGCCCCCAGACTGCTGGTGTCCACTGTGGTTACAGCTGTTGGTTTTCAAGGCTCCTGCAGAGCTGGGAGTGGTGTCTTGGAAAAGGATGCATTAAAACATCACAGAGCTCACTGCTTGTACCAAGATTCAGCCAAGTTTTTAAAAATAAATGCTCCTTAGATCTCTGCAAACCTTTTGTTAATTTTCAGACTTTTGAAAATGTTGATTCTGACAATTTTTGCCAGTTTCTTTTTGCTTTTGTAGAGAAAATATTTGGAGGTTCTTACTCATCATTTTCACTGATGTCACTCTTATATTTTTCTTTACACAATACCTAGATATATATTTAAATGTTAGCTGAATTCATAAAGAGTCACTAAAAGCAGAGTGGTTCTTTTTTTCCAGAAACTTTTCTGACCTTTTTTGTACTTCTCCTGTTTTATTTTAGGACTATGATGATGGATATGGCACTGCTTATGATGAACAGAGTTATGATTCCTATGATAACAGCTATAGCACCCCTGCCCAAAGGTAAGAGTCGATTTCTGATTAGACCCCGTTAACAGACACTTTTGCCTGTCCACATATATACACTCTGGGAAGCGGGGATGATCAGACAGTGAGGGTACTGTGACTTGGCTTGCTTTGTTTCTTGTTTGTTTTAGTTGGAGACACACGCTCTGTCCTACCAACTAGCATGTATTACTCCTCCCATTTTTATCGTAGTGTTAAAGCAATGAGGCTTGAAAAATAAAAATTGAAATTTTTTTTTTACTCTAAAAATTTAACTCAGTGTTCAATATATTCTGAGGAGGAACAGTGTCTACAAAGTCTGTGGCTATGCAAGTCTTAAGGCTTAGAATCACATCAGCAATGTGTAAATATCCTACATTGTCAGTGCCTGAGGTGGAAAGGCCCCAGGAGTTTTGTTTGGCATTCAGATAATGTTTCTGTTTCTTAGCAGCAGTGATCCTTTTTTCTAACAACTTCAAATTCCTATTTGTGAATAATGAGGTAGCTCTAATTCATTTTCTAAAGAGGTATTTACCCAGAAATAAGTAAGTGCTATCAGAGGCAAAACAGAGCTTTATAGTTACCTCTCGTGACAATATACCTTGATGTTCATTGATATATGAAATCAGTGTTTATTCCTGTTCAGAATGTTTCCTTAAATACCTAGAAACCTCTTGCTTTATGTTTAAAATTCTAAGTGGAGGACAAAGATAGACATGTATACAAAACAACATTTTGCTTTACGAAGCGTACAGAAATCAGGACTGGGTGGTGGTTTTGATGAACTCATACAGTGCCGGGCAGCTTTGAACAAGTAGCTGCTGTTACTCCTGATCTCTGGTACTGAGGTTGACACGGATATAAAGTTCTTCTTCCTTTTGGCTCATGTCAGATTTTTTTCTCATATAACTTGTAACAGTTAAGAACCTTCAAACTTGGGGCACCTGGGTGGCTCAGACGGTTGAGCGTCTGCCTTCGGCTCAGGTCATGATCCCAGGGTCCTAGGATCGAGTCCCGCATCGGGCTCCCTGCTCCTTGGGGGCCTGCTTCTCCCTCTGCTTCTCTCTCTCTCTCTCTCTCATGAATAAATAAATAAACTCTTTAAAAAAAAAAAAAAAAAAAAAAAGAACCTTCAAACTTGGACTCTGACTGGTCTTTCTGAGTGGGAGCCTGGTGCACTGTACTCCTGTCCTTGAGAGTGTTGGCACAGCCTAGGGGACTAGCACTGGTGGGTGCCAGCCAAGACTTTACATACAGTAGTATCTCGTGTAAGGGTCCCGGCAACTGCCTCAAGTGTGTGGAACCATTCCCACTGTAGGGACGAAGGACTGAGGAATGTGCCCAAACTCCCAGGTGGCTTGGAGCATAAGTGGTGTCTGGAGCTGCACTTGATCTGTAGAGCTGGGAGGTGAGCTGCACGGGAGGGAGATGAGGTGGGAGGCCGCACACTCCCTGCGGGGTGCTGAGGCTTGGTGCTACTGGCAGCACGCAGTAGGGAGCCCCGAAGAGTTACACGCCAGGGATGGTGCGTTTCGACTTGGATTCAGAGTGTCATTCCAAGGCAGTGGAGGGGCTTGACTGACAGGTGGTGAGCCTAGAGGCAGAGACCAGTTAGGAGGCTGGTACATTATAAGGCCTTTAAATGTCAGGGAAGACTCACTTAAAGAGACATCTTGCCTGACAGCCAGTCTGCTTCTTTGAAGTGATCTTTTCAGTGTTGCAACTCATCACACCTGAAGGAGGACAGAGAATTGTATGAGAATTGCCCACGTTGACAAATGTAGAAGCCACTCTTTGTTAGGTATTCTGAGTATTCATTTAATCCTCATGACCTGTGACATAAACATCAGTCCTTTTACAGAAGAAGGGAACTCTGATTTCCAGGAATGAGGGAACTTGCCTGGGATCACGCAGCTTACAAGGAGAGGAGCAGGCTTTGCACCAGGGTCCGTGGCCTCACGTGTCCTCCCCGCAGCATCTCAGGCACGACGGAGGGGCTGCTCGACTGTAAACCCAAGGGAAGCAGCTGTACTGTGGGGTAGGATAGAGATGGTTTTATGCACTGTATGAGTTTGCTAGAGTCACTTTAACAACCACAGTCCAGGTGGCTTAAGCAAAAAACTTTATTTCCTCACAGTTAAGAGAAGCTAGAAGTCCAAGGTCCAGGTGTTGGGGGATTTGGTGTTTTCTGAGGCTTCTTCCCTTGGCACACACCTCCTCGCTGTGGCCTCGCATGGTCTTCCTCCTGTGCACGCGCATCCCTGATGTGTACGTGTGTGTCCACATTTCTCCTCTTCTGATGGTACCAGTCACATTGGATTAGGAACTCTTTGAGGGCCCTGTCTCCAACTACAGTGCCATTCGGAGGTACTGGGGGTGGGGGCTTCAACATATGCTCCAAGCAGGGGACACGATCCAGCCCGTAACATGCACATATCATAACACTGGTTTAAGCACAACACTCTGTGTCTCAGAATTAGAATAGCAAACTTGCAAATCCTCCCCAGGATCAGATAGTGAGTATTAACAAGGAAATCACCACCACCACCGTCTTCAGCTGCTGTACGTTTACCCTGTGCCTGGTCCTCTCTGTCCTCTCTCCCCTCTCAGCACACCCTAAATATTGCAGAATTCAAGTCTAAACATGCCATCCCCTTACATACAGGTTCAGAGAGATGAAGTGGCTCATCCACACTCAACAGGCTGAGTGGTGATCCAGACCCAGCTTGGCCCCACGGCATCCTCTTTGTCCTTTGTCCCATTGCCTCTCCATTCTCCTCTCGTCATGGCTTTGATTTCAGTGGCTGGAATGAATTCCTGTTAGTATTGCCCATATACAGTATTCAATAATCTAATACTTTGTGATGCTTTAGAATCCCATAGGAATTAGGCCTCCATCTGAACTCGAAGTGTTGCCTTATCAGACTTGGGCTACCTTAATCAAACCTGAAATTTCATTTATGCTGTGTATTAATGTTGTAGGCCGGGACTAATGAAATTAAGAGTCTTATTTTTCCAGTTTTACATTAGATCCTTTCAGCAAAAAGCATTCACTGCCACTACTCTCAAGGAGCATACAGTTTTAATGTTCACTAATAGATAATACCATGTAACACTCAATGATCTGTAGTCTACAATTCCTTGATTTTGACACTTCACGTACTGTAAAAATAATTTCGTACTTCAATAATTTTCTCAATCAGAATTTGAAAGCCCATTCTGTGCCATAGTTGTAAGGTTCAGTATAACTGCAGAATTCTTTACCTGGTCTGCTTTGAGATGACAGAGCTATTCTGAAAATGTCCTTTGACACATCATGGTGAGTCACCTGCTCTGTCCAGCACGGTAGCCACTAGCTCATGTGGCTGTTGAACCTTGAAATGTGGCTAGTGCAGATTGGGATGCGCTGGAAGCATAGGACACACACCAGAGTCCTAAACGTAGCATGAAATAAAGAATACAAAATAGGGGCGCCTGGGTGGCTCAGTCGTTAAGCGCCTGCCTTCGGCTCAGTTTCATGATCCCGGGGTCCTGGGATCGAGCCCCGCATCCGGCTCCCTGCTCAGCAGGAAGCCTGGTTCTCTCTCTCCCACTCCCCCTGCTTGTGTTTGCTCCTCGCTGTGTCTCTTTCTGTCAAATAAATAAATAAATAAATAAATAAATAAATAAATAAATCTAAAAAAAAAAAAAAACAAAATAAATATATTATTAAAATTAATTTTACCCATTTCTTTTTCTTTTCTTCTTTTTTTTAATGTGACTACTAGAGAAATTCAAATTACAAATTTCTCTTGGATAACAAAGAGTTAAAGACTCTGGTTCACTCTCTCTCTGGCACAACAGGCAGGTTGTAGTGTCTCCAGATTGGGGCCCACACATTGGGGGAAGCAAGTCAATTCACCAGGTGCAGAAAGAAAATGAGAGAGGGTCAACTCCTGTCCATCCTTTTAAAATTTCTATTTTGATGTTTTGTGTTATGTGTAAATCTACTTACTAATACTCTAGTGCACATGTTACCCAAAAACAATTACAATTACAAGATGAAAAATGGTTTTCTTTCTGATACAGATGTGTTCTAAAAAACTTTTGTTGGAGATCTGGGCCATAGTGGTTAAGAGTCTGGCTGACCTGTATTTAGACCCCACTTCAGTATTTGCTGGTTATATGGCTTTGGGCAAGTTACTTGACCTCTCTAAGCCTCAGCTTGTAATGTGTATAACTCTGTTTCTTCTGTAGATGGTCAGCCTGAAAATTGAATGAGACAGGAAATCCCACAGTCTGTGGGAATTGTTGGGGGGTAGGGAGAAGGCATGTCATCCAGTGTCTTTTCTTTGAGAGGGTGAATGAGGTAATCTGTGTAAGGCAGTTAAGGCAGGCTGTAAGGCAGTTAGCACATTGTGCTGAGTAAATTCTAGTTCCTGCCCTCCTTCCCCAGTTCTGAATTATTCTGCATCTCATTTCACATAGGGAAGCTCAGAGAAAATCCAGAAGGGTTGTGTGAATAAATGATTTACAGGGAAAATGAGAAGAGGGAGGGGACCTTGTGGAGGCTACTCCCCCCTGGGATGGTCAGTATCAGTATTTAACATAAACTGGGATTAGCAAACTGAGCAGCTGTAACCCACTTGAAAACAAAAAGGAGCAGGACAGCAGGCTCACTCACGTGGCTGGTCGTTGGGTATCGTTACCCGCTGTGCAGAAGGGTCCCTTTTGGTAATGACGTTTAAACTTTATAAGCGGTAATCATTTTATGACACTGTTTTGTTGTAGAAACAGCAGTTTCTCTCAGGAGGTTTTACAAATTAGGAATTTTTTCTCCCGATTTTCAAATACCTTGTATTAAAATTAGAGTACAAATGAGAATCCCTGCAGAGTGATAGAAAATTCAGTATAGTTCAGCTACATTTCCCCATTGATTTTTGTAATGACCTTGATAGTGCTAATACTGTAGTGTAAAACAAAGCATTGTTTCTCTAACTTCACACATTTAATGAGTAACAAGCTGTCAACACAATTACTGTGAAGAGAAATATGAACTATTCTTTATAATATTGGAATTGTTCTGACATAGATTGGCTCAAAAATAGTTATTGATTGATTTCTTTAGACACCCCTCCTGAATAGCAGTGATGAATAAAAAGAGCAGGTGATAAATGGCCTCAGCCCTCAGACACCTGCCCCTCCCTTGACATGACTTGAGACTTCACAAAAGTCCTAATTTCGACTCTCAGAAACCACTTGTAAATATATCCATTTCATTCTAGATTAAACAGAATTCATTCTTTATTGGATGTTTTATTTATAATCCTAAAATAGTTGCAGTTGTATAACACGATGTCCATAGTATTTAATAACACTGTACTGAATTTGGGAAGTTTGCCGGGAGAGTAGATTGCAGGTGGTCTTACACACAAGAAGGTAACTATGTGAGGAGAAAATATGTTAAGAGCTTTAATGTAATAATCATCTTGCTGTATATTTGTAAATCAAGTCATCACATTTATAACCTTTTATATAATTTTTATTAAAAATATCACAATATCAGTTTGTGTGCCTAGTAATTGTAAATTCTCAAAGGAATATTTGATTCCTATTGTGATCATAAAGAAAGTAGAACAAAAAGGGTATCAGAAAAGTGTTAATACCGGTGATGGGTATTAAGGAGGGCACGTACTGCATGGAGCACTGGGTGTTACACGAAAATAATGGATCGTGGATCACTACATCAAAAACTAATGATGTATTGTATGGTGACTAACATAACATAATAAAATTTAAAAAAAAAAAAAAGTGTTAATACCCCTGAGCATAAGTGGATGGCTGTGTGGTAAGAATAGTGAGTTTCTGGATGAGTTTAATACAATATTCCAGTTTCCCAAGAGCTTTGTGGTTTGACCATACTTTCAAGTACATATTTCATCCCATCCTCCAAAATCTCTGAAAGCACTTAAAATTTCTGAAAAAAGGAATTAGGAATAATAGCTCCCAGTTTTGGAGGATCTGTTGAGTCTAGCACTCAGCATTTATGTTCTTTATATGCAGTATCTCCGATTTTTACAGTGGCCCTACATATTGAGTGTCCCACGCACAGAAGTTGAGGATAGCAATGTTTAGCAACTTTCGCAAGAATACACAGCTGAGAAGTACTGGAGCCTAGGTTTTTGTCTGATGCCAAGAACCATTACCCAGCTAAGAAAAAAATTTTTTTAATGTAAAATCATATTGACTTGTTTTTGTAAAACAACACCTAAGCCCCTTTATCCAGATAGGCAGGGTGACAGAAGCTGCCAGAAGCTATGAGTACTCTTGGTTTGTTTTCAAATACCAATTCCAAGGAAAGCAACGAGACAAAAACTGACGTTGCCATGTGCCTGCCGCCTACTTGCTGTCGCTTCTGCTGGCAGCTTTAGGATTATATGTCCAGCAACGCCTTCTCAAGAGCCGACTGTGGAGGTCGGAAAAGGATTTGGAATTTTCACTTTGGAAACGATGACCTGTTGTTTAATTTAAGTTGTAAGCGTTTAAAATCAGTAAAACTGTTTTTCAGGAGATAATCGCCATGTGTGTGGTGTCACGGTTGCTTGTCTCAGACTTGTAAAAGCACTAATGGTTTGGCGTGGATTAAGAGTTTGTTAACTCGCCTTGTAAAATTTCTGTCAAGTCTCCTTTCACCTAGCCTGCCCCTCGGAGTTGTCTGCCTGCTGCGTGACTACTGACCATGGCTCTTGGCACAAACTAAGCCGTGTAAGCTGTTGACAAACAAATACATCCAGCCTGTATTACGTAGATGTTGGCGAAAAGCAGAGATACCAGCCCAGATTATACAGTAAACCCATAAAGTCCTTAATTCTCAGCCAACGACTCTGTAGTAAGAAAGAAAGGAAGGAGGGCTATCGTGAAAAGGTGAAGCCAGCACCTAGAAGGGAAAAGGGGAGGAAGGACGGGCTGAAGTGTTGGCAGGAGTGAGAATTGCACTGATGATCATCATTACGCGCTGACCACCCACTGCGGAGTATTGATTACACCCCGATAGATACGTGTGCGTGTGTGTGTGTGTGTGCGTGTGTGTGATGTCTCTCTGTCTCTGATATTAACTTTAACCTTAACAGGTGGAAATGATCATCCCCATTTTATTCTTGAGAACACTGAGACCCAGAGAAAGATTAAATAAGTGGTCCATGTTACCCACTTGATGACTGTTGATTTCAGTCTATTTTATTTTTATTATAGGAGTGTTTTTCCAAGGGTAGTACACATACCACTGATGTTTCACAACATGATTTCAGATGGCACACAGGCAGACCTTTTTTTACAGTTGTAATGATGGATTTTAAAGTTATTGGGAAAATATACTTAGCATGTCAAGCACATGATTTTATGAATATTGCTATAATTTAATTATGATACATTGAGGTGAAAACAAAGTCAATACAAAGAGTAATGTTAAGTCACTGGTAGGATGAGTGGGCACATGGGTGACAGAAGTCCTGCCAGCCGTCCAGGAGGGACTCTAGTGTGGCCAGCACCGCACTCTGCGTTTGTTTACTGGGTAATGGCCCACTGGGGTGTGCCACTGCTGAGAAAGGAGGGGCGGTCAGTGAACCAGAGCCATGATCGGGCCTCCCTTGGGGTTACTAACTCGATAGCCTGACTCTATTGAAAGCAAGCCAAAAAGTTTTATAGCTTCAGCAGGAAATTCCTTAGAATTAAATTAGTAAAAAATAAAGGAAAAATTTCCAGATTCATTAAGTTAGCACACTTTGAAGAAATCAAGTATCAATTGAGTACTTAGGAAGTGTTCATTACTATATCAGATGCTCTTATGCCTGCCATTTCGTTTTATCCCCAAGAACCTCTGTAAGATCGTTACAGGCCTTGCTTTTATGAATAAGGAAGCTGATGCTCAGAGAACGTGAGCTTGACCAAAGTCACGTGGCTGACAAGTGAGGCCTCACACCCAGCTCTCTTAAAGCTCAAGCCCCTGTTCTTCTGCTCACCTCGGAGGCAACAAGTAAAAAAACCTGTCCCTGTGCATGTGGAGAGTACCCACCTCCTGTGCTGACCATGTGGAATCTTCATGCGTGGTCTTGACGAGTCCACGGGAACACAGGACTGGGGCAGACGCAGGCTCGTGGTAATCAATCAGTTGCCACTGTCAGTTCACTCTCTCATGTTCTTGAGAATACGGGAGATTTACCACTGAGGAATTGCAGAATAATGGCAGTATGTGAAAACAAAGTCCACCAGGGAGATGTACTACATCATTTGGATTTAGCGCTGCCATCTGCTTAATAGTGTTGAGAAGACTAAAGCGGTGCTTGTGATCAGCCATTCAGAGCAGCGACAGATGCTGCAGAGCACACGGGGAAATGTAGAGGATGCGACAGGGTTTCCAAAAAGTTGGGGTGTTGCTTATCAAACCCCAATTTTAAACCTTCACTATAAAATTTTAAGGTCTGTTAGATAAAGCAATCCACTCTGACTCTCCCCATGTTTCCTTTCGTCATGTTTCACACATCCTTAAAATGTATTTTTGTTGATTTTTAGAAGAATTTTCCTGACAAATCCTGTATAGATTTAAATTATGATGTGATTTAGTTTAAAAGACTGCGGGCTATAAAACCAGGCACACCTGGATTTGAACCCCAGCTCCATCACATCCTTAGCTGCGTGATCTTGGCCACGTTATTCAGTTTGTTCCAGTCTGTTCTCATCTGTGAAATGATGACAATATCTGACTTACAAGACTGTAGTTAGATGGACTGGCAGCTGCGATGTAAAGAGCAGAAGGTCAGCCAGCTCACTAACGTCACACACACTGAGCGCCGCACGCTGCGCTTCACAGCCTTATGGCAGGAGGGTGCTGTTATTATCCCATTTTATAGATGAGGAAATTGAGTCACAGACTTTGTGGGACGTGGGAAGTAAGTGCTGGAGCCGGCGTGTGAGGCCAGACGGTCTGAGCACTCTGCTCTCCTGCCTCTCTGTGCACCTGTGGTGGTTAGGAGCGTAGTCACTGCGTCTAGAAACTGGTACAGTCTTTTTCTGAGGGAGACTCCTGTCAGTAAAATCCCAGCAAATAAACAATCTGAATAAAATTGTATATTATATAATTTATATATATATATATTTATAAATATATATAATATATATATATAAATATATATATATATATATAATATATATATATATATATATAAATGATTCCCCATTTGTGAAATAGAGAGGTATTGAAGGCTTCATTTAATTTAGATTGTTTAGAATCATAACATGTTTGGAAGCACAGACTTGAGGTCAAAGCTTGAAGTTACTTGTGAAGAATGATTTATAATAGAGAACGTCAGGGTGCTTGAATTTCTCAGAATCTAGTCAAACCTCATTTACTGGACTCATGACTTTAGAGGCTGAAATAATTCAGACCTGGTATAGATTGTATTTTCCACCTCTATTTGTCATCATGAAGGGATATGTTCCTTTTGGAAAGTAATTTACAAGTGTTCATCAGGAACCTCAGAAGTGCTTGCAGTCTTTGACTCAATATTTGCACAGTACATGCCTGAACTTACTATACAGTGAGTGAGTGACAGTGTAAGTAAGTGTGTTTAACAGCTCTTTAAAAGGGGCGCCTGGGTGGCTCAGTTGGTTAAGCAAATGCCTTCAGCTCAGGTCATGATCCTGGAGTCCCAGGATCTAGTCCCGCATCGGGCTCCCTGCTCAGCAGGGGAGTCTGCCTCTCCCTCTGACCCTCCCCCGCTCTCATGCTCTCTCTCTCTCTCTGTCTCTCATTCTCTCTCTCTTAAATAAATAAATAACAAATTAAAAAAAGCTTTTTAGAAAGAATAAACCATTTTGGCGAAGTTCAGGGAAAGAGATACGACATTTTAGATATGGGAAAGAAACCTATCTGTATCACCTTGGCCAAAGTAACAGAGCTAAAGCAGCGCCTTACTGAAGGCCGAGTCAGGCCTTGGTCAGTGAGGGTGGAGGGCCAGTCTCCTGGATTTGAATCACGGTTCGGCGCTGGCCAGCCGTGCAGCTGAGGTCCCGTTACTGAACCTGCCCTTCAGGTTCCGCATCTGGAAACCGCGGGTGATGGTAACAGTAAGCACCTCATAGGATTGTTGCAGAGTTAAATGAGTTAATATACAGAAAGCTCTTTGAACAGTTCTGGCACATTGTAAATGCTGTCATTAGCCATCATTACTGTAATTATCTAAAATCCTTGGGGCTAAGAGTCTTAGATTCAGAATTTTTGAATTTGGGAAGACAGTATGGTTACATACCGTATGTTACACAACTCCAGTAGGTCTGCTTGTGCTTCCCCAGCATAGTGACTACTCCTTGGATTATTTGAAGTTTATGATCAAGGAAAATGTGATTACAGAGAGATGAAAAGCATGTATGGCAATTGAAAAGGAGATTTCTGAAGAGGGGCATGATGTTCAGCCTTGGCAGTTTGTGATCTTACCAATAGAACAATATTGTTAGTGCTAGCAATTAATTTTTAAACAGGATGGACTAAAGGATTGGGAGAGGACCTTCCCATCCAGTAGGAGCCATTATGGCAGCCAGGTCACTCTTGATTCTGATTTTTGTTTGTAGCCTCATGTCGGGTCACCCACAGATGGTCTAACCTTATATTGAATTGTGGGTAATTCGCTCGATTACTCATGAAGTAGATGTCAAAGCGTAGTATGAGAGTATATTTAATTCTTTCGTGGCTCCTTCCATTATTTCTTCACACATACCTTTTAAAGACATTGTGGTTATATATTTCTGTAAAAATTACACATGCATGTTTCTTTTTTAGACTTTTCCAAGATGGAACAAACAGGATGATTTGCTTTTCTTTACATTTTCTTCCTTGACAAATTGCTTGCAGTGGAGCGGCAGTTCCCTGAATCAGTGGTTTTGCCATCCAGCAAGCTTCCCTGACCCGCTCTTCACGGCACGTTCCCTTCCTTCCATGTGCTGTCAAGCACTGAGCTGGTCTTCTGTGTTTTCAAAATACTCTCATTGCCTCCATTCTCTAGTAGTACCTACTAGACTACTGAGACTGTCTCCTTTTTTTACAGAGAGCCTCTCAGTAGCAGGGACCCTTTGTTTTCGTCTTTCTGTCCCATATCTCGTGGTCAGAGAAGTGATCTATCTGTGGTTTTCAGTTAAATGGATAACATTTAAGAAGTCTGTATCTGTTTTAAAAGTTTCTTTCCTGGAAACACAGTAGAAAGTCTGATCGCATTGGAAGTCTCCTATGAAAATGCATGTCGTCCGCACTCTGGCTGTGTAGAAATATCACTGATACAGCCTTAAAAAATAACACAAAGCAGGTGCCCAAACCAATCTTCTGTTTATTATTTTTAATCTGGATTTTGGTGTAGCACAGCTATCTTAAAAGTTTTTAAACTCTACAGATAATTTCGTTGGGCAGCCAACATTGAGAGCTATCCTTCTTGACTAGCAAGCATTCTATAATGGGGTGTTATATATAAAGCACTTTTCGCAGTGCCTAGCAGATGTTGCTAAGTAAATGTTTCCCAAAGAAATACAGTATTGGAATTTCTGTAATGGCTTCCATTCATTTGTTCAGCAAACAACTATTGAGTACCTACTGTGTTCCTAGAACTATCCCGGGTGCTTGATAAGTATCTATGAACAAAAAAAGGTAAAGATGGTGCCCTTGTAGAGCTTAAATTCTAGTGCTACTCATGTTTACACATGGCAGTCATGCTCAGCTTCATGGAGGAGATGATCAAAGACTTGAAGGAGGTAACAGAGTTTGCCCGAGGGGCCATCTGTGGGAGCAGCAGTCTGTGCAAAAGACCTCTGATGGGGTCTGTCTCGTATCTTCTGGTATCTTTAAAGTCCGTCGGCTTCCATTCCAGTCTGTAATTTTAACTTTTTTAATAGGAAACTTCAAATTTCCCTTTGGAATAAGATATTTTTGAATAATTTGGAACAAAGTGTTTTAACTGTCCAAGAATATGTTGTAATAATTCTTCCTGTTAGTCTCAGTATGATTGAAGGAGCTTGCGGACTTAAAACTATGAAGATACAGGAGACTGTTAACCCTAGCCGGTGACAGCTTTGGTTTACAGGATAATGGCTCTCAGAAATACCCACACCCTCGTCCCCAGGGCCTATGGTTATGTTACCCTACATGGCAGAAGGGACTTTGCAGATGTGATTAAGGATCTTGAGATGGGGAGATTATCCCTCATGATCATAATTGCAAATGCCTTTACCAAAATATATTAGCAAATCAAAAATCAGTTACCTTATCATGACCAAATAGAGTTTCTCTCAGCAATGCAAGATTTATATAATACATGAAAGTAAATCCGTGTAATTCACCACATTAACTAAATGGAGAAGAATCATGTGATCATTTCCATAAATGCAGGAAAAATGTTTGACAGAATTTAACATATATTGATGATTAATAATAAATAGAGGTCTGAGCAAACTGGAAGTAATGGGACAGTTTTCCCCTACTTGACAGAAGACATCTGCAAGAACACACACACACACCCTTAAGCTAACATCGTTCTTCACTGAAACATTCCATGCTTTCCTGCTAAGACGGGGGACAAAGCCGGTTTGCCCACACTCTGCTTGCACTCAGTGTTGTACTGAGAGGCCTGATCTGTGCAGGAAGGTGAGTGAAAAAGAACAATAGGCATACAGATTGAAAGTAAACTGTCTTTATTCACTGATAACATGATCAGGTAGTTGAAAATCCTAAGGGCCCCACTAAAAAACTACTCAAACTAATCAGGCAGTTTGTCAGTTGTGATGCATTCAGTATACAAGTCCTGTATTTCCACGGACTAGCAGTTAGCAAGTGGAAGACCACTCCGCCAGAGAGACCATGTGCAATAGTGTCAAAAAACGTAAAATACTTAGGGATCATTTTAAAATAAACAGTCTTCTTGACATATATTTTACATGCTGTAAAATTCACCATATAAGTTAAAAATTTATTACTTTTAGTAAATTTACAAAGTTATGTGACTCTCACCATAGTCCTATTTGGGAACTTTTTTTTTGTTTTTCATCACTGTAATAAATTCCCTCATCTCTGTTACAGTTAATCCTTTTCCTAGCCCCAACCCCAGCCCACCATTAATCTCATTTTTGTTTTTACAGATTTCCCATTTTCTGAGCATTTCATTTGGATGTGATCAAAATATATGATTTTTTACATCGGTATTTTTCACTTAGCATTATGTTTTTGAGGTCCATCCCCATCATAGCATTTATCGGTATTTTATTCCTGTTTTATTACCAAATGGTATTCCATTTATGGATATATGGCATTTTGTTTATGCTTTTACTAGGTGACTGACTGTTGTTTTCACTTCTTAGCTCTTACGAATGATGCTACTGTGAACATTTATGTGCAAGTCTGTGGAGCTTGTGTTTTCATCTCCCTTGAGTAGAGATCTAGGAGTGGAATTGCTGACTCAAGTGGTAATTTTATGTTTGACTTTTTAAGAAACTGCCCAACTGCTTTTTCAAGGTGATTCTACCATTTTAAATTTCCACCAGCGATGTGTGAGGATTCTTAAGGATAATTATAACAAAAATGTGCAAGATCTCTATACTGACAACTGTTACTAAAACACTGCTTATAGAAAGTAACGAAGGCCAAACTAAATGGCGATACATACCCCATGTTTTTGCATTGGAAGACTCAATACTGAGAAAGACGTTGATTCCCTGAAATTATCTGTAAGTTCGGTATAATTCCAATCAAAACCCCTACTGTTTTTTTTTTGTTTTGGTCAGGTTTGGTTTGGGTTTTTTTGTTTGTTTGTTTTGGGGATTTTTGTTTGTTTCTTTCTTTTTGATACCAAATGATAAGGTGGTTCTAAAATATATGAAATTCAGAGGACCTAGGATAGCCAGAGTAGTCTTAATAATGGAGAACAAGTTTGGAATACTAACTTTTCCGATGTCTAAAACCCAGTAGTGAAGCCAGTGAAGTAGATGTGAAGTAGATGAGACTGTCTCCTTTTTTTACAGAGAGCCTTTGGTTTGGTTTGGTGCTTCCAGGGGCACTAAAGCAATTCAGAGGGTAGAGAGTTGTCTTTTCAGTAAGTAATGCTATCACAATTAGATATTTGTGTAGGTGGGGATAGCTTTGATTTCACACACACACACACACACACACCTCATACCACTTATAAATGTCAATTTGAGACAGTTCGAGATTTCAGGTTAAAGTTAAATTTATAAAGCTTGTAGAAGAAAATATTGAAACAATAGAAATCAAGAAAAGATTTAGAAATTTTACTTTATCAAAATTTCAAACATCTTCTAATCAGAGGACATCATTAGAAAATAAATAAATAAGCCACAGTCAGGGAAAACATCTTTGCAACACATACATCTGACAAAGGACTTTTGTCTATATGATAGAAAGAAACTTTACAACTCATCAAGAACAACATAACCCAATTTTTATAATAGGCGTAAACCTAGACCAGAAATTTCACAAAAGTATATATTCAAATGGCCATGAAAAATATGGAGAAGTGCTCAGAGTCATGAGTCAGCAAGAAAATGCAAATGCAGATTAAAACCTCAGTGGGATACCACTGCACTCCTACACTCACACTAGAATGGCTAAAATAAAAATCATTGACAGCATCCCATGTTGACAACGTTATAGGGCAACTAGAACTCATACATGTATAAAACAGCATAACAATGAGAAGTTTGGCAGTTTCTTTAAAAATGTTGAACGTATATGTACCCTATATACCAGTAATTCTACTCCTAATAATTTTATCCCAGCAAAATAAGAATATGTATCCAGAAAAAGCTTTAGGTAACAATGTTCGAAGTGACTTTATTTTTGAGAGCCAGAACCTGGAAACAGCCCAGATGTCCTTCCACGGAGGAATAAACTGTCTTTAGACCGTGGAACGCTGCTCAGCAGTGAAAATGAATGGAATCATGGTGGCTGCAGTAACATCAATGAAAACTAAGAAAACTTGTAAAAAGTACTTGCTACAAAGCTGCCAGTCTGAGTTGGTGTTTAGTCGTCATCTACTTAACTGTTGCTGATCATAGATGGCCGTTTTACTAGGCACCTGGCAAACCAGAACAGAGAGAAGGGGGCAGGCCAGTCGAACAGTCTGGTGAAGGGCACTGACTTGGTGTGTGCTGGTAATAAGTAGTCCTCGGCGAGGCTCAGGCCTCGAGTGCCTCAGGAGGGTGCAGGAAGTGTCCCGAGAAAGATCAGTAGAGGCCAGTTTGTGGCGAACCTGAATACCAGGCTCGAGGATTTGACACGATTTTTGGACTCTTTTAGACCAAGGTGTTCTGCGTGCCCACCACCACTGTGCTGGTCCAAGCTCACTTCGTCTTCCTTGCTTCTAGAATACCAGTAGCCTTTTTAAAACAGAATAGGTATTTGATTTGAATTTTTTAATGTTGGATTTGAATTTAAATACAATTTATGCATGGGTAGTGTACTTGAAATGATCTTAATTCTACATATTTGTAGAATGAGACTGAATAATTTGATATGCACATTGATTCAAGTTAGTGTCTACCAGATTGTCCAGAAACACTGAAAACCATTTGCTGGTCCTACTTGTCTCACAAGGATGCTGACAATCCCATAAAAAGTCAGTGAGGTTCCTTCCACACTGACATAATATTTCACAGCATAGATATTGCTAATCACAATCAAATTTCTTTAAAAGTAATAGACAATGACTTTGATATCCCACTATCAAATGTATCGGAAATCTCTTCCAAAAGATACCTCCATAGAGCAGATGACGGCACTGGCTGCAAAAACAAATTCAAGATCCCATGAACACTTCCATTAACAAATGACGCCATGAAATACTGTAAACTGCTCATAAAATGTTGATAGACCATTTTGAATGCGATGGAAAGAGCCAGAGGAACCAGTACTGAAAGATTATGTGCCTTGGCACACAACGTAGTTGGACATGGGTCTTCACAGATACAAGTAAATAGGCTCATAAACCCAACCTTCATTTTGTTCTCTGTCCAAAAAATCTTCTTATATTTTTTAAACTTGTAGGTACTTACTTCATTCTTTGGAAATTACTTCTCAGCAACCTTCCCAACCTCGTTGTCACTTGGGGACCCATCCCTGACCCTTTGCCTTCACAGGGCTCCCCCCAAAACTCCATCTGCCATGACAGTTATGTTCCGTTACATTCTAATACACAGTCTTGATGCTTCGTACAGAGAATTCTCATTAAAATTTCTTGGGGTGTCTAGTGCTGATGTGTGTACATAATTGATAACAATTTTTATATCCTCTTTTGCCAGAAAAATGTTATAAAAAACAGATGTTTCCTTGTGTTTTTTTCATAAGAAATCTTAGTTCTAAATGTTAGTGTTTCTGTGAAATTAATTCATTGTTGCGGTTAACAGCTATAGTACAAATACTGAAGTGTGAGTCAAAAGACAGGTCTAACTTGGAATCCCAGCTCTGTCATCTGTTGTGTGAATTGAGCAAGCCAACAGTAAGCTTTATGAAACCTTATATTTAATTAATAAAGTGAGTGGACAAAATAGTACTTACCTTCTGGAAAGTTAAATAAGGTTATGAGATTGTGGAGTACTGTGCAAACAGAGGGAAACTATTAGCTGTTGGGTTATTTTTGTTGTCGTTAGATTTCTGTCACTGAAGGTGAGGTCCTGTCTTTCTAAGCAGAAATAAATTATGTAACATCAAAATAAGAACTCTGAGAAAAATAATACTTGTTTAGAAAGAACCTCTGCTTTGATAATATTAATAACAACTGTCCTTGAGTTAATGTATGTACTATATTATTTTATATGAACTTCACGACCATCTTAAGATTAGTTTTGGGTTGTTTTTTTTTTTTAAGATTTTTATTTATTTATTAGAGAGAGAGAAAGCACAAACAGGGGAGGGACAGAGGGAGAGGAAGAAGGAGACTCACTGCTGAGCAGGGAGCCCGACATGGGGCTCCTTCCCAGGACTCTGGGATCATGACCTGAGCCAAAGTCAGATGCTTAACCGGCCGAGCCACCCAAGTGCCCCTTGAATGATTTAGTTTTAAAACTTGTCTCCAGATGAGAAAATTGGATTAACTTTGCCTGAGTTTATACACACGTAAATGCTGGACCCTGGCTTCTGATAATACCTTTGGACTCCAAAGCCTAGTTTGTAAGTATTAATTCTCGGCCGTCTTCCAGAATGACAGTAAGATGAGAAAGCTGCTTATAAATCAGAGTGTGAGTCTCTAACGAAAGTCTTAGTAGCAGTGCGTGGACATCGCAGCCCCAGCATCAGTGTTTGGGGGGCTGTGAAACAGGCCCACGGCATCGCTAAGACTTGCTTGCATGCACGACTGCATTGGAGGAAGAAAAAAGACACAATGTGAACTAAAGATACTCTTGTAAACAAATTCTTTCCTTTTTACTCTTTCCTTTTTCTTGGAATCTAATCAAAATTCATAGTTTTTTTGTTTTTTTTTTAATTATAGAGAACCATCTGCAACCTTTTAAGCAGGGTTTTGATAGGAAGAAGTAGCACAACAGAGGGGTTTCATGTTCAAATAAGAAAGCATAGTTGGATATTTCTGCATCAGAAAAAGATACTCAACATCCCTTATTTCAGAATGCAGTGCTCTCTATCTTTTAAGACTGGGATGAGCTCTGAATTACCCATAAACTCAAACAAATGAGAGGTTTCTTTTCTCTCATGTAAGAACCTAAACAGCTGCAGGCTTTTGGGATACGTCTTTATAGCTACCAAGTACCCAGGCCTCCTCCTTCCTTGTTCCCCACCCTGTGTCCTGAGGCTCCTCCCGGTCTCGAGATGGCTGTGGAGGTTCCAACTATCACATTGGGGTTTGGGCAGAAAGGAGAGGGAGGAAGAGGAGAATGCCCATACCTCCTGGCTGGGGCAGCCTTCTGTTAGGAAACTTCCCAGAAGCTTCATTCACTCTGGGAGTTTGCTTCTATGTCACCTGCAGAAGTGCCTGAGAAAGGGAGTTTCGGGGACTGTTGCCTTATCACTAGCACCTCACCCCCGGTCTCACAAGGAGGCTTTTGGTAAGAAAGAAAGGAAAAGTATATGCTAAACAGACAACAAATGCCTGTTGACCCTTAGCTTTTAGCAAATAAATTAAGGTTTTTTGTTCTCTAAGACTTTTTTCTTTCTTCTGAGACATATATATACAGCAAAGCACGTAAATTCACACCTATCTGAAGTATATGGTTCTGCGACTGCTTACCTGTGTGTGTTCCCGTGCAACCAGGAGAACATCTCCAGCACCCCAGAGGCTCTCTGCCTTCTGCTTTTGGCTCTGGGATAGCTAATCGCCATCATCTCTTGGTCTCCCAGAATGACATGGCTTTTTAAAAAAAAAGTACCCAAACATATTTCCTGTTTTTCCGAAAATATGGTAAGACAGTTGTTAGATAGTGGTGAAAAGCAAGTGGTGTGGAAAGAATCTATCTGGGAGGTGACAGTAACTAGACTTACCCCTGACTCCATGGCACTGTAGACACGTGACTTTAGAGAAGTCACTTCCTGTCTCTGACTGGCTACTTTCTCATTACCAAGCCGGATAGAATGTTGTTCTGCTTGGAATGCCTTTCTTCTCCTTGTCTGGCTCTTCTCTCAGGTGTCAACTTAGACCTTTCTTCCTCCAGGAAGCATGTTCATGTCCCCCAAGACTGATTCAGGCACCCCGCCTCTGAGTTCCTTTAGAGCTATGGGTATCTCATTTATCACATTATTCCCTTTGCCCACTTACACTGTCTGATTTGCACACCAGACTAAACGGGTTTTATCACAAAAACCAGATCGTGGGGCGCCTGGGTGTCTCACTTGGTTAAGCGTCTGCCTTCGGCTCAGCTCATGATCCTGGGTCCTGGGATCGAGCCCCGAGTTGGGCTCTCTGCTCAGTGGGGAGTCTGTTTCTCCCTCTCCTTCTGTCCCTCCCTCTGTTCCTTCTCTTTCTCGCTCACTCACACTCTCTCTCTCTCAAATAAATAAATAAATAAATAAAATCTTTAAAAAAAAAAAAACAACAAAAAACAAAGACCAAATCTTTTTCACTGAAGCTCCCCAATGTCTGGGACATTGTTGATGTTCCATAAATATCTGAACAAATGTTCAATGAAGGTGGTATCTGAATCTCATGAATTTCTACTAAGATCATCTTTCTCAAGAGATAGTGTAACAAGTAAGAGTTTCTTCTTAAATGGTGGGTAAGTGTTACTGTTTTTAACCTAAACTTTTAAAACAAGTAATACCCAATTGTAAATTTGTTCTAAAGATGAAAGATCATTTGTGGGGAGTACCTAGCACAATAATGGCTCACTGTAGGCATCTGGTAAGTGTTGTCTGTTATTACTGTTACGCTGAATCTTTGCAGGTCTGTCCACCCAAAGGCGAGCATCAGCTAGTCCTGGTTGAAGTAGGTCCTCCTTAACTCAGGCTTGCCAAGCACTTCGAGGGCACGGGCTTCCTGGCCCCTTTGTCTGTGCAAATCTGTCCTCCTGAGCCACCTTATACAGAAGGTGGTACTCTCCAGCTCTGTGGAGAACAGAGGGAAAGAAAAAGGATTCTGAGTGTCTCACGAGAGATTAAGGTTAAACATAAAACAAGTACTTTCTGTCAGGCCTGTTCAAGTGTATTACTGTGGCAAGTTATTCAGGCTTCATTTCTGGGAAGTCTTTGAAAGTGGAGAGAGAATCATTTCTCTCAGATGATTAAGACAATTTAGCCTGAAGGCAGGGGATGGGCCACATGATCTCTCAAGGTCGGTTTCTTCCCTTTGATTCAGCAAAGTACCTGTAAGTTCCTGTACTTTGTAGTGAGGGCAAATTTAGAAGTTTCACAGTGGAGAAGTGGAACATCAGCTATAAATGGCGAACTCAGTCTCTCATTCTGTGGCGAACCTGTGATAACATTTAAAATCTTTTTATTTGACAAAGTAATTGTTACGTCTGAAATGAGGCTTTGCAAACGTAATTACAACAATAGGGTTAAGAATAATAGTCACCATTTATTTTGTACTGACGAAGTGGCAAGCCAGTGAAAAGTGTTTTGTGGACATGAACTCACTTAATTATTACTCATCCATTACCACCCTCTCCTCAGAGACCCAGCTGCTCAGTCCCTTCCTGAGCAGCGGCTGCGAGCCAGACACTTCACTCATTCCTTCCTTCAGTGTTTTTATTGAGCACCTTTAATTTTCAGACACTTTTGCAGCTGAAACTCAGTAAGCTACCTGCCCAAGGTGATGCTCCTTCTAAATGCAAGGACAGGATTCAAAACCCAGGGAACCTTTTTAATCCAAAATCAGCACTCCCTGCATTTGCATGTAGTCCCTAAGTGATCTCTTCATCTCAGGGTTTTAAGTACCTTTTATGTGGTGATGACTCCAGATTTCTGTCTCCCCTGCAGCCTTGTCTCCTGACCTGTGGCTTCCCTTCCCAGAGGTCAAGGAGGCCTCTCAAACCTGGCGAGTCCCAGGCCTGCCTCCTGATCACACCTGCCCTATCTGGTTAATGGAACTTTCCATCTCACCCGAGGTATAAAACAGAAACGGAAGGCCTTACCTGCGTGTATGACTCGGCATGGTCGGCCTTCCTCCTGACTGTTGCACCCCCTCCCCCTTCCTCCTGACTCTTGCACCCCCTCCCCCTTCCTCCTGACTCTTGCACCCCCTCCCCCTCCCTCCTGACTCTTGCACCCCCTCCCCCTCCCTCCTGACTCTTGCACCCCCTCCACCTCCCTCCTGACTCTTGCACCCCCTCCCCCTCCCTCCTGACTCTTGCACCCCCTCCCCCTTCCTCCTGACTCTTGCACCCCCTCCCCCTTCCTCCTGACTGTTGCACCCCTTCCTCCTGACTCTTGCACCCCCTCCCCCTTCCTCCTGACTCTTGCACCCCCTCCCCTTCCTCCTGACTGTTGCACCCCTTCCTCCTGACTGTTGCACCCCCTCCCCCTTCCTCCTGACTGTTGCACCCCCTCCCCCTTCCTCCTGACTCTTGCACCCCTCCCCCTTCCTCCTGACTCTTGCACCCCCTCCCCCTTCCTCCTGACTCTTGCACCCCCTCCCCCTTCCTCCTGACTCTTGCACCCCCTCCCCCACTCAGGCCCTCTGTGCCAACCACACTGCCCTTCTGGCCCCCAAATGGACCAAGAACGTGCCCACCTTCTACACCTGACAGCCCCCCTGCCTGGGATCCTGTCCCCTCAGGTGGTGGCTGCACCTCCTTCATTGCCTTCAAGACGCTACTCCCAGAACACCGTGTTAAAGAGGTTCTCGGAATAGGCTGTGAAGTAACAGCTCTAGTCCAGGCCTTTCTTACTGTTCTTATTCTCGCCGTGTTTACATACAAACTGTTTATTGCCTGTCCCTCCCATTATAATATAAACTTTATGAAGGTAGTGATTTTTTTTAATTGAGTCCGTGAGTGAATGAAGGAGTGCATGCCTGAAGCGCTTGGCTCACAGCATTTGCTTCAGTAAATGGCTCCACGGCTGCACGTGGCAGGACCCGAGAGCCGGAAGTCGAGAACCGGAAGTCGCCTGCCAGGCTGTGGTTGTGTGCAGCGCTGGCCCGCCCTCCCTGCCTGTGCGCTTGCGCACTTCACCGGGTGGGCTTCAGAGCGGAGCAGCAAGACTTGCGCTAAGTGAGGTGAATGTGTTCTTACAGAATCATAAACTATTATTAATGTCACAGTAAAATTCAGATTGTAATAGCCTCAGTTTCACAAAATAAGATGACTAACGCATATTTAAATATAACCAGTTTTGTTGATTTTTTTAAAAATTATTATTAGTAAAGAAGAAAAGGCTCTGTTTTCTCATCTGTCATTTTAAAATCCTGTTTTGTCTCTGAGGGGCGCCTGGGTGGCTCAGTCGGTTGAACATCTGACTTTTGGTTTTGGCTCAGGTCAGGATCTCAGGGTCGGGGGATGGAGTCTCCTGTTGGGCTACACGCTCTCAATGTCTCTCTCTGTCTCCCTCCCTCCCTCTCTCCCTCTGCCCGCTGGCTCGCTCTCAAATAAATAAATCTTTAAAATCCTATCTTGTCTCTGAAAACAATAGGAGATAAATTTTCAGTTACAATTTTTAAAATATGTTTATGGTACATCTATTTGGTATCAACCGATTTTTAAAATGGGATTCCATTGTAAACTGAAATTTGTGTTAACTCTTAATTGTTTGAATAGGGAGCAGGAATAATTCCCCACATTGTTTTAAGCTCCATTTTCCACTTACTCTTTTTACCAAATCTTATTTCTGAGCTTAAGAAACATGGTAAAATTATTTTTAAAGATTTTTTAATTTATTCGAGAGAGAACACCCACACGGGCAAATCGGAGGAGGGGCTGAGGGAGAGGGAGAAAAGCAGACTCCATGCTGAGCATGGAGCCCGAGGCAGGGCTCGATCTCGCGACCCTGAGATCATGAGCTGAAACCAAGATTCCAGCGCTTAACCGACTGAGCCACCCAGGTGTCTGGCAAAATCATTTTTTATATTTGCCTTTGTTTTCCCTCCCCTGTCAGTCTTGTGATGGGTCTTCTCCTGAGCAATGGAATGTCTGACAGGTTAACGATGTCAACTCTGAAAGGTCTAGAATTCCAAAAATCAGACCTTAAATTTTTGTGCTAATAGAATTACTGAACCTTCTCAGAGAAAGAAGGATTCTCTGATTAAACTATAAATTACATCTGGCCATTTAAATTGAATATTTAAGTATTCCAATTACTAGCAAATGTGTGTGATTTTTAATTCCTAAAGAGAATTATTTATTTCAAACCTCAGTGTCTGTTTCTGTTTTCTTACATTCTAGGCACTAGAAAGTGACATGTACCAGTGAGGGGATTGAAACTGCCCTCTTGTTAAAACTGTGCCTGATGGGTCTAGAGGCATCTACACATCTGCCTTGCTTATAAGTCCCCTGACTCTTGCCTATCTGCCCCGGAAGACCTAGGTTTTTAATCCTGGTGTATGTTAGATCTGGGGCCAGGCACTTGTGACACTGAGCTCTGTCCACCTGGCTAGCCCCGTGAGTGAGCCCTTCCTCCCCCATCATCACCTGGACAGTGAGACGTTCTTCCAGATAAAAGAATCATTCTTCAGGCAAGCGTAGGATAGTAACTCTGCCTTCCTCAAACTTCCTGCCGACAAACATCCTATGCCTCAAAACTCCTTTATACTTTATAATCTCAAAAATTAGTAAGAGCCACACAGTGGGTAGGTATGTATGGCTTGTATCTGTGTTAACATGTAGCATATTTGAAATTAAAACAGAAACATTTAAAAATGGTTATTAATCATGAAATACATAACAGTAGTCAACCCATTGCATGTTAACATTAAATAATCTATTTTTATGGAAAATCACTATTTTCCAAGACAAAAATATTTAGTGAGAATTGTGGCATTGTTTTATATTTTTGCAAATCTCTTTAATGTCTGGCTTAACAGAAGCTAACTAGATTCTTATATCTGCCTCTGTATTCAGTCTGATGTGATACGTTGTTTTGTTTGAAGTAGTTGGAACAACAAATACGTAGTTGGAAAAGAGAAAAGTATTTTGACAGCTTTTCACATAACTGTGGATATTCTTTGATACTCCACCAAAACTTGGCAGGTGGTAGTTTCTTAAAGGTTAGTTGTAATGTGGATTCTGAAACCATGTAAATAAACTTTTCATACTCAGTTACATTAAAATACCTTGGTCTGTTTTCCACTTGGTGGATTTGGAAACATCATGCATGGGTCATTTAAAAAATACTGGTTCACTGAGTTGTGCGTATTTTCACAATACTATGACCCATTTCCTTGTGCAATATCAAAAAATCATATTTGTTATTACCACCACCAGTCTCAACAGAGAAGTCGTTAAGTACTGGCTTGCTATCAATTTACGGGGGTAAATACTAATTTTTCAAATTTGTAGTTTATACCTGCAAGCTCGAATTTTATCATTGGTAACAAATACTGTCATTTTTTTTCTTGAAGTGACAGGCTCACTTCATTCATTTTTGAGAACACATCGGCCACATATGTAAGTGCATAACCGTGGTCTGTCTGCGCTTCATTCCTGTGAGTAGAAAGGGCTGTGTGAGCCGAGCCTGAGCTCAGCCCACACTGCGGCCAGCAGCGGAGCTCCCATAGCACACTTCCGTGTCATCACGCAGAATCGTGAAAAGGCGTGGACTTAACGGTTGAGATTTATTAAAATTAGTAATCCTTACTGCTTCATCATGACATTTTTAAATGAAAGTACTTTTCTTAATGTAACTGCTAGTAGAGTTCGGTGCCACTGCTTGGTTCTGCCAAAGCACTGAGTTTTACCTACCACATTGCCTGCAATGTGAGCACAGTGAAAAAGATGAATAGCGTCAGCTTATTTTCGCAAAAATAGTTTGACTTGGTGGGCCTCCTATAGGATGCCAGGGGCTCTTAGGAGTCCACCACTGCTCTAGGCCATTTTGTAGATGCAGATTGTATTAATGCTCTAGGAAAGCACTGAGTTAGAGAGGGATCCAATAGCAAGAGAAGAATTGAGCAAGTTCTCTAAAGCAGTTTAACCCTTGTGCAGCCTTCCCATCCAAAGAATTGTCCTCACACCACAAGCTTCCTGAGGGCAGAGATAATCATCACTGCATGCCTGTCCCACAGTGGGATGCTGTGAGCGCCAAGTGTGCCTAGGAAGAGCGGCTGGCTCTTGCCTCCCTCCCACATCAAACCTACCTTGTCCAAATTTGCAATCCTCGGGGAAAGAGGGACAAAAGATTAACAGCCTTGCATTTAGATCCGCAGCACACTTAGCAGAACACAGAAGACGGGAGTAGTGTCATGCTACCACCATCTCTCCCATCTGAGAGGGCAGTGGTTCAGTTCAGAGAGCAGCCCCAGTAGGAGTCGGAGTGACGAAGCACCAGGAGAAGGTCCAAATGTAGCAGAGCGGCGGGCAGATGACTAGACTTCTTCTATCCGACCCGTGCAGCCCAGTTCAAAACGTATTTATTCAGCATCTTCCTGGGAAAATATTATTAAGTGTTATGAAAGGACTATTCGAGAAGTAGGGCTCTTGCAGAGAGCAGGTTGGAATTTTTTTAGCCACTTACCCTGAAGGAATTTCAGATCTTTCAGTTATCTGTGATAATAGGAAAACAAGAGTAGTCCCAAAATTCATTTTAAATATACTTTTCATTTATTCTGCTTTATCTATAAAAATTCTTAGTGGTTATCCAGGCTCCAAGCAGAATGGAAGCACTGGTCTGGGGGCCACCGGGCTGGAGCTGTTACCTGGGCCACGTGTGCTCGGTCCTGCAGTTTTTCCTGTCAGATAATGAACATTCACTAAATGTCTGCTAAAATACTAATTTTTATCAAAATGATTATAGATAAAATTTTATCTCAAAGGAATAGGCCAAAATAATCCAGAAAAACATCAGCCCTTTTATGTTAAATTTGAACAGCACAGAATTTACTAATTTAACTTTGATGATGAATTCTGGGATGAATTCCAGATTCACGTCCCACCCCCAAAAATTGCCACAACCATCGCAACAAAATATCCTTATTACAGATTCTTAATTGAGGCATGGGCAGAGTTCAGTCCTAGTGTTGATATCAGTCTTCCTCTGATCTCTGATTTGGGGATGCTGCCGCATGCTAGGAATCAGCACTACAGAGGACAGTTATGAGTTAGACATGGTTCCCATCTTCTGACCTCATTTTTCTCACCTGTAAAATTAAATAATATGTCTGCTTCAGACAGGGGTTTTGAGGATTAAGAGATAATCTATAATGCATTATAAAACTAAAAAAGGATTTTAAGAGACAGGAGGATTGAATCAAGAGGATGGACTAAGAACACATACCTGCTCTACCCACCCTCCCCTTTCAGAATCCCACGAAGTGACAGAAACAAGATTTGAAAGATTCCTGAGGAAGGAAAAGCAAATGCAAGGAGATCTATGAGAAAGGAAAATGAAACAAAGCCCCAGCCGTGGAAGGAAGTGTGCTGTTGTGGTGGGGAGGTTTAGGGAAGACGTAACCCCACACCAGTGCTGTGAACAAGGGACACCAAGAGAACTGATTGGAGAGCTGCATTTGGAGCAGCCAGGCTAGTCTGGGCCTGCCCTGAGGGGTGCTCAGCAGTGCAGAGTAGTGTTGTTTCTTCCCAGTTGACAGCTGTAGCCATGCAAAGCCAAACGTCAGTGCCACCCGGTAGGGCAACCAGGAGCCCCAGACACAGGAGACAAATTACTTGCATGTCCCTCCCAATAGTATATTCTATCCCCTTTCCACAACCACCAGAAGAAAGCTATTTTAAACAAGAGGTAACATCCCCAGACAAGCAAACTGAGAATCTCAAATCAAAAAATGAACATATATCCAACATGTCGTAAGCATTTAAATAAAAAACAGACTCAGCAAACTGAAAAACTAACACTTGGACAGAACAGAGCTCAAAGAATAGAAGGTGATTCTAAAATAAGTAGTTAAATATTCATATGGTAAGAAGACGTGGAAGCCACAAAGGCTAAACCAGTTAGGAAGCCCGGGATACAAAGTCAACAGAAGGCTGTTGAGTATCACCAAAGGATAAAGAGCTAGCAAGTAGGATAGAAAAATTGAGATGGATGCTAGAACCCAATATTTCAAAAGTAACCTAACTGGGGTTACCAGGATGGAGAAACTAAGAAGATTAAGGGGAAGAGAGAATTTTATAAAAGAAAAAATTGAGAAGTTGAAGACATAAGTTATTATTTACCTTGAAGGGCGTACCGAGTGCACGGAGAGCTGTGAATAACACAGGAATGAGGATGAAGAAAGAGGGCCAGGAATAAACAGACTGTCCTAACTTTCCTGTTGAAAGGATTAACTCCAAACTCCTTAGCATTATAGAGGAGGAGAGAGCAGATCCTCACAGATAAACATCGGATGTGGTACCAGACAGACCTGACTTAAAGCTCTGGGCCTTATGTGTTCGTGTTCGTCCTTGGATAGTTAGGTAACTTCCAGAGCTTCAAATTTTATTGTATGTAAAGGGAAAGAATAATATCTACTCCATCAATCTGTCGTGAGGTTGAATGAGAGAAAATACACAGGCACGCACACTGTCTGTGCCCCTCTGTATACCATCTGACCTAGTAGAGTAATTCCTCTTTTTTTAGAGTTCATGAACTTCTTTGTAGTCTGACCCCCACTCACCTGTTGCTTCTTCCCTCCTCATTCAGTCCCTCAGCCGATCCGTGTTACCTTCCTACTTTCCTCTCACCTCCCAATGTTATGAGACTCTGATCCCAAGGTATTTTGGACACACTTCTGTGCTCATACACACCGTATTCTGTGGAAATGTACTTGTTCATCTTTGTTAGCTTCTTGAGAGTAGAGATCACACCTTATTTATTTCTGTATCTCCATTTTTCAGAATGGTGTCTTTCACATAGTAAGTGCCCAGAAGTCTTTCCTAAATATATCACCACACTTGGGCTTAGTGCTTCCTTTTAATTGTATTTTTCAAGTCTATTCAGCAGCCAAAAAATATTAAGTCCTTTGACTCCTTCCCTTTTGCACCTTTAGAAGTGAGGTGAGAGTAGTGTCTCGTTCACCTTTATTCACTAATAACACTTTGTCCTTCTTGCATTGCCTTGGCACATAATTTTTCAATAATTTTTGTTGTAATTAAGGCAATGTATTTAACAAATTTTACTGAGTGTCTGCCTTGTACTAGGTATTGTTCTAAAGGAGCTTGAGGTATGTCATTGAATAAAACAGCCCCAAGTCCCTCCCTGTAGAGCATATATTCTCAGTCTACTGAGAGGAAATAGTAAGTATAATAAATACGTATATAATATGTTAGAAAGTGACAAATGCTGTAGAAGAAAATAGAGCAGAGTACTGTGGATGAGGGTTGTCAGAGCAGGGGATTGCAATCATAATCTGAGTGGACCTTGTTGAGATGGCGTCATTTGAGCAAAACCTTGAGAAAGATGAAGTTAGTCATGCAGTTATCTGGAGCTAAGAGCATTCTAGGCAACGGGAATGGCTGCGAAAAGAATGACAGCACAACTTTTTTTGCCCTGAACAAACTGGAAACTCTGACTATATCAGGGTTTTTGCCAATTGTGGGCCATAAATTCCAGGGGCACAATGAAAGATTTGTGGAGTTGGGTAGGAGATGAGGATGGACGGCAGCAAGTGGGAAGGACTTTATGAGTCCTGGGGGTTAGAGCAACCTAGTGGTGTAGAGCTTGCTGAGCTGACATAAATACAAGGAAGGGGCCTAATGAGAGTGGTTTCAGTGACTTTAAAGTAGAAATTAGTGGAGAGTCTTAAAGAGGTTGAAAGGGCAGGGGACAGATAAATGTCAGGATTGCCTTCTTGATCCCACAGGGACAGGGTGATACGGGGACTCAGAGTTTCTGTCCTCCTCCTGGACGCCTGTCAGTGGAGAGAAGAAGGTCTAGCGAGTGGTAGACTTGGTCCCAGGGCTACAGTTTGCTCCCTGACCCCTGTGTTGTCTCTCGGTGTGGGGGTCTATTTCTTGACTCTGGTTGATGGAACCAAGAACCTCCAGGAAAGCCAGGAGTTAGGCTGCATCTTTGTACTTCCTTCGACCACAGAGATGGGGTGGAATGTGGAGGAATAAAAGGTCCGGGCAGACGTCGCCTTAGTACCAGCCCGAGCAGCCCACTCTTGATCCGTTCAGGGACCAGCTTCCCTGGATCCCTTTTGATGAAGCTGAGGCCTATTTGGCCTAACGTGTTTTCTTACCTATTGTTAATATTATAATGTATGCATAAGTGAAGATTTTTTGTGTCTTTTCCCTTTTGTCATATGTTGGGTTTTTAGTTTATCCTTGGGAAATAGGACACCTCTTTGGTTAATAGACATTTGAGGGGCATGAGCCGAAGTGCTGGCAGAGCAATTCAGTGGAACTGACAGGTCTGAGAACGGGGCTCAGCTGCTCCCGGCTTCCTGGCTCGATGACAGTCTTGCAATAAATAATCAGAAACTGGGTGAAATGATAGCAAATGTCAGCTTAAAGTTTTCACTTGTCAAAACCGAGATTGTCTTATCACCAAACCGTTGCTGGACCAAATTATGCTCCCTCTTATCCTCCTGTTCATTGGAAACATTCTTCACCCCTGATTTTTTTTTTTTTTTATGCTGAATGGTTTTAGGGCACTTCACAGACAAATGTCCAGTCTATACTGATGTGCATTACTGTTCAGTCTGTTTAATAAAGACTTGGTTGGGTCAAAAGCAATTGTTCGACCTCTCTGTTGGTCAGCTTCAGTGCCTGCCATTTACAGCTTCGAGTTACACAGTGGGGACCTGTCTCTGTAAAGGAAATTCTTTTAGGCCTATGAAGACGTAACTCACTTTGTGCAACAGATAAAATTCTCAAGAACATCAGGGTTTTATTTGTCTGAGGAACCATTATGCTGTAACTTCTGACCTTTGGAAAGAGGACTGAGGTTCATTTAGTTTAGTGCTGAGTTTCTATGAAACATTAGCCAATTTATTGTCAACAAAATGAGAAGTTGTTTTGACTACTTTGTGGCCAAATGCCGTGCGTGAGCCATCGAGAATGTCAGACCTGCCCATGGTTTGATGGACGGAGCACGAAGACAGCTGGCGGGTCGGTTCTCCCAGCGAGCCCGGCAGGGGGACGCCCCAGTTCAGACTCAGGTGTCTTGACCAGTGTTTAACACTGACATTTCATCAAGAGGTTAGTTTCTGAATTTCTGTCCTCAAGATGAAAAAAAAAAAAAAAATTCTACTTTAAAGGCAATTCTCATATTTAAAGCTATAAAACCTTAAGAGGTAGGAAAGCAATATTACTTTTTATATCACTTGTTGCTGGATTTTTGTTTTTTAATATGAATGTTTCTTTGATCCTTTTTTCGCTAGTCCCTCCCGTTTCCTTCTCACCATAGATAAATTTGCTGCCTCAAGAGAAAATTAAGGCTATTGAAAGGGAGAGAGGGAATTTGAGACCAGACAGAGAAGTAAGGCAGTGATAATTAACCATGATCACATGGCAGTGAGTTCCATGTGGATCCGTACATTTCTGAGCACGAGGAGGGATCCTGGAAGCCCCAGGGTTGGGGGGGGGGCAAGTCAGACATTCCAGAAGAGTGACAGAGCAGGGCAGAGTGAACAGGGAACCGCCCCCCCCCCCCACGCCCCTGTAAGGCTGCCCCACGGTGAGCAGAGTCCACCGCTGGTATAGTGGTGATGGTGGCATCCTGCGCTTTGAGCGTGGGTGCTGTCCCTTCTGAGCTGTGTGACTCTGGGCAGGTGGCTCAGCCTCCCTGAGCCTCGGCTGCTCCATCTTCAAGGATAGTGATTTGAGGGAGGTTAAGTGTGATCATGCGCCTGGAGACTCCGTGAGTGAGGGGGTCTCACTGAGCAGAGTGCCCTTGCTCTCACACTGCCTGCCTTTCTCCCACATCCTCTAGGAGTGTCAGCGCTCAGTCTGAAGACCTTTTTATAAAACTCTATAGCTCCATGTGCCTCCTTAGAAAAATTGCACGTTGCCACTTGGTATAATAGGTCAGCTGTAGGAGTGACTGTTCTGTTCCTGGGCAACATTTAAAAAGCCGTGGAGCTTAACACGGCACATTCCAGAGAGCTTCTGTTCTGTCTCCATGCCGGAGAGCTCCCATCATGACCAGTATGTTACGCTGTGTTTAATTAACTAATGAGGATGTGATTAAACCACGATAACAAGATCTGACCTATATTTTCACATGGAGGAAGCATTTTATGCTGAGGAATATTCTGGCCTCGGCATTTTATCAGTGCTTATTAACTCTGTGTGATGGAGGTACTCGTAGACACTCAAATTGTTCAGGCTGTTCCGTGCATCTGCGCCTTACGTGTGCCGTTTGCTCTGCCTGCAAGGCCCCTGCCGCCGTCCCCCTGTCCGCCCCTTCTCCGCACCCCTTCCTCAGCTTCACCCTCCTGGTTGGTGGCTCAGAACTGCTCTAGCATTACCTTCTCAGGAAGCCATGGGATGCAGCCAGTGGTGGAGGCAGGCGTCCTCTGTGGACTCACTCCATCCATGTAGAGTGAGGTCTTGGGAGCCGGGGGAGGGGGGCGGGGGGACAAGGAAAGCGGCCTGGGGAGCCAGCCTAACTCTGGGAAATCAGGAAGCTTCTCTGAGGAGGTAGTGTTTTGGCTACAGACTGAGTAGCAGGTAGCTTCGAAGGAGAGGAGAGAACACTTTTGGCAGAAGGAGGAGCAGGTGTGAAGAGCTACCCGCACATGCTTGAGGCAAAAAGGAACCTACTCCCCTTGCTTACCACTTCCTCCTTGCATCGCGGTGCTGTGCTGCAGCCGTCAAGAGTGATGAGTCTCTGGTACCGCTCACCTGGCAGAGGAAGCATGGGAGGAGAGCCCGGCGTGGGTTTGACCGACGAGTGTGTCACCTGTCTGTTCTCTGTGAGATTTTAGGCTGGTGTCCTGGCCTTCTGATCTGCCGCAGCATCCTTATCTCTAAAATGGGTATGACAGTTCCACTTCCCTCAGGGGGCTGCTGTGAGGACTCCGTGGGATCTCGGCAGTTGGCACTCAGCAACACTTACACCATGGATTTTATTATTCATCTTGCAGCTTCCTAAGGTGTTAAGCAGCTGAGCTGGATCATTTTCCATTTTGATTAGAACTTCTTACTTGATTGCATGAGGTTGGAATAATGAGAATGTTTATTTCGATGACAATCCAAGATAACAAATTCAGGACGATTGTTTCCCTACAAAATTAAGTAGAGTGGGAAAGTGCAAAGCCTGAGAGGATGAGTGGAAGCCCTTCCTTGGATACCAAAATAGCATCATAAACTAATTGTATCTGCCATGGTTTAGTAATCTAGATTTTGCATAGGTTTGTTCCTATAAAAAATTATGCCTGTTCAAATATGCAAATATGCAATATCTGCAGAATGGCCATGGTAACAGGCTCCCTCCGGCCCCCCCCATCTCAAGGATGCTGTACATTAGAACAGAGACGTGCCTGTGCTTTGCAAAGATGCTCAGCCTCCATCCTCACGGACATTGCGAGAGTGCTGTGACCGGCTGGCGGGGAGCCTCCCTGCTGTCCTGTTGCGACGCAGTCATCACACCGACTTCCTAACAGTAATGCCCTAGTGCTGACGAAATGGAACACTGGGTCTAGTCCCTGTTATCAGATCACACGGCGTCGGGTTCTCTGGTAGGCAGGAGCTAAAGAAGAAGGAACGTCCTTGCCTTCCTTCTGTTGGACGGACCTGTGGTTCTCTGTCCTGTCCATGGCCGCAGTGCCTGCCCTTGCAGGACACATGGACACACTCACGCTCTGCTCATTGGCCAGTGGCTGTGGCTAAAGTGACAGACAGGTTTATTAAATATCGCAGCTGGAAATCTTTGATATTCCCAGGGTCTAAAGTTTCTGTGCTAGATCTCTGCTGTCTTGGTGGGAATTCTTCCTTTCAGTGTGTAGCCCTGCCCTTGATTGGTTATCTTTAGGTTTTAGAATACTTCACTGAATATGTTTTAAGCTCACAGTTAAGTTATTTTGTCCTGTTTTCATCTTTTTTTTTTCCTTTGTGCCTTTTGTTCAATGCAGTGGTGCTGATTACTATGATTATGGACATGGACTCAGTGAAGAGACATACGATTCCTACGGTAAGTAACTAGCCAGCATGAACCAGAAATAGAGCAGGGGGCGTGGTCATAGAAGCACCTTCAAGACCGGAATTGAGGAGAAATCCATAAAGACATTTGGACTGAAAAAGCAACTTCCCTTTCAGTTCTTCTGTGCATATCTAGCTATTTTCAGAAGCTCCTTTATGATTTAAATTTAATATTTAAAGAGGACTAAAAACTCACAGAAAATTGTGTAGGTTCACATTCTCAACTTAGATTTTCTGTTTGGGTTGATTGCCATGTGCTGATTTTCTTATTTATAGAGTCCTTTGCCAGACTGCAGACACTTAATAGCTCAGGTCTTTTTGAAGTGTCTTTGCTTCTCGACAGTGAAGGAAAATGAAGCCGTTGAGACTGCAGCTCTCAAAGGATTGTCCCACCCCCATCTTCATATTTTAATTCATCTCCAATCCCAAACCCTCTTAAAAACATTACAGTGGGAGTCATTCCATAAAGGTTACAAAAGCACTGAGCCAGGGAGGGGATGTAAGGCTCTCTCTGGCTTACGGGGAGACAGCTAAACCCCACTTAATTCAGTGGGAACTGGTAGAGATGTTGGGGAATCCATGTCCGAAGTCTCAATATGCAGAAGGAGGACAGGTTTAATTAAAAGAATTGGCAGCGGCAACATAATGATAGTAAGAAGCTCCTTTGCTGGAGGGCAAAGAGATCAGAGAACAGGAAGCTTCAATCAGTTGCAAAGCTCTGATAAATGCCTAGTACCCAGTGCAAGTGAATCAGGATTCTGGTTAATGGATGTTCTGACATTTCTCTGAACATGAGTGAAAAACCATTTTCCGGTGTTCCTTTTGAAGTGCATTTTGTTATATCACCTGCCCCAAGCTGTGATGACCTCACCTTGGATATTTTTTTGTTTTGTTTTTTGTAACAAACACTTAAGAGAAATACCTTGGTTTGCTGAATGCTGTCTAGTTAAATGGATGCAAGTTAGCTTGAGGGAATGACGTTGATTGCATGTTTGTATCAAAAGAAGAGGTCATTTTAAGTATTTTTCCTTCACAGCCTTTTTAAATTGGTCTTAGTGGACACACGGCTTTTAAATTGCTGTGGGTTGCAGCAGAAATGTTAACTGTTGTTGTCGGAGACTTGTAGATTACTCATTGGAAGTGCTGAGATGGAACAGGTGTTTAATTTCAGGAGATCTGAATGGATGATGGAAGGTCTTTTGTTATTCTTACACTTGTCTGATATGGATTTAGTATTATGATGAGTGAAATTTGACATTCTGTCATTAAGTTTATTTCGTATTCAGGAAGTATTGTTGAGGCTACATTTCCCCTGAACACGACTTCCATTCACTCTGTCTGGGGAAGGACCTAGGAGACGCGGTGACCAGGTCTCTCCCACCCTGCCCATCCCCACGTTGCTCGTTATGTTTGTCTGCTTTTGCCTGCACAGATCTTTATCTGTGTGGTGTTTGTTTTTGCTGTCAAAAGAAATCTGAGCGATCCTCTTCCCATTCTCTTTCCCATTCATAAATGTCTTAACATTTAGCAAAAAGCAGTTCAGTTTGCTGTTTGAGCGTGTGAGCTTTTGTTAAAATGAGTGACCAAGAGGAAAGTTCTTGCAAGTTGGTTGCCATTTAAGATACAAAAATCATTTTTCTTCCCATACTGATAGTTTTTGTTAGTGGGGTGACCATTTCCCATTGTGTTTGTAATTTTTCTCTAAGTAAATACCTTTGTTTGTTTGTTTTTTCCTGGTACATCAGGGATATATGTCTTCAGTACGACATCTACCACTGGTTCAGGGTTAAATTAGATTCTGAAAAATGAAGCCAGCGGGATCAATGGCAATGATCTGATTGTGATTCATCTTACTGATTTTAGGGCAAGAGGACTGGACTAACTCGAGACACAAGGCACCTGCAGCGAGGACCGCGAAGGGCGTCTACAGGGACCAGCCCTATGGCAGATACTGATTGTACTGTCTGGTGTTGTGAAATAGCCAGTCTCCACCAGTCCTGTGTACTGTTCAAAGTAATGTTTTTCTATGAACAATCCCTTTTTAAATAAATCAAAATGCTTAAAATCTGAATGGATGGAACTTTAAAACTACTTTGTGGAAACATCAACCTGGGCAGAAAAAAAAAAAAAAAGACATGTAAAATTTTGTTATTTCCAGTCTGTATATGAAAAAATAGGTCATCAAAAGGAAAAAAAAATAACTTTGATTAACTAGTGTTAAACAAAAAACTAGGTTTACTAAATATGTTAATCCATCCTTTTAACATAAGCCTCACCTTTCATTTTAAAGGTTTCCATAGCAATTTAGTTATTTTATCTTTCAGCCATATGCTAGTTTTTTTTCTCTTGCCAACATGCGTAAAAAGGGAAGCCAATTACAAGTGCAAATAATGTGGTATTCTTTTGTAACTCAAGTCTTGAAATGTTCTGTAGTGTTGAGCAAAGTCTCCTCTTGCTTGATACTAAATAAACTTTTGAAAGAAATTCCGTGTGTGTGAGCTAACAATTTCATGTTTCTCTTATTTAAAAAGGCCTTCATAAATAGTTGTAAACAGGGAAAGAGTTCATTTAACAACGCTTGTCATAAAAGGGTCACACTAAACGTTGTACAGCTGACTTAAAAAATGGTATAAAATTAAATGTACCATTCTATACTCACCGTAGATTTAAATGCTGTTTAAAGAGTCCACATGGTGTTAAGCTGCGTGAGTAGCACGTTAAAACGACGCAAAACCAAATCTTGTTTAAAAACTGGTTTTAAAATAACTACTGATTTTCTGAAAAAGATGTGATCAGTTTTCATCTTGTTGAGCGTTTTTTCACTAGTGCAACTTTGGATTTTTTATGAGAATTTTGGTACCTTAATGAACACCTCGCTCCATGCTGGAAGCAATAAGCACAAAGCTTTTAAAGACATTCTGACTTGACTAATTGAGGTCGCACTCGCCAAGGCTGAGGATGTGTAACCCTTAAACGGTCTTCATTGTCAAAGGTAAATAAATCAAATAAGATTTTAATCTCACTTAATTTATCTTAATATAACTAATAAAACCAGGGAGATTACAACTTAGCAAGTTTCATTATCCATTTTAGAGAGGTTTTAAGATCACCTAAATTCTCATTTTAAAAAGTTTAATTTGTTTTAGTAATCTAAAAAGCCTTAGTTCAGTCAGTTTAATTGGGGCCAATTTTTCCCTATTAAACAAATGTAAAACCTCATAACTAGTTGTTTGTAATACACTCTTTGGTTAGTAATTGAGGGCACTTCTTAAAACTGACAAATATTTAATAAAGTTATTCTTTAATCATTTGGCTTAAGTTTTTTTTTTTTAATTGTAGATTATGTAAAATGTTTAATTTTTGTTTCTTAAGAGATTTCCTTCTCTTTGAGTAAAAAGGTCTTTTCTTTTGTTAGGAAATGTCAGCCATCTTGGGAAGTCGGAGGAACTGGTTGTGCCCGAGGAGCAAACAAAGGTGAGTGCCTTTTGTTCCGATTATTGTGACGTGTTACGGAAGATGAAGACAATTTAATGCTTATCTGAAGTCACATGGAAAATATCCCACACTGGTTCCTATTACCAGCACTAGTGATTATGGCAAATTAACTCCTCCAGTCAGAGCAGAAGCTCCCTGAATACAAACAAGTCAGACCCAGCCGGCCCTGTTGGTGCCACGGACGATGTCACAGCAGTTAATGCTTGGATTGCCTTCTTCAGCAAAAATAGAAGCCCCGTCAATCACGTGAAAAAAATGTCCAAACTATTAAGGGATAAAAAGCAGTTTATCAAGCCTAATGTATAATATGACCCCAATTTTATTTTTTAAAAACTGTGTATACTCTCTCTATATTTATAGGTAAAAAAATTACACTGGTATGCTGCAGATTTTTGACGATAATTATCTTAGGCTTGTGAAAGTATGATTTTGTGTGTGCACTTTTCTGTCCTTTCTGAATTTTGCAAAACAAGTTACTACTTTTATAAGACAAGTACTAGAACCTGTGTTTTATGAAATTATTTCATAAATTTAAAAAAAAAAATTAGGGATCTGTAAAGGAAACGTATCATTAGTTTGGTCTCAAGGTATTCTTGTTTTTTTTTTCTAAACCATCAGAAACGCTACTTAGGCCCTGATATTCCAGAGAGTCTTCCTTTTTAAAAGTAGTTTTATTTGAGGGCGCCTGGGTGGCTCAGTTGGTTAAGCGACTGCCTTCGGCTCAGGTCATGATCCTGGAGTCCCGGGATCGAGTCCCGCATCGGGCTCCCTGCTCAGCAGGGAGTCTGCTTCTCCCTCTGACCCTCCCCCATCTCATGCTCTCTCTCTGTCTCATTCTCTCTCTCAAATAAATAAATAAAATCTTTAAAAAAAATAAAAATAAATAAATAAATAAAAGTAGTTTTATTTGAGCTCTGCCCCTGACACGTATCTTTGGACATCAGCACGAGGAGAATGATGCTTAGCTCCTGTAGTTGTTACTAAGAACTGAGTGAGCTAATATTTTGAGTGCTTTGTAACCTGAAAAGTGATACAGTAAATGTGAAGTTGAATAGTCAAGTTGAATACCCATATTTAATATGTATGGGTAGTAGCTGAGCTTTTTTCCCCCTCCAGTAGCCAAAAGTAACCTGAAATAATTAACTTACTATTAGGAAGAAAATAGTTCTCTTTATTCTCATGGACCAAAATAAGATTTTTGGTTTTGAGGGGTTTTTTTTTTTTTTTCTGTTTTTTTTTTTTGGCAGGGGGAGCTTTTCTTGCACAGAAAGAGAATGTGACACATCACGCATTTTTTCAATGTGTTACATTGAGATTTTTCACTATTTTCCTCCTTCTTAAGTAATTTTGGAGGGGGGATTAGCATATTGAATAATAATGTAGGTTTCTTAAGTGAGAGATTATAGATAGGTCCCTAGAGAGTAAACCCCCAAAGGGTCTTCAAGCTTAATTCATAGGAATTATTGTTCAGTGTTATGTTTATTTTCATTTTTTAAAGAACCCATAGCTCCATGGAATTATAAAAAGGGATTATGATTCAGAAAGGTCAGGAACCACCAGGAATACTATTGGACAAGAATCCTCCTGTTTGGCTTCCAAGGGCTTCCCATTTTTGGCACGTAGGCTGCCCAGCCTCATTGCTTGCCGTTTCAACGTGAAGACTCCGCTGTAGACAAGCAGTCTTCTCCCGCCCCTCAGAGCACATTGCATAGTTCCCAGATCTTTCCCCTGACCTTTGTCTACCCCCTTGGGATTAATAGTATCTTTTCTCATTTTACAATATGTACTGAGCATGAGTTCTGTATTAGACACAGAGGAGGCGCTGCGAATGCAAAGATCTTTAAGACGTGGGCCTTACTTAGACTGCAGTAATTCAGGATGGAATGGAAGTGTGCTCGCCCCAGTTCCCCCACCCACAGAAATCGTGCCCACTCCTCAGGACTTGGCCCAGTGCCCTCTCTGAAGTAACATGCTTAGTTTATACTTAACTCATTTTAGTGACTTAGGTTGGTTACAAGTTGCTGCTTTGACCAAGCATGAGCTCATCACTCTCAATAAATGATTTCATTGAATCCTCACAATCACAAGAAGGTAAGTGTGGTCTCCATTTTACAAAGGAAGACACTTCAGCTTCAAAACGTGAAATCACTTAGGTAGAAAACTCTCACACCCTGCAACTGGTAGAGCCAATTTTAAACCATCCGCTTTAATCCCGAGGCTTTGTTGTTAGCCGAGCTCTGGACTAGCACTGACTCCCCCATCAGATTAAAGGCTCTTTGAGAGCAGGGGCTAATCTTCATGTTACCTGTATCCCTGAAAGTGACTCCCACGGCCCTGAGCATTATCAACACATTGCGATTGATAAGTATTTCCCTCTCTGTCTGTTCCACCCCTGCACCAGATTCCTTCCTGGAGAGATTCTTTGACGGTATTTAGGTTCTGAATCATCTTATATTCATGATACTCCGGCTTGAATCAGTATCAGTATCTATGCAGATACGTTGACTTAATGTCTGCCGTGCTACAGACACTGGAAATTCAGTGCCGATGACATAGTCCTGTTGCTGAAGACGCAACAGCCTGCTGGGGAGAGGGGCAAGGAGGGAGTCTGTAGGACAGGTGCGGGCGCATGGAAGAGAGACCTGTCTGCCAGGCGGGTGGCTGGAGGTGGGACAGGTGCCCGCAGAGACATGAGGGCCAGGAGGAGATCACCTAACCACATAGGGGAAGGTATTCCGGGAAGCATTCGTATCCCAGCTCTGTCATTTACCGGCTTGATAACCTTGGTTAAGTTACTTAACCTCTCTGAACTACAGTCGAGATGACAGTTTCCCCACCCGTAATATGGCACAGTAATGCTAGCGACCTCAGTATTGCTATGAAGGATTAGAAACATGTCCGGCACTGATGTAGGTATTTGCTCCTGTTTGTTACTTAATGTAAATACTTGGAATTATAAGAAAGAACGATTATCTAGGAGACATCAGTTATATTAGGTAATCAGAGAAAGCAACAGATGATGCTATCTGGGAGGCATGGGGCACATAATGAAGGGTCTCGCAGGTCCCGCTGAGAAGCTTGGACACAGTGACCCCATTTTCCATTGTAACATCCTCCTCACCTCTTAGCTTGCCCTACTCCATCCCCTCAGGCAGAGAAAGTGCCTTGTCAGTCTCCACTCCAACAAGAACTTTGTAGGAACCTCTGTTTGCACTGGCTATTGATCCGAAATCCAGACACAGGGTGTCTTAAAAAATAGGGCCCTAACCTTTTATCCTCTTAGTCTTCTCTCAGCAGAGTAAGTGTTCAGCAAGTCAATGAATATGAGAGAGTGACACTCAGTGGATCAATAGGATTCCTAACAGACAGTGTTAGGGGTTGTTAGGAATAGTTAGCAGAGACCAAAAAACAACAACAAAAACCCCACTTGTGTCAATAGGATTACAATTCAGAAGGTCTAGCTCCATTGGTTTAACTCAAAATTGGATAGTAGCTCTGGTCATTGTGTACAGAGAAATGAATCCCAGAGTCTAAAACTAATAATTTGGAGAAAAAAATAAAAACGTAATCAAAAGTCTAACCAAAATAGAAGCCACTTTATAGGGTTTAGGTAATGAATGTAAATAATAAAGTTTGTTATTTTCTATGCAAATAAGATCTATTTACATTGATACTCAGTGTCTTGTACAGATAGAAAGGAAAAAAACCTATGATTATATTGAAAATAACAAAATCTACTTTGTCTTGATTGTGTCCATCTTTCAGAAAGACTGTAGAACATTTTCAGATCTGAACTGCATCCTCCTCTTATCTAATGGAAAATCCCATCCAATTGAAGTTGATTCTCAATGGGATTCGATTTCAGTGATTAGCACTTAGCGCTGAAATTGTTTCAGACCTTAGTGTGATGAGCCCCTCAGTGGCCCCCATGTTGTGCAGGGTCGAGCTCAGGCTCTTGGCTCTGCACACAAAGCCCGACGTGATCTTGGTCCCACCTCACGGCTGCTCCAGCCTTGGTACTAAACATCCTTCTCAGTGCTTTCCTGTCCGGGTCGTCCCCTGCCTAGAACCACGCTTCCCTACCCCTCTCAGCCAGCTCTCGTACAGCTAGTCATCATGGTCTGTCCAGCCTCGAAGTGAACCCGGAAGCTTCCCTGTGTCCTGCGGAAGCCTTCCTTGGCACACTGTCTCCGCATCAGGCGTCGGGTTCGAGTCCCTGCTGAGAACCCTTAGAGCTGCCTGAATTCTGCAAAAACAGGGTCCCTCAACGGACTTTTCATGCTCCTTTCCACCCACCCCCACCAGCATAGAAGCATGTCTTATGCCCCAGAAGGGGTCCGTGAACAAGCAGTCGAATACACGAGTGAATAAAATGAATGAGGACACTCGGTGTCTCCACAGTAGAGGAAAGTGGATTAGGACATCCTTGGCTTTACCAGATGGAGTTAGAGTCATCCTTGAACTCGGAGAGAAATTGACAGGTTCTTAAATGGGGTCATTCAGATGTAGCTGGAGGTATCTAAGAGTCTCCTTTGACCACCACTACTGGCGAGATGCAGGCCTCACTCATGTCTCCGTGTGCTGCCTCGCACAGCCCCGTACCTGACAGACCCGCACTGAAAATGGGGGGAGAGAAGAAATTCGCAGGGCTGGAGGCGTTATCTCCGAGCTAGATCTCTGCTCTACTCGTTGATGTGTCTTTCTCACCAACTGCAAGACGAGGTTCTTTAAACACGGAACCATGTCTTACTTGACTTGCCCACCCAGATGCCAGCATCGTGCCTGGCGCACAGCGGGGGCTGATGAGGTGTTCGGTGTGGAGCACGTGAGCGGGGAATGAATGAGCCAGCCACCCTGTAACTTTTAAAATCCTAGCCCAGAGCACTTCGCACTATTAGTTTGGTTTCTCAGTGGAAATGAGATAGTTACTTCTGCAACCATTGGCTTTTTTAGTGGGAGGAAATGTGAAGTTGGAAAGCAAAATATGTCCTTTATTTAATAGGTAATACGTGTGCTTGGTACAAAATCCAAAAGTCCAAGAGTACACAGTGAAAAGTTGGTCTTCATCCCCCCCCCCACACCACCCCCCTGCCCCAAACCCCCAAGGCAGCTGTTTGCATTGGTTTTTTTGTATATTTTTCCCGAGATAGTCTGTGCATAGGCAAAAGCACATGTTTCCTTTTTACATACAAAACAGTACACTGTTTTCTACCCCCTTGTTTCACTTTAGAGTACATCTTAGAGTTCATTTTCTATCATTTTATACGCTAAAGCTACCTTTTTCTTTTTATTGGCTGAATAATAGTTACATGATTTATAATTTAAACAAGTATTGACGGACATGTAGTTCACTTCCAGCATTTTATACCCATGAATAAGAGTGCTGGAAAGCATAGCCCTACATCTCTGTTATTGTACACGTTTGTATACATCTTAACACATTTCTGAAGTAGGTTCATTGAGCCTTTCCATGTTTTATGAATATTACTGTATTGTTCCTGTGATACGCTTTTCTGAGAAACTTGAACCCTGCGTGCCGCATGCATTCCTTACCCTCAGCGGTTGGCACCTGCGCCACACACAACACTCTTCTACTCCAAGTGGGTGCGCGGCGTGGCGCAGGGTGGGGCAGGTTCCGGTGCGGAGGAGCGAGGCGTGCGGGGGCGCCGGACCCCGTCAGAGCAGCTGCCGGGGCGTGTCTTAGGCGACAGGGACAGCTGACAGTTGCAGGTCCTGGAACCCTGAGCGGGTTTGCTCCGGGGGCGTCCTCGCCCAGCTTTTCCTGTGCTCTGCTTTCCCAGATCCTGCCCGTGCTTCGAGATCTCGCCTCTCTTCTGTTGCCAGAAGAACCCTTTCTTCTGTTCACTCAGAGTACCGGCTGCTGGCTCTCGATTGGCAGACACCTGGTTTGGAGCTGCCGGCCAGTGTCCCTCAGGGTCCAGAATGAGTCCGCACTGGAACAGTCATCAAGCTGTTGAGGAAGTACTCACTGATTAACTAAACAATACCCCAATTAATAGATTTACTACATTCGATGTTTACCTTTTACGGTATTAGCCTTTCCAGTTCAGGTTGCGTCGATGGGGCCCAGCCCCCCCAAAGCACACGCAGGTGCCGCCGCGTGGCTCCCTGTCTCGGGCCGTGTGCAGCGATCAGGGGCTAAGTGAAGGCAGAGGTGGTGCAGCCAGAGGGAAGGGGGTGAACTCCGGGGGGGGGGGGGGAGGAAAAGGTTTCACAGAGAATGGCGGGCGTTGACAGGCTGGTGCAGGTGAGCGAGGCGGTGCTGACCAGGGCAGGAAGCTGCGCCACGTGGGGGGACGTGAGCAGGGGCCCGTGCTGGGAGAGGATGGGGGGTGCTGGGGAGCTAGGAAGGGCTAGGTCATAGGGCACCATGGACAAACGGTGTGGTGTTGACGGGTCTCCTGGGGCCGGGCGCGTGTGACCGGAGCCGTGAGGAGTAAGCATAGTGACGGCCACTTCTCCATTGTGATTGGGTTTGCTTTTCTTCCCTCTTGATTACCACTGGGTTTTTGAAATAACAGTTGTGTTCTGTGTAGCACATCAAAATATATGCTTTGGTGTTAGTTAACAAAAACTTGTAAATATATCTGAGAGTTGGTTCTCAGATGACAGGAAGTCAAGGACTGTCCGGTGTGTACCCATAGGGACCCGTTTCACATTTTGATATTAGAGGTTCCATGTCAAACAAGGCCATTCTGAAATCCTACCCATAAAGGTTGTAATGGAGAGTATTTTGATCCTCCTCTACTAATTAACCATTCATCTACCTTACTGAACACAAATATTTTATGTCCTTAAATTTCTATAATTCTGTTTTGCCTTGTTTTCCATAAATAACCTTATTTCTGTTAAGTTTCTGCTTCCTTCCTTCCTCTGCCTAAATCCTGCCATCCGCAACAGAGCATAAATAATTATTAGTTTCTTGATGTATACAAATATATTTGATTTTCCTCTCTTTCAGGGGCTTTCCTTCGAATTATGGACTGCTTATGAATCGTCAACTCACCAACGTGCCTAGTCAGTAAATGAATTCACTTGGGAGCTTGAAAATCATCTGAATTTCTTTTCACAATTTTATGTCCTGTGAAATGTTTTATAAAATGGTACGCTTTTTAATTTGGAAAGCCTGTTTAAAAAAAGGAAAGAAAATCAATCTTATTTTGTGGTCTCCTAACAACAACAAACAAATGATTTGTGTGATACTTAATAAAGACTGCCCATTTCAATCTCCTGCACTTTGCTATAAACCTAGAAAAACAAAGTCTTGTGATTTCAGCAGGCTCTGAATTTTGCACACTTGACAACCGTCTGTGGTTTCAGCTCACTGCAAGAAGTCCGATTCTATACATTGTCCAGATTTGAAAATGATTTATCTGTCTCAGTTACGGACCAATAAATACGGACGTGTCCCACCAAAAGTATTCTGTCACGTAAAAGGTTAATTACGAGGCTTCTGCAGGAAGCAGAGCGGTACTGCCAGGAAAGAAAGCTGATTTTCATGCCTCTCTGTAATTTGTTATGGAACATAAAGGTCATAATCCCCGTGGACAGTATTATTCTGTTCGTTCTCTTTTCTTCATTTACTGGTGCATTGTGATTTTAATTCAATATGCCCCAGGAGAATGTTTTATTCCTTCTGCTAGAAACTCACACAACATGTTTCCTAGTCTTGGAATTTCAGGAACAGTCTTGTGCATTGTTGAATTGTCACTCTCCTACCTCAAAGACACATTTCCTCTAAGGCATTCACTTTGACAGCGTACCACGTTAGGAGCATTGTGTTAACCACAGAATAACTTCTAATAAGCTTGCTTTTCCATATCCTCTCATGATGCATCCGAAAAACATTCTCCAGGCCCGCAGTCATGCCTTTGCGTTTGTCACATACACAGTTGGGCATCTCAGAAGTGCAAGGACAGACAGCCCAGTGTCGGAGAGGGTGCGGCACACGCCGCGGGGGCAGCAGGTGGGCACCACGGCCCTGCGGCTGTGAGCGCCCCTCAGCGCACGCTCGGGAAGGCGGTGCGCAGTGACAGTCAGCTCCAGGGACCCTTTTGTTTGTTTAAGAGTTTTTTATTTATTTGAGAGAGAGAGAGAGAGAGACAAAGATAGCGACAGCATGAGCGAGAAGAGCGAGCACGCGTGGGGAGGAGAGGGAGAAGCAGGCTCCCCGCTGAGCAAGGAGCCCAGGACCCTGGGATCATGACCTGAGCCAAAGGCAGACGCTTAACTGACTGAGCCACCCAGGCGCCCCAAGGGACCCTTTTGTTTGAAATTAATTGAACAACCAAGAACTTTAGAACATAAGCCAGATTGTTATAAATGGAAAAAAATTTGAGCTCCCTTGTTGCTTGCAAACTTTCCACCCACCGAGTCAGGGACACTAGTCATAAACCTACAAATAGAATCCCAGGGACTCGAACTCTCCAACTCCTCTCCCGTCTGTCCCCTTCTCGCTCCCACTCTTGCTGCCATAACTTTGGCCTCTTATTGTACTGCCTCCGTTACTTAGTTCATTAAACGCATACTTGTCAAGAATCTCTTCTGTGCTGGGCACTGCCCTACACGTTAGAGTGGGCAGATCAGCGAGCCCGTCCTCGGGGAGCTTACTTTCTAGCGGGAGGGGACAGGCCGTGGGCTACAAACCCGGAGAAGGCCAGGTGGTGAGAGTGCTGTTGAGGAACTTGAGAGCATCGCCACGGGAGGCGGGGGTTAGACTTTAATCTGTGTGGCAGAAGACTAACAAGGTCACAGGTTAGCAGGGACCCAGAAAAAGGAAGAAAATGAGCCACATCAAGACCCCAGCAAGTGCAAAGATGCTGAAGTGGGAACATGCTTGGCAGCTTGAGGAGCCGCAAGGCTGCCGGTGTTGAAGCGATGGAACGAGCAAGGGGCAAAGAAGACCACAGTGAAATCGGGGTGGTAGGGGGACGGGGGCATGTAGGACCACTTTTGAGCTTTACTTAAAAGGGACCTTTGTGCGGGAGGGGTTTGCGCAGAAGATTGGCATGGCCCAGTGTGTATTCTAAGAGTCGCTTTGGCAGCCCTGTTGAGAATAGGCTGTCGTGGGGCCAGGAGGAGACGCCCCCAGAGGCCGCTGCAGTGGAGGGAAGAGGGAATGCTAGCCTGGCCCTCGGGCAGCTGTGCAAGCGTTGAGGACTGGCCAAGCTCCAGACGTGCCTACAAAGTAGAGCTGCTAAGCCTGTCCATAGGCTGATGTGGAGCGCAGGACAGTGGCACTGGACGGTGCAGAGAATCTGGTGTAGGGCCACTGAGAAAATAAATCCCCTCCCTGTGACGGGAAGACGTAGAAGGAACGGGATACATTAGGGACTGACGGTACGGACAGACTCACAGAGGCCTTTGTGACCACGGATGACTTCGCAGAGTGAGAGCAGGGAGCAGATTCGAGAATGAGTATCATCAGCTCCTTCAAGGAGCTTCTGTAAGGAGTTGCTGGAGAGGACGTGTGGTTGAGATGAGGAGGTGGGAGGCGGGGAGAGAGATGCAGGGGAGCGGTCCGCAGGGGAGGCTGGGTGCCTCGAGAGCGGGGTGGGGAGTGGGGGGCCAGCATGGGCTCCTCGGGCACAGGTCTCCTTGCTCTGGGGGGTCCGGCCCCGGGACAGACTTCCTCTTAGGGAACTTTTCCCAGCTCGGCCCAGGGTCCGATCTGGCCAGGGCTCTTCGGGCATCCCCACGGGTCACACCTCGGGGGTGGGGAAAAGCCTAAGAGTGAGTCGCTCAGCACAGGAGCACAACTGAACAAAGGAAGCCTTTAGATGTGAAATGCGACTTGACGTCTCTCCAGCTGAGTTCCTTTTGGTCCGTCTCAGACAGCTGGGGTCCCTCGATGTCTTCTCTCCTGCTCCCGGCAGCTCTCCAGGCATGGCAGGCTAAAATAACCATTCTAGTGTTTGCTTGTAAAGGATCCCAGCGACTTCCTATGGTCTTAAAAATAATAGTGGATGGCTTTTTCAACACATTTATATGAGATCCTGAAGCTAGCTTTTTAAAGTGATACCTTCATGGAGTTGTCCACATGATGGTTGCTGCCACGCCAAAATACCTCCTTTTTCTGGTACATCTGAGGATTTTCTGCAGAGCGCCCTGGGCCAGGTGCTGCTGCATTGACCCACCGGAAGCTCTGAGAAAAAAGGGGCTTTTGTGTGAAGCCCACAGCCCCTCCTCCGTGTCCCTGCTCAGCAGTGGCCTCTAGGGTTTGCATTCACTTCACTGAACGCCGAGCTCTGACCTCTCTCCCGATGGCCCGTGTCCCACCCGACTGCCTGTACACACACCGAAACGTAGGCGTCGGCACTTCCCAGGCAGCCTGCCCCACACGGCTCATTCTCATTGCTCTGCCCTTGACCCAAGATGCCCTTCCTCCAAAGCGTTCCTCGTTCGGGCTCATGGCAAGACGGCAGCCCAGCGCGTCAGAGTGCGGCCTCCGGAGTCCGGTCGGTACTAACCAGAGTGGATACCCTGGCGTCTCGGTTATCAATTCCTGTAGAACGAACTAGCCCAGACTTTAGAGATTTAAAAGAGCAAACATTTACGATGTCCTGTGTTTTCCGAGGGTCAGGGGTCTGGGACACATTCTGGCTCAGAGTTTCTCATGGGATTGCAAACCCCCCGCTGGGGCTGCCCGAGCCACTCAGAGAGCTGCTCGCGGGCGGTGGACCAGGGGTCCCCACGGGCCTCGCCACGCCGGCCTCTCCGCACGCTGCCTCAGTGTCCTCACAACACGGCGGCTGGCTTCCCCAGGGCAAGTGGTCCGAGAGGGAGAGTCCACGAGAGAGAGAACACAGAAGACAGCCGCAGGTTTTATACCCGAATCCCAGAAGTAACACAGCGTCACTTCCCCCACAGGCTACTGGGCAAACACCAGCCCCGCTACAGCTCCCGGCGCCCACACACACCGGGCGGTGAACGCCAGGGGGCGGGGATCTCAGGGCCCCCGGAAGCCAGCTGCCCCTCCCCCGGGGAGGTTACTTTCTCTGTGCCTCATGTCCTCACCCACACAATGGGGAAGGTAGCGCCTCCCTCCGAGGCGTTGTCAGAGAGGCCTGGCACCTCGTGAGCACTTGATACAAATTAGCTGTTAACTACTGTGGGAACACCCCGACGCACACACGCGCACGTGCCCACACACACACGCATGCACACGTATGCACTTCCAATGTAGGTGCCACCCTCCCCATCCTGCTGGTGTGGAAACCCTCAGCCGTCACATCCATGCCTGCCAGGGGAAGGACGCGTCCTCAGGGAGCCGCGGCAGCCCCTTGCCCCCCAACCAGCCAGTGGAGCCTCGAATCCACCAGCCACCACACACTTGGTGTGCGGGGTTCGGCCTTTGCCGCCCGCCCAGCCCTGACTCAACACACAGCCTTCCCCTTCACCCCCGCGGCCCCTCAGGGGGGCTTTGGCCTCAGTTTCCCTGCTCATCCTCCATCTCCCACCTGCGATGGTTCCAGAGCCATCGCCCCTCCCCTGCCCCCAAGCCCTTGCTCTCCTCTTGGCTCTCTTCTGTCCGGGGCCCCCCACCCTGGAGCTGCTTGCTGGGCCCTGCCTCCAACCATCGACCCACTGGAAGCAAGAGGTTAAGCGAGCAGCTCTTCTGCCTGTTTCTTCGAGATCAGTCCCCCCGGGTTTCAGGCAGGGGTGCCGTGCTCCCCGCCTGTCTCGGGTAGCCCCTGATGTCCTCTCACCAGATTGGTCCTCCAGAGCCAAGCTTGTGTTTTCAGGCTTCTCTCCTTCCCCATCGGCTGAGTGATGCGGAAGACCTGTTTCTGAGTCTTCGTGCTTTCATCTGTAAAATGGACATTCTTCAGGATGGCCCTGGAATGTTGGTGAGAGACTCAGATCCTTGGTGTTGTGAAGCTAGAGCTGGGCCACGGGCAGGATGGAGGGAAAGTGTAAGTGTGGCCCGCTTATTCATTCGTCCAGCGCGGGCTGAGCACCTGCCAGTCTGGCAGTGGTGTTGGGTCCAGAAGCTCTAGGGAGGGAGGATGTGCTTGCCTGCTTGCCCCCGAGTAGCTCACGGACTGAGGGGAGGACAGAAGGTGGCTGGAGGGTCACACACACATTTTGTAAAAACCAGAACCCAGGGAAGAGTTCAGATCCCTGGCCTAATGTGGTGTTTCTGGTGAAAAAAATGCAGGACAATGTCCCCCAACAAAGTGCTGGGATGTGCTAATTCACTCTCCCAAGCCGTGCCCCTGGGGCAGCCGGCTGCAGCAGCTGAGGGGACATCAGGGTGACACCCAGAGAGAAAGCATCCCTGTAACACAAGAGTGCAGACAAGGGAATCGGATCTGCTTCCCTGTCTGGGCAGGAGATTCACGATTTCCAGAATGCCAGAAGATGATCACAGAGGCCAGATCCAAACTCTTCACAAGAGGGAAGCCAAGGCCCGTAAAGCTGGGGCAGCTGAGTCCAAAACTGCGCGTCTGGCCCCTGTGGCCACATCGCTGTCTGGGAAGCATCCGTGGGGGAGGTTTAAATCCAGAAAATTCTAGGAGTGAGGGGCGGTGGAGGCCTCTCGGCCTGAGCTCTCTAGATTGGGAGGGATCCAAAGCTCCTAATGGGCCACCCGAAGTTATTTCCATAGTGAAAAACACATGTTGCATTAATCATCCCGAAGACTACACAGGCTTGATTGAGGTGAGCTGTTCCTGCCACGACTTAATGTCTCCATCTTAAACCAAACGGTGCAATCGTATTACAGAATATTTATTTCCCTCAGACCTTTTTTCCTGCAAATCTATAATACTGAATAACTGAGGTCAAAGAGTAGATGCTGTAGAGAAATTTTTCTTTTCATTAAACAATATTAAATGAGATGCCCGTCCCTCTGCTTCTGCACAGCCAACAAGCTTCCCTTGGCTCTCACAGTCCTTCAGCTGATTTCATCTCTTACCAACCAACTCTCCACAAATACCCAAATGCCTGGCTTTTCATAAGAAAGCAGAGGATCTACAGCCTTGGCCTGCTTTCCGCACAGCCCCCGGTCCGCCGGGCACGGAGACCTGTGTGGCCCCAGTCCCCCTTCCCTGTTAGCTCGCACGCAGCCTGCTGCAGGAGGTTGCTAGTAACTATTTGGCCTCCTTTGCATTTGGCATCGATGGACACCCACGATGAGGCATCTTCCCTGGTGTGAGGGAGTCAAATTAGCCAGAAAAAATGGCAACTCAGTCCTCTACCTGTACCACGTGATGGTTACACGCCTTCCTTGTGCCTGTGTCCTGGGTCCCTGGCAGCTCAGGACTCGGGAAGGGAGCGATGCCTGTCCCTATTCCCCGGGGAATGCCGCCCCCCTCCTCACTGACCGCCTGATGGCCCCTAAGCCTGGAAGCCTGTCAGGGGCACCTGGCCTAAGCAGCCCTTGCAGGGGAGAAAGGAGGGGCCCTGCCACACGGGCTTCCGATCAGGGACAGAAGAGATACTGCCACCAAAGTAAGAGCCAAATCTGACCCGCCCCCCCACGCCAGGGCTGCCGACCCTGCTTGCCCCACATCCAGCCACTCTGGCCCCAGGGGCCTTCTGTCAAGCGGGCAGGTTCTCATTCCTATACTTGCTTTACGGCTGTCCTGCCCAGTGATTCCATGGAGGCAGGACCTCCCGGGGCTGGGACCCCCTATGCCCTTGCCCATCAGTGCCTACGGCTTTCTACACGGCTTCATTCTCGGAAGGCACCAGGGACACCCCCATCCGAGAGAGCCGGCCTCTCGACCCACTGCTGAAGGGTTCTACCCTGGCCCCCGGCAGGAGCTCATAGCACGCTTGGCTGGGAGGGGGGCTGGAATCCAGAACGGAGAGGCTCATCATGGAGAGAGGTTGGACCTCAGATCCCCACACAGCCTGGAGTCCTGAAGGAGTGGCAGCCAGAATGTAGAGTCAGAGACTCCCTTAGACCAGCCACTGCCCAGTGTCCTCGTCAGTAAGGCCTAGAGGCGCAGTGGGATGTTTCCAGAACTCAGTAGGTGCTCAGGACCTGGGAAGGAGGGCAAGAGACTGGGAGGAGCAAGAACTGTGGAGGGAGGGCTCAGCATGCTTCCGATCCCACACGGGCTGTGCTGGGCCCATTGCACACACGTGCGCTGGGGACGGCTGTCCTCCCTGTAAGGGCCAAGGCCACGGCTGCCAGAGCGCAGGAAGGCTGGTGCCCATGAAACCAGCAGTGTTGAGCAGGCTTCGGGGAGGGGGCTGCTCAGAGCTCTGAGCTCAGCTTGGGAGCAACCTGGGCCCATGCTGCCCTGGACCTGGCTCCCCAGGAAAGGGACCCCACCCTTCCCGGTGTCTCTTCAAGATGCCAGGGCACATGGCACTTGTCTCCACACATGATGCCCGGGTGGACATGATGTGGTGTGTGTGGTGGGAGGGACACTCCCCCCCAGACACACCCACCACCCCTCTCGGCTCTACGGCCTCCTGGCTTCCTGATCTGGGGACAGTCCCATACCCTCTGAGATGCGGTTTCCCCAGCTGACAAACCGAGTGATGGCCCCAGCCTCACGGGGTTGGTTGAGAGAATCAAAGTGAAACCTGGGTACAGCTGGCCCCGGTCCCCAGCCGTGGGTGGGTGGGCCAAGAAGGAGCGGGGCAGGGCAGGGAAGCCGAAAGGGGCAGAGATGGAAAACAGAAGCTGTCCCAGCTCTCCCAGCACAAGCACAGACACTTGTCTGCTCATAATGACTTTCTATTTTTAGATAGCCACGCTCTCTGTGACCTGCTTTGTAAACAGATGCTCCACAGAACAGATCGGGCTGGGGGGGGGGAGGGGGAGGGGGGAGGGGCAGCGCGGGCAGGGGCACCAGGGCCCAGCTCCCTCTGTCTCCAAGATGAACGCCCACCGGCAGTGAAGAGCTGGGGGTCACAAGCGTAGCCCAAGCTCCGCCCCCTTCTCTGGGGCCATTTCAAGAACACTGGAGCCATTCTGAGGGCATTCACCGGACAGAAGTTGCTTGCCAAGTTGTATTAGACTGGTAGTGAGGGCAAAAAGCCAGGAAGAGGGGTCAGCTGGTCTCAGCAGAAGCGAGAACAGGCAAGGAAAGGGCTTCGCCGCTGGAGAACTTCATCCGGGACTGGGCCACTGATTTTAGCCCGGGGAGACCTGGCGAGAACGTCTAACCACAGAGCTTTCAGGTAGTAAGTCTGCATGGTGTTAAGTCACTGCGTTTGTGGTGATTAGTTACGACAGCTGTGGGACGCGAACACACATGGCTAAGAGCATCTCGGTGACCCCGGAGAGTGCTCGCACATGCTCAGGTTTGGGAGTGGGGCCAACCTGCCGGGGATGTCCTGGCTCCCCAGCAAGCAGGGAGGTGTGGGGTGACTTAGGCGACCTCTTAATTCTGACTTTCTGACAGATTTCTAAGGTTGCTTAAGAGAAGGCTCAGCAGGAGGTGGGTTACTGGAAGGAGCTGGGGGCAATTTATTTTTCATGTCCCTTAAATACCACCAACATTGTACATTCTGCGAGGAGAAGACACACCATCTCCTTGCCTCTCAGGAGAAATGTATTCCTCCTATTAGTTATGTAATTGGATTCGTAGAAGTCGGTGGATTTTTGTAATTTCTATGACCTTGTTTAGGCGCCGGTGTCATTCCACATAGAAGGACCAGGGGATGGTTTCCTGCATGTGTGCTGTACCAGAGGAGAAAAGGAAAAGATGAGAAAATGGGCGGCGGGGAGCAAGTGGGCTTGAGATAATGAGATACAGCCAGAGGAAGGTGAGACTGGAGAGGAACATGCACCCCATCAAGCCTGAGATGGGCTCCTGAGCATCCCAGCAGCCAAAGCAAAAAGGAAGTGAGGCTAACTGCAAGGCTCAAGTGACCACAAGGTATGACCTTCAGGGAGAACACACAGGAGCATCCCATCAGCCTGCGGACAGGGGCAGCGGAGAGTGTCAGGTGCAGAAGGCAACAAGGTGGGACCAGGACGCCTTCCTGGAAGAGGCAATGCTTGAGCTTCATCTTGTAGGTTGGGAAAGAGTGAAGGGCAAGGCAAAGAGCAGCATGAGCAGAGCATGATGGGGAGAAATGGAGAGAGTGTGCCGCAGATGCAAGCAGGTCTGGCGCTGGAGGTGGTGGTGAGGCTGGGAGGTGGGGCAGGGCCTATTGAGAAGTCCAGGAACACCTTGCTGCCTCGCCAGGGAGCTAGAACTTGACTCTGAAGCAGTGAAGTGCCCCTGGGGGAGTAGCATCTGAGGTCCACATTTTAGGAGTAGCTAACTGCCTTGTGGAAGGGGATGAGGGTCCGCCAGGAGGCCGCCCAGGGCTCCAGCAAGAATCCTGGGAGAGGTAACACCTGTTTGAATCCAAAGCTTGCTCTCTGCCCCTCCCCCACTCCAGGCTGCATGGTAAATCGTCTAAACTGGCATGCAGGAAGGAGAGAGAACAACGACTCACATATACCCCTGAAGCCAAGGTTCCCCACCCCCATCCCCATTCTTCAGCCCTCCTGGCTCAGCCTGGTTCTTGGAGACTCAGGCAGCAGATGGAGCCCAGGACGTTCCCCGCAGTGTGGAGGGACACTTGGGCCAGCAGTGGCCACTTCAGAAAGCCTGGGCTGCCCAGAGACCCCCAGTCCCAGACCCTGCTGCCACCTGGTGCCTGGGAGGCTCTGTCCATAGGAGCAGGTCTCCCTGTGGCTAAAGGAGCATCTCCCCCCTCCCCGACTTGGTCTCTACAGGTGGCCAGAGGTGTTTCTCTAAGACAGGCCAACGCATTTGTGTGCTCCCAAACTGGCACCACTCATGGGGCTCCTTCCCCTGCCCCTGCACACAGGGCAGCCAGGAGGAATCACCATCCCTAACCTACCAGCCCCTCTGCCTTCTCCGCATGCACCAAATGTTGCCAATCCAGGGAAGACGGACTTTCAGGTCCCTAAAGGGGAGATGAGCACACAGAGGTGAGGAGAGGGGGGCAGGCTGTCCTTTCTAGAGCTGAGAAGGCTGGGGCCAGGATCTGACCCTCCCCTAGGATTTCCAGAGCAGTGCTTTGTCCACCCTCCTAGCTGGCGGCTTCTGTTACTGCTCGAGATGCCCGGTCAAGGCCACGTGTCCTTGTGGCGAGGAGCACAGGTTCCAGAACTGGACCACCCAGGGAAACCCCATCTTCACCTCAGGTCTATCCATGTTGCCAGGGGCAGGCGAGGTCGCGTCTGTGAACCTCTGTCTCCTCCTCTGTGGAGCAGGATGTACACAGTACTCAATTCAGAGTTGGTGTGCGGATTCGATGTCAGCAGCTGCTATTGATACTATTTCTCTGATTAACTGCAGTACAAATCTCTCAGGGAGCTGTGATGGGGCTAAGTGGGAGCACCCTGGGAACCCCATAAAGGGTAAGGGATCCAAATCCTTTGAACGGCAGCAATGTACCAACATTTTGCATACGGAGATGGGACAGGTGCTCTGGATTCTCACTTAACGTCGATTTTTGAGTTTTTTATCAGGGGCCTTTTATTTGCGTGTGTCAGGAAAATCCAGAACTCGCTGGCTTTTAGCCAAAAAGGAATTACTGATTCCAGTAAGCAGAAACGCCCAGCAGGTAGAACTAGCTTGTCTCTTGGAGCTGGTTCTGGACTGACCGGTCCTCAGGTCTCAGGGTGCTCAGTGTCCTTCCAGGGGAGATGCGAGCCACCCTGATCCAGCCAAAACTCTGGGATCTCTCTGCTGGGACAGACTTGGGTCACATGTTGCCAGCCCCCCACCAATCTCTGTAGCCAGGAGAATGAAGAATCTGATCGGCTCTACAGCCCTGAGTCTGGCTGATCTCGGGGGTGGGGGGTGGGAGGAGGCAAAATTGGGATACTTGCCACAAATGGGGGGTGGCTGGGGGTGACCGTCCACAGTGGGCTTGGTGTGGGCTACAGTGGACAGGGAAGGCTCCGATTTCCGAGCAAGGCAGGGTTTGCATCAGCCCGGAGACCGTGGGCAGGGGGGCAGGACAGCAGCTCAGGTGGGCGTCACCGATAAGCTGCCTCTGCATTTTTCTTCACATGACATCCTTTCTCTGACACTGGAGCGCGCCCATCTGAGTGTCTGGAAATTGGGTGCCTCTAGGCTAGGGCCGCCCGATTTAGCAAATAAAAATACAGGATGCCCTGTACCATTTGAATTTCCGATAGGCAACAAATAAGTCTTTAAGTATAAGCATGACCTTGGCAATATTTGGGACATAATTTACCAAAAAAAAAAAAAATTCATTGTTTATCTGAAACTCAGATTTACCTGGATGCCCTATAGTTTATCTGACGATGCTACGGTGTAGGTTCTCCGTCTGTTCCGAAGCATCCCCAGACTCTTCCAAGAGAGATTACGCTTGTCTGTGTGGATGAGGGCAGAGCTTATCCCCAGCAGGCATCACCCCCTCCAGAATGATTTCCCAGCTCAGTATGATAAGGAAACTTCCAGCGGTCAGTCGTCCAGTGGCAGAATGACTCGGTTTCCCAAGAGGAAGGGAGGGGTGTCTCCCAGTGGAACATGCGTCCCTCCTTATATCCCCATGAGAAGGAGGTCCCTTGTACTTTCTCAGCTGGGGGCTCATCTGTTAGAATCCTGTGCACACTGGGATATTCTCTCTTTTCTTCCATCTACAGGCAGGACGAGAGGGAGACAGTGATCTGAGAGAATATGCCATCAACGTAAAACCAGACTTTCCCTTGCGAGAGACGGGGACCCTCTCAAGTCTAGACTTGGATCATCAGGGAGGCAAAAGTGTTGACAAGTCCATTTAGCCACATGCTCCTTTAATCAAGCTTACTCACGGGGAACCAGTATTTAGTTGTATATAATAGAAAACCCCAAATAACTGATTTAAGCATGATAGAAGTTTCTTTCTTTCTCATAAAAGATGTCCTCAAATAAGCGAGGTAACATAGGGCTGGTATGATGACTACAGGGCCATCACTCTCCTGACCTTCTTCTCCTCCACCCTCAGTACAGACTTCCCATTTTAAGAGTCACCTCATAGGCCAATATGGCTGCTGGAGTTCTAGCCATTTCCTCCACATTCCATGCTGGCCTCAGAGCTGGCGGCCGTGAGCTCCACTTACACAACCGTCTTGGAAATCTGACACAGCATTTTGCTTCCTATCTTCTTGTCCAGTACTTAGCAATTTCGTCACTCCTGGCTGAAAGGGAGGCTGGACAATGTAGTTTTTAACAGAACGCATGAAATAATGCCACGAAGGAAGAAGGAGAGAAAGAACAGTGCGTGATGACCTCCAGCCTCTGCTACAAGTAATAGCAGGTGCTCTGACTTACGAGTTCTCAGTTGGCTCTGGAGATGGGCTAGATGGGCTAGATGGGGGTTTCACATCAGCCTGGACTACGCAGGAGTTCAGAGAGCTGCTGGATGCTTCCGCTAGTCAGGGAAGGGACTCCTACATTTGTCCAAGCAGATTCTTATCCACGTGAACAAACACTGAAACAGGAGTTACGCTGGTTAAGGCCCTGCCCTGGGGCCCATTGGGCTGCTCTCCTGCTCACCCTCAGTAAGCCCAGGCTGCATGAACAGTGCTGGGAAACCACGGGATCAGACCACCTCAGAGGCCCCTTCCTCCATGGGCCCAGTGACCCTAAGGGTTGGTCACCATAGGATTTTCTTTCTCGAGAGTGACTTCAGATAGAGGCCTCCTAGCTTTCTGGAAGGTTCTATCATGGGGTACCCTGATTACAGTTAGAGGATCTCTCAGGGGCTCAGGTTTGCATTTGGGAATTCACTATTGCCACTCTGAATGTCCTTAAGGGGTAAGACTCCAGGGGGAGCTCAGGACTCCCCCCGGACCTAGAGGCTAGGTCAAGACCAAGGACATAGCGAGCAGAGCACTGGGGTTGCGTGGTCTCGGAGGTGCTATGTCTCCTTCCCACAAGAAGGTAAGGGTTTCAAGCCACAGCCCCCACCATCCCCTGCTGGCCCTTGCTGGCATTAAGGTTCTCAGCCCTGTCTGCACAGCCCCTCCAGCTTGAGAGGGGCAGCCTCCCCATCCTGCCCCATTCACTTGAAAACCAATTAGGAAGAAGGGCAAAGCCTTAATATGGCCTCTGTGTCTGCCCTTCAGGCTCTACCTAATGGAGTCCGGCTCACAGGCTTAGTGTTCAGCCCTGGGGTGAGAGGCCGGAGCCCCAGTTGTGTCTGTCTTCATCTGGTTTCTCTTGGCCTTCGGCAACTTGACGGGTTGGTGGAGGAGGTTTGTGGAACACAGGTTTGGGCATCTCGGCTTCCCAGACATCCCTAATCTTTTCACCAGAGGGTCAGTTAGGAACAACTCGCCCGCATACCCACACGTGCGCACGCTCCAGGGGGTAGTCGATGATTCATGGGAGCTGCTTCCTTCCCGGGCCCAGACAGCGAGCTCTGCAGGCACCCTCTCCCCTCATCTGTGTACCCCCAGGGCCCAGCACACGCCAGCATGTGGTAGGCACCGCGTATCTGCCGGGTGGGCAGAGGCCAGCAAGGGGTAAATGGCCAGGGCCCAGGAGCCCTGAATGGCAAACACCCACGAAGGAATGAAAAACTGGTTTGGAAAAGACATTTGTGTCCTCTTTACTTATTTATGTGTTTATGCATTTATCATTTATATTCTGTCTACTCCTTGGAAAGGATTTACAATATTAAAACACATATAAAAAAACAAAAAACAACCAACCTGCACAAAATAAAGATAATTTAAAAGCAGCAGAGAAAAATATATGTAGCAGGTACTTGGGCTGAAGTTGCTCCTGTCTCTGAACTGTTCCTTTAGCTCGCAGGTGCGAGGTGTGTGTGGGGGGGACATCGCCTTTCCCGACGACACAGATGGACCCCGGAAGCTCTTATGCTGAGGGAGCGGAGTCAGACAGAGACAGACAAATACCGTACGATTTCACTCATATGTGGAATCTAGAAACAAAACAAATGAACAAACAATAAAATAGAGACACTAGAGACACTCATAAATACAGAGAACAAATTGGGCGTTGCCATAGGCTGGGGGGCGGGGGGGGTGTGTGTAAAATAGGGGCAGGGGATGAAGAGGTACAAACTTCCAGTTATAGAATAAATATGTCACAGGGATGAAAAGTATAGCATAGGGAATAGAGTCAATAATATTGTAATAACCCCGCATGGTGACAGATGGAGGCCACACTTACCACGGTGAGCAGGTTGTCACGTACAGAATTGTGTAATTGCTGACGTTGTACACCTGAAACTAATATATGTAAACTACGTCTCAATTACAAATATCATCCCACTGTACAACCTGAAAAGGAAAAAAGAAAAAGCAGAGGGCGGGGACTGACATACATGTAGCGCCCCGCTGCTTGGCTCCCGGAGCCAAGCGGGGAGGGCACACAGTCCTCTCCCGGCCGTCACCCTGCCCGTCACCGCTCGCGCATGCAGCCACTTCCGCACGGAGGACGAGGGAGGATCGTAACCCTGCCCACCTGTGCTTGTGTTTTTTTCCTCGTGAAAATAACTGAGAGTGGCTTGGGGAGCATTGCCGAAGCTGGTTACCAGAGGGAGGTGGAGGGCTGTTAGCTGGAGCCGGTGGTGGCCTCCGTCGGAGCGGGTCTGCAGGTTAGAGATGAGCCCCGCGGACGGCCCCTTCGATGGGCACGGATAGCCCCGCAGGAGGGGTGGAAAGGGTCTTCTGAGGCCTGGCAAAGCCGTTCCTCTGTGTCCCTGGGTGCTGGTTACCGGGGAGCTGTCACAATGGCCCGTTCCCAGATGCACAGCTCTGGGCCCCCAGCATCTGGGACGGGGAGGGGACGGGAAGGGACCGGGAGGGGACGAGGAGAGAGGGACGGTGAGTAATGGTCTCTGAGCGCTGCAGGAATGACTCCTCGCGCCGGGGGGACTGAGCCACACAGCTGAAGGGAAAGTGTGGGACCATTAGGAATCCATAAGATGGGATAAAGGGTCCTATAGTGAGGAGTGGCGAGGAGCTCCCGGGGTCTGGGGTGGGGGGGCAGGACGCCTCGCTGGTCAGCAGCCCTGGCCACAATGGGGACATGTGAAGGTACAGGGAATGTCACCCCCCTTTGACCAAAGCCCTTCACCCTCGGGAGTGATCATCCTGCCCAAACTTCACCGTAAGACTACCACCCTTCTCTTACCCCTCCTCTGAAAACAGCACTGACAAACTGTTCTGCCTTGGCTTGCACACCCCCACTGACAGGGAACTCACTATCTACCAAGGCAGCTTGTTCCTTGTCACACAGCTCTGGCAAGATAGTGTGAGAAGTGTCAGGACAGAAGCTGGTACAAGAGCGAGGGGAACCCGGGGTGGGGGTGGGGGGGGCTCTGTTGTCCTCGGCCAGACAGTGGGCTTCTGGAGTGTAGGGAGTGTATCTCATCATTATTTACATGATCCAGCCATCAGTACTGCGCTTGGCACGCAATACGCACTCATCCCACATGTGTGGATGGAAGTAAGGCTCTCCTTCCTTTACCTAAGGAGAGCAAAGAGGCAGGAAAGGGGGGAAATTAGTACTTCCTTATATTGACCTAAAACTCGCTTTCTTGTTGCTTCTACCCATCGACCTTTAGGCCATAAAAAACCCATCAACCTCTTCTCCGCCTGAAAACCTTTCTAGAATGTGAGGGTGACAATCATGTTGCAGGGGAACTATCCTAGGCCTTCGATCGCCCCTCCTTGCTGGACTCCACGCTGCACATCCTGGGCAAGGGGAGGGCAGGGCAGGGCAGGAGCCATCCCCCCAGGCCAGGCCCTTAGCTTATTCCTTCAACAGTGTCTGGAGCCTCCTGACACCTGTGGGGGAGCTGGAACCCCGCATTTGGAAGGAGAGGACTAGAAGGTCAAGGGCCAAAGAACTTCCCAAGCCCCCGAGACAGCAGCTTCGTGACAGATCAGGGACGCCTGCCCTCCTGGCCCAGGTCATGGCCAGGGTTAAGCCACAGAACTCCCATCTGAGCCTCCAGCCTGGGGTCCTCAGTCCTGGCACCCCAGCAGGACTGACAGTGTAGACTGTTCCAGTGCACACACCTGGGCTCCACCTTGAAGGTTCTGATTCGTAGGGCTGGGGTATTTCCCCAAATTTCCCTAAGTGACTCTGACTCACTGTCAGGCTGAGAATCGCTCCAGCCCGTGCTGAGAATCCCTGGGTGGTAACTCTGGTGTGTCTGTCCAGTCAGCACATCGCCTGATTCCTGAGCAGAGACAATAGGGAGACAGTGAAGTGGCCGTATTCACCACAGGCCTCTCACCTACGTGGGTACCGAATCTGGTTTTTCTTTCTTAGATAAACTTGTTCAGCCCGGGCTATAAGCCAAGCACTGGGCCAAGAGCTTTCCTTGAGTTATCTCAGTTAATCCCGACGATTCTATGAGTTACTATAACCATCACCTTCCTTTGACCTGTGAGAGACTGAGGGACCAGAGCTAGCAAGTGGGGGAAGTGGACCCACCCCCAGGTCCCCGTGCCCCACGCGATGCCCCATGGTCCTGCCCTCTCTGGCCTGTCATGTACTGAGGGAGATGGGGGACACCTGACTTGTCCCATGTGCCCCTCGCCCAGGGCCCAGCTGACCTCCCAGCATGGACTGAGCCCTGGTCTCTCTGCGGCCACTGCCCCATCCCAGGTTACGAAGGGGCACGGGCCAGATAAGTCATCCACACACCTTGCATCTTACAAGGGCGAGCTTGGTGTCATGCAGCCTTTTTCCGATGAGAAGGAACAGCCAGGGCCTTAGGATCAATCCAGAAATCCAGAGTCGGCCTCCTTTCAGAAGCCTCCAGGTCAGGGTTTCCACCGGCAGGACAAGCAGGCTATCATGATGAAGGCTGACTCCGGGCAGTGGCACTGAGCTGGAGGCACTTTCCAGGGTCCGGAGTGTCCCGCTGGCTGCAGAGCTCGTCACATGGCGTCTGGCACTAGGGCAGTGTCCCCAGAGTGGAGGGAGCAGATGCTGGGCTCTAGGTGCCTGGGGAGGAATCCTGAATCCTCCCAGATGGCCGCTGTCCTGGTCCCAGAGGTGGTCATGATGTGGTCCCTTGGCGAGAGGAGAAGTCTCAGGCTCCAGCACGCGGTGGCAGATGGATGTGATGAACGGGTGTCTCTGCTCCGCACTCCCGCTTAGGCCTTGCTCACATGGCCAATCCTACCTGTCCTCGGGGACAGTGAGCCTGTATGGACTCTTTGAACCTCCTAGCTCATTTTCCCGCACGGTGATTCCCGGAGGTAAGTTAGGTTCCAGTCCATCGTACAGCCGTGGTGGAAACAGAGACGGCGCGTGGCCCCGGTTACCCAGCTGGTGAGTGGCTCACAGGGTTTGAGCCCAAGCGGCCAGTTCCAGCACCCATGCTCCTCAGCCCCTGGCTCCCCGGGGTTGGCCTGGGCCCTGCCTGTTCCGGAGGACCTCTCACACCTCCATGGAGCGGCCGCATCCTCAATGATGGTCACTGTGATGACGTGAGCTCCTCCCGTTTCTGTTTCTCCCACTAGCCTGGGAGCCTCTCCGGGGGAAGAACCGTGTTTCTCTCCCTTCCCTGTTTTCTCAGCCCTGAAGACGGCCTCAGTTACTGTTTATTCCAGCTGTGGGCCAGCTGCTCAACCTCAGATCTGACCCGCAGGGGGACAGGCTAGTTTCTGAGGGCCGCGGGAGGTCATTCTGGCAGCTCCCCACACACTGCGGGCCCCTCAGCCACGGGAGGCCAGCCCGGAGGTGACCATTTGCGTGTGTGCACCTGCGCACGCACGTGTGTATCTCCTCCTTGCTTTACTTCATACACAGTTTATATAACTTATTTTTATATCCACAACAACCTATTACTTAATGTCATAGTTTTAAAAACTTTACATAAATGTGATAGTACCTGATAATATTCTTCTGTAACTTCTTCAAACATTTTCAACGAGATTCATCTGTGTTGATGTGTTCAGCTATCATGCCATCATTTTCTTTTCTGAATATTCAACTATATGAATAAATTATAATGTGGTAATGTTTTTATCTAAGAAAAAAAGTTAAAGTAGCCTTGGCTTCCATAACCTCCGTGCTGAGCTCTCTGGGGGATCTGGGGCGAGTGACCCTGGGCGCCGTCAGGGGTTGGTCAAGCTCGAGAGTCACTTCCCTTGCCATTTCTTGCTCAATGGCATCAGTCCCATCAGAGGCACACCGAACGAGGAGAAAGGACGTGGTCATTAAAAAAGAAGAAGAAATAAAAGCCAACTTGAATCAATGAAAGCCCAGGAAGACCATTGGTAGAGGCATGAGCTGGTTTCCTTACCTCCTATACGTATTATGAAGTCTGTCCTGAGACCCAGTCATGCTGTGTAAGAATCTAATGTCTAGGACAGATCAACGATGTGTGTGACGTGGGATGGCCCAGATGAACTGGACACCTTTTGTTCTGAGCTCCCTATCCCGGAGGGTATTTGTGCAAATACTTGGAAAGGGCTCACAGAGCAGGCTGCAGGACAGCTAACTAGAAGAGGAAAGGCCATCCCCTGGCAAATTCTGCAGGAGATTAGCTGGGATCATCATTCTGCCCCACCCTTCCCCATCTGCCCTCTTCCATCCCATCATCCCATCCCAGGCTGTGGTTGCACAAATCTTGCTCCTCCCTCTGAGAATACCCGTGGGGGTCTCCTGGCTTCCCACCCAGGCGTGCCCAGGGCTGTGGCTGAGGAGCTGCCCTCTGAGACCTTCACAGTTGCTCATCTCTGCTGGAAATTTACTTTGGAACTGGAGTGGCCGCCATGGAGTCCCACTTGCTTATGTCAGCAATGGTTTCAATATATCATCATTAAATTGGCTGACGGTGGGCTGGGAGGGGAGGGGAGGGAGAAACCCATCAAATGCTGGTTGTCAGTAAATGTCAGGGAAAAGGTACATCAGCAGAAATAGCCAGGGCACATTTAGGGACTTATTTATTTATTTTCTTTTGCTTAGCTTTGGTTTGAATTTCCAAACTCACCTTTTCGATTTCAATCTCAATGCTAGTTGCAACATGCAGGATATAAGGAAACAAGAGGAGAGAAAGTCGATGTTAAATCAGGTTTTTGTGTGTGCATGCACTTTTATTTTTAAAAATTACAAGTGCACAAATGGAGGGGAAAAAAACCCAGACAAACAGGTAGGATTTTTGGTTTGAGCTTTGGGCAAATCTGTTGATAATGAATAGAAGGATTCCCAGTATTGGGTTATCACACATGCTGGAAAAGTAAGACATGGGGCTTTATAAATCTAAAATTTAGGTTGAACCATATGAAAGTACTGGCCTTATAAGTGAAAATGCCCTGATGTTGGTATTTTCATTGGATTCAAACTAATTGTTGGAGGAGGTCATCGAGAGGATGGGACAGCTGGTTGACCTGTGAGCTGGACCCGGGCAATCAGACACTCCTCACCCCCTCCCCATCTTTGGAATGTGCACTCTGCCTCCGGTTTCCATAGTGGAAGCTGTTCCAAGAATTCAGCCTTGAGAGAATAAGGTGTTGTTGAGACCATTTGGACTGAACCCCATTGAGGCCTCTCTATAAACACTTAAGATTCTGGAGGGCAGGTGCAGAGATCTCCTCATGTTACATCTACCCAAGACAAGCCTTGGGAGTAAGTCCCTTTTATTAAAATGCCACCTACCCGTCTGGAGTGGGCCACCTCTTTTTTCTGTCTCTCCTAAACTCCATGTACAAGGGCCCCTTTCAGATTCCACCCAGGGCACTCCCGAGGCTTTGAACCAGTGCTGAGACATTGATTTGTGTGATTACTTGGTGAATATCTGTTTCCTGCACTAATATGAGAGTTCCACAGGAACAGGACCCATGTTTGTTTGTTTTTTGTTTGTTTTCTGAGACTAGCATGTTGTCTGGTAAATGGGAAGTGCATGTTAAATATATCCAAAAAATGACAAAAGGAAACAAAAAAAAGGGGGAGTTACAGGCCTGTGGGAATATTACCCACCTAGCTGTAATATGCGGGGAGCCCAAGATCAGGAGGCCAGGATTAATGTGAAAATAGCCTTGAGATAATCAGCATGTTAGGCAGATATGTTCTTGGTGTCAGCATCTCAGAGGCACAAAGGGGGGGAGTTTCATATCCTGTGACCTCTGTCACCAGAAGCAGACAGTCTCATTGCATTCCTGAAAACTCCTGGGTCCAGTGGGCTTCCCAGCCCTAGAAGAAGGACTAGGGCCTGTGGAGTCCCTGAGGATGGAGTGGAGGTGGTGATAGCTGGTTTCCAGGGGAACTGGGGGTGTCCTGGTATAGAGTACCACAAATCCCACTGTTCCACCATGGAGCCTGGGGACCTAGGCTGGGGGTTCCTGAGAGCTAGGGGGCAGAGGTGAGACCTCTCAAAGACAGAGAGACACACACAGACAGACAGACACAGAGACAGACAAACACACACGGAGACATACAGAGAGAGAGAGAGAGAGAGAGAGATTGGGAGCACCAAAGGTCTGACCTGGAGAAGCCAAACCTGTTATTAGTCCAAAGAGCAATCCCAAGGTTAGGCTCAAAAGACATAGACAGTAATTTGGGGGCTGAGTAAATGTTGCAATGAGCCAGGGGTGAGTGTGAGCACCACGTGAGGGGTCCCTGACTTCTTCTGTGCTGGAAGGCAGCCCGCGTATTGGCATGGTCTGGGGTGGTCTGACTCAGACTACCTGCTGTGGCGAGGCTGGAGGGGAGGGACTGGTGAGTCCTCCCTGAGAAGCCAGGGAAGGCTTCCTGGAGGAGGTGAGACTTCTTCCATAATCCTCATTGTTTCCCTGAGTTGAGTTGGCTCAGCTTTCCTCTCTGAACTCATCGGCCCCCATTTTGTTCTTCATCAGTGCCGCTTCTAAGGTCAGAAGATGGTGTCACTGTGGGAGGTGCCGCCCTCCCTGGGCTCTCACGGTAACGATCAATTTCCACATGACTTAACACTCCCAGTACTTTATGATACTTGTATTATTAAAGCCATTTTATGGAAGAGAAAACTGAGGCTCAGACAGAATAAGAACTTGCCCAGGGCTATGCAGCCAGTAAGTGTCATGACAACAATTCAAAAGTAGGCCCTCCCGACCCGCAAGCTTGTACCTGGACTTCCTCGCTGTGCTGCCAGGGCCGGCGGAGGGTGGGCTGGGGTGGGGGCCATGCGACTGGCATCCATGTAACCACGCAGATCACTGTCTTGGGGACAGAATCTCGCCTTTCCCTCCAGGGACTAGCAAACTGCTATTATTGCTACAGGTAGTAATGGTGTTTCTTAACCCTTGTCAAGAAGATCAATTAGCCAATCTCCATAGTTCCAGCTCTCTGCAAACTTTAATCATTTGGCAATTATCAAGTCTTTCAGCCCCGTAATTATTTTCCTTGCTGATCTCTTTAATTTCTCCTGTTCCCCTGGTGACCTTGTATGCGGTGGTGATGAGGTGACCCACAGTAATATTAAATTCTGTGTCGCAGGGGCTTTGGAGACGCAGACTGGAACATGAAGGGAGCACAGCTGAGCTTCGTGTGCACTCCGTCGAGTAGGAAGGGCGGGCCAAGGTGTGCCAGAGGCTCGTGGGGGCCAGGCAGGGGACCAGGTCTGAGTCCCTGCTCTGCTTCAGTCTCGGGGTACATTTCCTCATTTGGAAAACGGTGATGACAGGCCTCTGCTCAGGAAGTTGGGAAGATCCTACGAGGTGACAGCTGGGAACAGCTGGGGAAGCAGCGGCAGCTTCTCCAACTTCCGTGTCCGAGAACACGCCCATCAGCAGCGATCCTGTTAAAGTGAGGCTTCTGAGGCAACAGGACTAGGGCGGGGCCTGAGACTCTGCATTTCTGACAGGTCCCCTGGTGATGCTGTTGCTGTTCTGTAGACCACGCTTGGGGTAGTGACGGTGTGAAGCGCTGTCCAGCTGGGCAGGGATGAGGATGGTTACTAGGTGAGACGAGGAGCCCCAAAGCACAGAAAAGGTTTACCAACAGAAAGCAAAAGCACAGAGTGGGGCTCAATGTGGTAAAGGAGAGAGAGAGAGAGAGAGAGAGAGAGAATAGACAGATACACAGGTTTGGGCTGGTGCTTGCACTTTCTAAGCTTCTACCATGTTCCAGGGGTTAGTCGGGGTATACATAGCACACCAGGGAGGCAGATACTTTGAGTCCTGTTTACCATTAACCCAAGTGGTATGAGAAAGACTCAGTGCCTTGCCCAGGGTCACCCAGGAATAGGGTTAAGCTGGGACAGAGCCTGGGTTGTCAGGCCCTGAGCTGATGGTATTTCTCAGTTTGGAGAGGGGAAAGGGGTTTTATGTGACAGGGGGCACTGACACTCCCTGGGAAACTGGTGATGGGAACCACTGTTCTTGAGATAACACACCCACTGGGTATTCTCTTCTCACTCCACAAGCCCCGGGGACGCTGCCCGGTTTCCCTGCCTAATCACTGACCCACCTCTCTGTCCGCCCTCTGGGCCTGCAGGCCTGGTGACAGGCTAGCATGGACTCCCTAGCAGGGCCAAAGGTCTGAGTCAATGTAACCCTCTTACTGCCTCTGTCTGGAAACAACCAGCACCTGGACTCACAGAACAGGTGTGGGGCCTGGAGGATGCTGCTAATCACCCCCCATCCTGCACCTCATTTCCTATGGGCCAAGTTCCAGCCACTGGGTGAGAATGGAAGTGACTTGTACAACCTCTGGGCCCCGTGTATTAAAAGGAAGTTGTTTGCCTCCCCCCACTTAAGCCCCCCTTTCCTCCAGCTAGAACTCAGCTGTGGGAGGTGGCCAGCTTCAAGCAGGCAGGGGAGGGCAGGCCCCCGGCCCTGAAATTCCCTGTGGAACCAAGCAGCGCACTGCCCGACCCACCGTGCCCCGGACTGAGATGGAAACAGTGTCTCCCTTGATGTCTGTGGCCGTGAGCCTCTTTGTTACAGCAGCTCAGGCTGCCTGCCTAACCCACGTCTGCCTAGGAGTGCAGAATCTCAGCACAGAATCTTCCTTCAGTCATTCTCTTCTGTCCTTCCGCAGGGATTGTTTTACCCTTCCTGACCCAGTCAGTTCTCTCTCTGATGTGCTGATTTCCACATGCCTCGCCGTTAAGCACTTACAATTTTGCATTTATTATTGTCATTCCATCATCAGTATCTCTGAGCCCTGAAGGCAGAGAATTCATCTTTCTTCTTTTTTGCTTACCATTACTCATCACTCAATACCGTGCTGGCGTGACTATTTTGTGAGCGAATGAATGAGTGAGTGAATCAATGATGAGTGAGTGAATCAAAGACGAGTGACTGAAGGGTGAGAGGGAGGATGGGAAGAAGGAAGCCGCAGTTCAGTCACCCCCTCCCTGACTCTGCCACAACCTTCCTACAATCCCTCAGCATGGCCCCACTCATGCACTTTTCCTTATTTATTTTTATATCAGAAATTGCAAAGTGAGAGAAGGTTGGAAGTATGGGGCACATTTCTGGAACCACTTAGAGTCTGTCCCTGACTTGCTATTGTCATCTGTGAGTAGTGCAGTGTGTTTTTCCTGAAACAAGGCCAAAAATCCATGCATCAGCCCCGATGCCTCACTTCCACCCCCTCCTTGGACTCTCCCGGATTTCCTGAGTTGTCCCAATAATGTCCCATAGAGCAAAAGGACTTCCTGTTGTTTTGGTCGTCAGGTGCCTTTGGAATTCTTCTTTCCCTGTGTTTGGTGGCCTTGACACTTTTGAAAACCACAGGCCATCTCTCTTGTAAATATCCCTCCCGCTGGGCTGGTGTTTCCTCCAGCAGATCCAGGGCGTGTACCTTTGGTGACAGTATTACAGAAGTGACGTGTACCTGGCTTCGACTTGTCCTGTCACTTTAACATTTGAGTAAGATGGGATGTCCCAAGCTTCTCCTATAAATGACTTCCCCTTTGCAAGTGATAAGCGTTTTGTGAGGTGGTTACAGTCAAAATATGTGGGTATTCCCTTCCTCAAGAAATTTTCAATGTATTTGTTTATGCATTTTTATCAGTATGGGTTTGCGGCTTCCTAGGTTACTCTATGGGTTATATTCTGTTACTCTGATTTCCATGTATTGTTCTCTCTGACTGGCCAGTGGGGGTACCTTCAAGCTGGCTTCTTTATTCTTTGGGCATGTTTCCATCATTCTTTTTAGAGAGAGAGAGCTCATGTATGTGTGCGAGCGGGGAGGGGAAGGGCAGAGGGAGAGAGAGAATCTTAAGCAGGCTCCATGCTCAGTGTGGAGCCAATGCGGGACTTGATCTCACAACCCTGAGATCATGACCTGAGCCAGAATCAAGAGTCGGAGGCTTAATCGACTGAGCCACCCAGGCGCCCCTCCATCATTCTTTTAACACTACCTTGATTTCTGGCACAGGATGTTGTAGGCTCATCTCGTACATCCCCTGCCTTGGCCGTGGAAATAGCCGTTTCTCAAGAAGCCCTGGTTCCCTTTAGAAGCGAATGGTGTCTAGAAGCCAAGATGTGGGTAAGAGGTGTGGCTGGTGTGAGAGGTATTAATAGTGTGGCGGCTAGCAGGCGTTCTCACTGGACACTTACATTTAGCTCTAGATCTAGCTGTACATATCGAAAACCATTTTACGGTGATATGTCCAATTCTGATCCAACAGCAGGGAGTTTATTCTAGCTTTTACTCTTATCGGTATTTATAAGTCCTTCTCTGACAGAGAGAAACCTCGCTTCCATCCTCCTGTATGTAAAACCTCTCCTGCCCACTACCACCACCTCCCCCACATATGTCCTCCTATTCTTGCCAACCCATGTGTGAGTGCCTTCCTCACCCCTCCTGAGGCTCCAACACCTCACCCAGGGCTCCCCTCCCCGGCACACTGCTTTTAATGATCTTTTTATGTATTTCTCTTCCCCACTGGGTTCAGTAACTCTTCAAAGCTTGGAATTGGTTTACTTCTTTATATACTACCACCTGCTGTTGTTCCAGGTATACAGAAAGCACTCCATAAATGCTTGTTGTGTATATCAAGGAAGGACAACTTGGATAAAGGAGGGCAGAAGCGAGTGGGCTGGTGCTGACGATGGAGCAGCTCCAGTAACAGGCAGTGGGGGAAGCTGGAAGGGAGGCCAAGTCAGACCACAGAGAGCTCAGGACTCCGTGGAAGGGAGATCTTCCAGTTCTCAGGACAGCGGAGAGCCCACAGCGCTTTCAGCCTGAGAGGGACAGGCCAGCCCTGTGCTTCTGAAGCAGCCCTTGGGCTGCCCCCTGGAGGATGCGCGGATGGAGAAGTGGGGAGCCAGGCCGTGGGCTCCTTGTGGCCAAGGGGCAGTGCCGTCACCACCCTCCAGCTGACTTTCAGTCCTGTAGTTACTTCTGCAAATGGAAATGCAGCCTCTCTCAGATGCGCTGTTTGATGTTCTCATGTATAAATGCATAAAAAAGAGAGCTTCTTTTCATACTTCATCTACTTTCTTGTCAGTCCCAGCTTCATTTTCAATTCCCCACTTGGGTGTCCTCATTTCCTCCTTGATGGATGGCTGGATTCCAGCCTTGCCCGCTGAAGGAAAGCACTTCAGGCTGGGCTTCTGTTTTTCCTCTTACAGCCTAGAAGCAGCCCGCGCACGTGCGAGGAGGGGGGACGGCAGGACCCGGCGGCCGGGATGCGCTTCTGAGCCCGCACGGTGTCTGGCCGGCCCGGCGGGGCTGCCTGCGGACCCCTGCGAAGACTGGGGGCCGGGGCGGCGGAAGGAAGGGCGCTGAGCGCACGGACACCGTCTCCACCCGGAAGAACCCACGCGCTTCCTCGGATCGAGAAGCAGTCACAGCTCCCCGGGCGGTTTTCCATTTCCGCCTTCACGTCCAGGGGGCTCGACCCACGACTCGTGCGTTCACAGCCACACTCGTCCTTTCACAGGCCAGGACACGGCTTCACGAGGCCATCGAGGACTCAGGGTCACTCGTTCTGTCCACTGTCTCCTCCGGCTGCCGTGATGTCTCGTCCGCACGCCACACAGTGACAACCACAGCCACACACACACTCTCTCTCTCTCCCGGACTTCCGGCCTATGCCCCCCGCAACTTCGGAGCCGAGAAAACAATGTCCCTCGGAAGTGTCGCGTGGGGTTTCCCCTTCACGCTCATTGGCTGGGATCGGGTCACGTGACTGTCCTCAGGCGGGGAGTCTGAGCATGCGCAGACCGGCCTTCCTGGCCTCTGTCCCTGGGAGGCGCAGGTGCAGGCCAGTCGGCTTCCGCCTGTCTCAGGAGCAGGGTGTCCAGGGAGACAGGCTCCTTGGGGCCCTGGGCTGGGGGGGGGGGGGCGCTGGTGGAAAGTGTGGGTGATGAACAGGCCTCTCTTGCCTCGGCTTCCTCTCTTCTTGCCAAAACGTACGAGGCACACCATTGCCTCCCCAGTGCTGAGGGCATTCCCTGACCTACGGTAGGTGCTCAGTACTATTTATGAAACGAGCACAATCAGGGCCGAAAATGACTGCTCTCTGGGAAGAACCCTTTTCGTGTCAGGGCCAGGAAAATTACCCTTTGCAACTGACCTTGTTCTGAGGGAAAATTTGCCGGGAGGTCCAGTTCAGCTCAGCAAATCCAGGAAAGAGCTGGATCGGGGCCTTATCGGACCTTCCCTGGAACCCCAAGGAAGCAGGGCGCTGGTGGCGGGCAGGTCCGGCTGAGAGCAGTGGAGGCGCTCCTCACTTGAGAGCACGAGGAGGGGTGTCAGCCTTGAGAATTGTGTCTATTTTATGTGATGTAGTGGGGAACATGCAGCATTGGGTTCACACGTGGCCCGCTATCTACCTGGACAGCCCTGGACGAGACTCCTGAGCATCCTGATCAGCAAGAGAAGCGTGGGGTAGAAACAGCCTGCCTTTCGGGGCTATTTAAGAATGTACAGGAGAGAGCTGTAGAAGGTTCCCAGTGCGTGGTAGGCATTCAATAGGCAATAGTCAATAATAATAATTATCCCTTGTTCTTAGAAAGCTACCTTGTATTTAACAGGTGTTCAATAAATTATTGATTGGTTTAATTTTCTTCTGATTCTCAAAAACACAGGAATGTCCTGACTACAGACAGGAAAAAAGTCTTATTCAATGAACTCCATATTCTGAAGTACCAATAGGGGGGCAGGGAAAAGGCATTTCTTTGCTCCACATTTTTATGGTCTCATCATGTGCTATGGTTTTTATTCATTTATTTATTTTTTAAAAGATTTTATTTATTTATTTGACAGAGAGAGAGAAAACAAGCAGGAGGAACAACAGAGGGAGAGGGAGAAGCAGGCTCCCCATCCGAGCAGGGAGCCCGATGCGGGGCTCCATCCCAGGACCCTGGGATCATGACCTGAGCCAAAGGCAGACACTTAACCGACTGAGCCACCCAGGAGCCCCATCATGTGCTATGGTTTTTAGATGGGAAAATGTGATTGTCAGTTAAGAATCTGAAAAAGGGCCCCCTTTATTAAAGCACATACACACAACGTAAGCACTGTATTTCACACTGAATCGGAGCTGCCGACTAGCTGAAATTTACCGCCTCGTGTCCCAGCAGAGAATTTGCAGCTGGATTAATGCCCCTTTCTCCGGTAGTAAATCAATTTCATACATATGGCCATATTTCCACCCAAGTGACAGGCAGCAATGACTGCTGTTTTGTAGTCACCATAGGAAAACCTGGGGTAAGTCCCAAATTACTTGGAACCTTCTCTGTGAATAATGTAGAATTATGAATTTTTCCTGGAGAGAGGCATTTTAGGACACTCAGCCTGGTCATTCCAAAGATGGGATAACAGGTTGGGGCTTCAGGTAAGCACACTTCATCTTTCCATCCAGCAAATTCCTTGCCAGGACCTCTGAGGCTACGTAGGACCATCTAGAGAGTCTTCTGGGGCCACCGTATTTGGAGTGGAAGGTTCTAGTGGTGAGAGGGTAAAGATGAGTCTGGAGGGGTGGGTGGGAGGGCTGAGCAGAAGGCCATGTCTTTCAGGGAGACACGCCGTGGTTGGGTGTGAGCACAGTGCCTCTCGAATCTTGTACATGGGAAGCCCCAGTCTGTAGGTCAGGGGCGGAGCCAGGGGGTTGACATTTCTAATAAGCTCCCAGGAAGGCCACTGCTGCTGGACCACAGTTCTAGAACCCTCACTCCTGGCAGTTGGTGGAGGATGGCCTGGAGGGCGAGGGAGCCTGAGGCAGGGATACCTGAAGCAGGGAGACAGTTGAGATGGTTCAGAGCCAAGGAGATGAGGGCCAGCCTGAGGCAGAGCAGTAGGGACAGAAGGAGGGTCTTAGCTCCAAGGCATGGAAGAGGGCGAGCCAGCAGGACTTGTGATTAGCTTATTTTAAAATGGAAGGGACTAAAATATATTTTTAAAAGATTTAAAAATGAAAAAAGCAAAATTTGAAGAACTCCATTTTATTGAAAATAATGGATTATAAATCCATGCTGCTCTCCTTACCGTGGCACCTGAACTCAGAGCTCAGGCTTCCCCAACCCTGTACTGGGCGGAAGATTGGAGCCGGTCCTGGTTCCTGACTGGACTAAATCCTAGCTAGGAGGCTGGAGCCCTGGCCCTGAACCCAGCTCCCCTGTTTGGCACCTGGACCCCTCCCCCTTGGCCTGAATGCTGTCTTCTTGCTCTACACTGGGTGTAGAGATTACTTAAAAATAAATTTAAAAAATTAAAAAAAAAAAAACCCAAACTCTCATTTTGTTAGTGGGAACAATGACCTGCTGAGAAATTACATTTCTTCCCAAACCTGCGGTTGGCTTTGACCATGTGACTGAGTTCAGTTAATAAGATATGTGAAAGCTGTTGGATAGGCTTTTAGAAGTGCTCCTGCCTTCACCCATTTTTCATCCTGCTCCCTGGAATGAGGATGTAGTGGCTGGAACCTGAGCATCCACGTTGCATGTGGCAAATAAGTGATTTATGACCCACGACCAGTTGCAAAGATTTTTATTTTTTGGCATCATGGGCTGCCCATGTGGGTCTCTTACATTCAGTCTGGCAACTTGTTACCTTTCTGGGGCTTTGTTCCATGACAACACCTCGTGTCTCTTTCCGGAGGATCCTTGGCTGGTTCCAAGCCTGCTTGAGAAACTTTGGCACTTTCAATTCCCTGCTCATCCTTTGGTCTGAGAACCCCCAGCCCCAGCTCCCCGCTGCCCACAGATGTCTGCCTCCTGTCTCAGCCGGCAGGAAGAGCAAGCCCACTGTGTTAGGGGTTTTCACACTTTTTGGGCCAATCATTAAGCAACTCCTGCAGATAACAAGCCTATTAGTTGCATTTCCTTATAGATGAGAAAGTGGACCCTCAGATTATATAACTGCCCCAGGATCCTTCTTGTGTTCACTCACTCAATAATTATTTGTTGAGCTTCTATTATGTGTCAGACACTGTTTTCATTGTTGGTGACACCCGCCGTGGTGTGCTGCTTTCTCAGTTGGAGGAGATGGTAGACAGGCTTGGCCGAGCTATGTCGGAGTCATATTAGCGTACCCAAGGGGGATGCTTACCATGCCACCAGATACAGGAGTCACCCAGTGAAGCAGGGAGAGCACCAGAGCAGAGCCCAGCTCTCCCCGCCGCGGAGCTGCTTTGGAATCAGACTGGGTTATAGGGAAGACAGGTGAAGACACCCCCACTCCTCCAGGTTTGGCTTCATTTGAAAATAAATAAGTTTCCAAAGGGGATAAAAGGCAAAAACTTTGCAACCATCTATGATGAAAGAACCTAATCTAATTTTGTACCCTCCCGACAGCTATGGTTACAGCTTCATCGGTGACCACACTGTCCGACTTTAAAAGTTTTCTGTTCTTTTTTCAGAAAATGAAGGTGCCTCGGGCATTGCGAGTTTTTTGTGTGGCGCTGGGGCTGTTTCCACTGAGTGCTCTGTGCCTTAATGGCTTGGCATCGATCGGAGCTATCGACCTCTTGGTTTCAAATAACTGACACGGTTTCCAGTGGACCCAGATAATTAAGACTTCTCAAATGGCAACTAATAATTTGCATTTGCAGTGTAGGAAAGCCATGCTGGTGGGACATCAAAGGAAAAGCTCATCCTGGTGGTCGTCTGATCCTTGCTAATGGAGTCTTAGAAAAATCATTTCACCCTCCTGACCTACCTCGCAGAAGCTATTGAGTGACCTAGGGGAGGTGTTTTCATTTATCGGAAAACACTTGGGACTGGCTCACAGCATTAGGGAGTATGAGCTGCTTCTCGAATTCATCCCTGCTCTTCATCCCTCTATCACTCACGAGGGTCAGGCTGGGAGTTGCCAGAGGGTGGACTGCAAGAGGTCTTTCTGCTTCCAGACCCTCCCTCCTGCAATCCCTCCTTTACAATGTAACCAGCATGATCTCTATTCCTCTGCTTCCACACCTCTACTATGTCCAGAAATAATTAAAGTCCAGATTCCCGTAGGAGATCAGTGCCAATTCTTGATACCCCCATATTCTACATCCATACCCTGGCCTAGACCTAAGTGGATGCAGCGAGCGTACTTCCCTACACCTTGACTTTGGGCTCTGCTGGGTGCCTTTCTTTAATGGATCAGATGTTAGTGGCTGATCTGTGAGCAGAGGCTTGAGGTGTGCTTGCGCGGCTGGGCTCGCATCTTGTATTGGTGGGTGATTTGCCGTGGAGAAGAGCCTGCCCTGGCCAGCTGCTGGTCCAAGGAGGATGGGAATAGTGTGGAGCAGACTGGGACCTGATCTGCAGCCCGGAGCCAAGCCCAGCCAAGCCCAGTGTAGGCCAGCTACACCGTGGTCCACCCACAAAACGGTAGAGTGTGAGAGCAAATGTTTACTTGCTGCTGGGTTTGGGTGGCTTGTTATGCAGCCGTATAAGAACAGTAGGCGAGAGACAATGACCGCATTGTATCAGAGTTCCTTAGGACTTTGTGTCTCCCCTAAGAATGAGATAGCAAGGGCAAAGACCATCCTCTTCCCCATCTAAAATAGGGCTGAGTCAGCTCTACAGTAGGACTCAGAAACTGTTTGTAGAGGTGAAACCTATGAGAAGCCACCAAAGACAGGAGGGCAGATTTGGGGAGTGGTGCAGTGTTTGCATCACATGTGTGACAATGACCACAGCACTGGATCAGCACTCACTGTGGGCCTGGCAAGATTCTCGTTCTTTCCATCCTTCTTCTTTGCCCACCCTCACAGCCTCCTGGGAAAGCTGCCATTAGTGAGGGAACTGAGGCTTGGTGAGGCTAAGGGGCTGGCCCGAGGTGAGTGGCCACTAAGGGGAATGAAGGTGCCTTCCAGCCCCACGCCTGCTGTGTGGCCCCTCCTTTTACACATGGAGGGGGCTGGGCTGCCCCACCCGCCAGGATAAAGCCGCTAGTCCCGCTGGTGCCATAGAGGACCAACTAGAACATGGTGGAACCAGGATTTGAGCTGGTTTCTCTTTGCTTCCCAAACTGCGCTGAGATCGGGGTGGGCGGGGGGAGGTAAGCCATCCAGGAGCAGGAGGAGGGAGAAAGGGGGCCAAGGAGAGGAGGGGCAGAGAGTGGGAACAGCAAGCAGCTAGCTTGTGCTGGGCCTGGGCCATGGAGGAGCAGGGGGCTGGGGGGGGGAGAGGCTCCATGGGCCCAAGTCGGGAGGTCGTGGAACCTCAGCTCCATCCTGAGGCCCTGGCTCCTGGGCCCACCTGAGTGCCTGGACTTGCATCACAGCTTCCGTGGTGAGCTGAGATCCATCTTGTTTATGAGCCTGCCTCCTGGGACACACATTCTCCCTCCCGTTAACTCATGGAAGCCTCACCCCGACAGGGAGGAGCTGTTCTCATCTCACTTTAAAGAAAGGGAAACTGAGTCACAGAGGTCAGTACCTGCAAGGTCATTTAGTAGGTGGTGGAGCCAGGATTTGGCCCTGGGCAGTCTGACCACAGAGCCTGGGCTCTTACTCACCAAGCCGTGCTTGTCAAGTGAATACTGGATTCCCCTTCACCTCCCCTCTTCTCCTCTTCCCTCCCAGCTACCCCTAGGATGCCTTTTTGTGATTTAGAAGAAGGTGCCCTTTCTGTGGGGCAGACCCAGCCCCTCACAATGGTGCATGGCCTGGTGAGCAGAGCATGGCTGGGGCTCAGCTCTCCTCAAACTCTTGTTTATAACACAACCTGCCACACCTCCTCTGTGTTATCAACTGATGACCCTCTGGTTGCATTTCACACATGACTGTCCGCCACACTCCACCCAAGTGGCTCCTGTTGTTTCCCCCATCCAGGTTGGGGTGGTGGGCAGGGAGTACCCAGACCTTTCTCCCTAGTCCCAGCAATCCAGGCTGCTATGCAAGGACAGCCTTATCTGGGGATGGCACGGGTGGGGGGAGGGAAGTGAGGAAAGAAGAGAGGGACAGGGAGGGCTTTGGTCTGTTTTAAGTTTTTGAGAATCCATATCGTTTAGTTTGGGAAAAGATCACACTTTCTTTTTCAGATTTCAAATCCACGGGAAGAACATGCATTTTTGGGTCAGACGGAATTAAATTTAACTCCTAACCAGCCCCTCTGCTGCATCTTTTTGATAATAACAAAATGCTGCCTGTTCCTCAAGACTTCTCACTGCCCTCTGCTGAAAAAGTGTCCCAAACTGCCATGATGATTAATGTAAATGGCACCCTTAGAGCTGTGTAGTGCACAACTTGTGCAACTGTGTATGGCGGCCCCAATCCTGACAAGTCATAATATTTATGAACCTTGTTATCTTTACCCATAAAATGAAGTTTTATATTCTTTAGAGAAATGGGTTAGTAAATGTTAACAGCTATTACATTATTATTATTATTGCTCTTATCAGATTTCAATTCTGATAAAAACGATTATGACACTGATGAAGACACTTGGTATTTATAGAGGATTTACACTTTTCTACGGGGTTTCAAATTTATTTTCCAACTGTCTGGTACAGTCACAAAGCAGTCATTCTTGTCCCCCCTTTACAGGTCAGAAAGTGGACTTGTGTATTGTCCCAGGGCTTGGACAGAATAAGATGATCAGAAAAATCAAGACTAACATTCCAACCGCCCTAATTCTCATCCCGCTTTTCATCGTACCCCTCTGCCCTTCTGCAATGGCGGTGCTGGTGTGCTGAGGATAGAGGGCAGCGGGCCACGGTGATGCGTGTGTGCGCCTTTGTTCAGAATGTACCTTTGTTGGAAAGTCTTATTAAGTTGCCTTCTGTCATTGTTCCAGATTTATTGCTTTAATTTGTTTTGGCTTTTTATATACAGGAGCTGCATTTTCCTTTGTTCTACCTCAGTTTCAACCTGCCTGTAGGGTATAAAAATATACTTTTATATTTTACCCTCTACAGTTTCCTTCTCTGGTGACCATTGTTAAGCAAGAAAATGATTTACTTTGGACTTGAGGGTCAGCAAAATGTGAAGTCATTTGTATCTGTAGTACTCTTGTATTTATGAATAAAAGCTCAGAGACGTGAGCCTGGCCCACTGAAGACCAGTGGAAGCTGCTAGAATAGCCAGGATTTTCGGGGGACTCTCTCAGCCTACCTGCTTCACTGCTGTCTCACTGCAGATCAGCGAGCATGGGCGGGGGGTTCTCCCCAGTGCGGCGCCCACTCCCTCGGTGGGTCTCCCGGACCTCCGCAGACCCCTCTTGTCTCTGCATCCTGTGCACGCTGTGCTGGGCCCCACGGGAGCTGGCTGTGCAGGGCGAAGTCTGAGCGTCTGTCTGTCCTTCCTCACACACCTTCACGGAGGCTGCCCATCCATCGGCCCCGTAGTCTCCAGAAAAATGAACACAGTGCTGTGGCACAGCATGCCATTCACAACTTTTATAAAACACACGAGTACCGATTCGCTATGGCGGAGCCACTGAAGGGAGGGAAGACAAGGAAGAAGGGAAAGGGGGCGGGGGAGGGAAAGACTAGACCAAGGATCTGAGCTGTCAGAGACAAAAGTCCTGCATTCCAGTTCTTCCTTTTAATCTCCTTTTCATCCTCTATGCAGATTTATCCCCTTCTCCACCCTCTCCCCTTCCCTCTCTCTGTCTCTCACACGCGATGCCCCATAGTCTGGCTCATGTCCCCCGCAGCCACCCTCCCACCCTGTGATTCTCCTGCCATTTCTTCCCTGTCCATCCCCTTCAGACATGCCCCACCCACCCCTTCCTCAGGCACCTGTTCCCTGACCCCCAGCTGGGTGGGGCGCCCCATCAGTCGTTCTCTCTCACTGCCTCCCATCTTTGCCTGCAGAGCACCTGCCGTGACTCAAGCCCATGTCACAACTTCCCCAGTGTCCGTGCGCCTCTGAGTTCAGGGGCAGCCTGGCAGACAGCTCGGGGAATCAGTGCCCCGTGGTGACAGCCACATCAGGGTCCCTCCCCTCTCCTCCAGGCTCAGCAAAGAGCGGGCACACCAGGGAAGTGTAGTGGACTTCACAGTGTGGGTATCCATGCTGTGGGGGTGCCATGTGGAAGATGCTCAGTCTCCCATCTGTTAGCCGTGGCCGACTTTTCAGGAGGATGCTAGCCACTTCTCCCATGTCCCAGCAGTGTCACGCTGCTCCTCTGCGGTGCCCTCCCAGAGGCATCCCTATGTTACCCTGTCCTTGCCTTCCCTGCCCCTGTCCTCTTTCTGCTTCTTGGGAACACTTCCCAAATTAAATTTGCACGCCCAAGTCCTTGTCTCTGGTTTACTTTTGGGGGAATTGAAACTCTGATGACAATATTCTCAGGTTGTGGTTTTATGGGTAGGGGCTGCCTTATTAAATGTTTGTTTCCCTCATGAGTCCATGAGCTCCATGGGCTCTCTGTGTGTCCTATTTGCCCATCACTGGATCCTGAACACAGTTCCTGGCACATAATAGGTTCTCAATAAATACATATAAAATGAATGAATGAACGATCACTGTATCATGAGGTCATGTTGCCTCAAGGTGATGCCATCATCCCACTTCCTTCTGAGCAAAGCAGTCGCTGGTGTAAGACACCCATTCTTTGTGCCAGTGTGACCTGTCTATTCTGGGTGTCATGGATTGGATCTGACCTTAATTCAGCCACCCATGAGCTGACCAAAGGGAACCAGTGTCCTAGGAGGTGACCTGGCCAACAGGTGCGCCCCATCCTAGAGAACTTCAGGTCCTAGGGGGAGTCAGCAACATTGGTGGAGGAGGTGGGAGGAGAGACAGAGGCACAGAGAAGGGAACTTGAGAGAGGAAGACACACCTGAGCTGCTGGGCACCGGGCTGATGTCTACCCAGCCTGGGTTTCTAGCAACTGAGGCCATTTTCTGAGACCTCTCTTCCAGGGTGACGCTCTACACAGCATCCACTCCTGCGGTCTCTGGTTACTTCCAGACTTTTTACTTGATGATGAAGTACCTCCTGGTGGACTGGGTTCTTTCTGCAAGAGGGAGCCTAGCCTGAGTTTTCTGATCTTTCGGGAGCAGGTCATGAGAAAATTTGCATCTTGGAGCAAAGTGGGCTGTGTCCCTTGGCCACTCCTGCACCCCAGTGAGGGAGGACGTTTGTGCTTGGACACAGGACAGCAGCCCTCCCCACGAGAACACAATTCCGCCTCTGTCTTGGCACCTGATATCTCCTGTCACCTTGGCTTGGTTTCAGACCGAATAGCCTCCAGGGAACACCCCCTCCCCCCAGCTCCAAGGGCTCATGATCTGCATTAAGTAGCCCAACTCCTATACTCTCTGCCCCTCTAGCTCAGTCTTTAGACAAAGGAGAGCCAGAGTCAGGGAGCCAGAAAGGAGAGCTGGAGTGTTTGAAGGGTGGTTCAGGGCTGGGACCAATGATCCAAGTCAAGGCAGTGGCCGATTGGCCATGACTTTGCCCGTGGTCTGCCTTCTTCTTTCTTCCCTATCCCCTCAATGGTCCTCCTCACTACTGTCTTTTCGAAACCTTGTTCCCATCCTTTGCTAACTTCCATCTCAAGGGGCCATGGCATATTAGTCAGAGTTCTCCAGAGAAACAACCAACAGGCAACACACACACACACACACACACACACACACACACACACACAGATTTATCATGAAGAATTGGCTCCCTTGATTTTGGAGGCTGAGAAATCCCATGATCTGCCACCTGCAAGCTGGGGACCCAGTTAGTGGGTGGTATAATCCGGTTTCAGTCTGAAGTTCTGAGATTCAGGACGCTGATAGGATAGATCTCAGTCTAAGACCTGGAGAAGATGAGAGGAGATGTCCCAGCTCCAGCAGTGAGGCAGAAAAGAGGGGTGAATTCCTCCTTCCTCTGCGTTCTGTTCGATGCACGCCCTCCGGGGACTGGAAGATGCCGGACCACACTGCTGAAGGGGAGCAACAGCCTCTACGGATTCAAATGCTACTCTCCTCTGGAAACACCCTCACAGACTTAGAAATAATGTTTAATCTGGGCGCAGGTGGACCGTCAAGTTGGCCCAGAAAATTAACCATCATGCGTAGGGAGTAGCAGGTGCAAGGGCCTGAGGGCGTGAGAGTAGCTTGGTGTTGCCCAAACCTTTCCAAGGAAGGGTAGAGCCCAGCTCCCCATCAGCCCTTGGGGATACCAGCGCGCTGTGCCAAGTCCTGGCAAGGGGTGTCCAAACAGGCCAGAGAAACAAGCAACCAAAATGCAGAACAAAACCAACTAGCAGCCTCCACCGGAGGGGGCGCAGCACGTCTTGCCTCATGCTGGAGAGAACAAAGTAACAAAGTACACACGGAGGGCTGCCTTCATCCACCTCCTGGGCTGGAACACCCCCAAGGAACCTGGAGGGCGAGCCCGGCTGGAGGCGGAAGGAATGAATGGGAGAGGTGTTCGCTCTTACCCTAAACAGGTTTGCAAACCGTTTTCTGTAAAGGGCCAGGCAGTAAATACTTCAGGCTCTGGGGCCCAGGGCATAAGATCTCCGCTGCAACTCCTCGTTTCAGCCGCTGGAGCAGGAAAGCAGCCAGAGACAACATGTAAGTGAGTGTGTCTGGCTGTGTCCCAATAAAACTTTATTTACAAGTGAGCAGATTTGGGCCACTGGCCTTAATTCGCCACCCTTAGCTGTAAGGTGACCTACGGGCTCCCACCCCCAGGCTTCCGACAGGTGCGGGGGGATGAGTGTTACCTGCTACCCTGAGACCACTCACCCCAGCCAGCGGGAGGCCCGGACCCCTCCGCCGAGTGGCCCGAAACTTGCCCGCGCACTCTTGCCTGCCACCTCCTCCTGCCCCGCGGAGCGTGGGAGCGCTGTGGGGGCGGAGCCCGGGCCTGGGCGGAGCATTGTGGTCTCTGCCCGCGCCTCTGCCCCTGGGCCTCCAGCCCAGCCAGTGGGCCTCGCTGAGCGGAGCTCCTCTGCCAACAGCGAGCGGTGAGAAGTGCCCCAGAAGCGATGGCGCGCGTGGGGAAAAGCAGGCGGTGGCTGAGCGGCACGCTGAAGGGCCGTGGGCCTCGGGGGACTACGGAGAAAGGGCGCCCCAGGCACAGGGAGCTGAGCGAAAGCACCTTCTCTTTATGGAACATGGAAAACAAACAAATCAAAGAGCATCTTCCACTGATTGTGGGTCGATGATTGCTTGCCCACCTCTCAAGGTGCTGATGAGGGGCCAAGAGGTAGGGCCTGTGTCGCTGGGACCCACGATGGGCAGATGCTGAGATTCAGTGTCTGCACACGTTTGTTAGATCCAGGAGCTCTTTACCCATCGGGCATTTGATTTGCTGAAGCTAATTGGCCTGGGGAAGTGGTGGTTGGGGGGTGGGGGGTTTGCCCTGAAGCCTGAGCTGGGATCCAAGCCCCCCGGGGTGTCTCCTCCCAGCTGTGCACCACAGCTGAGTCCTGCGGGGAGCGGGCACCCTGGAACTTCCCTCATGGACTCCAGAGGGGCCTGCACAGACCTGGAGGGAGGCTTGCAGCTGGGCGGCAGGGGAGGCTGAGTGGCCAGGGTCAGCTCTCTCAACCTCAGCAAGGCCTGGCCCAGCCTGGCTGTTTGCCAGCAGCAACTGGGACCCGGAGTGGGGGGCAGAGGTGGCAGGGCCGGCCCCCTGCACGTAAGAGGGAGACGGGGGTGCTGAGCCCGCAGTTATGAGGTGCAGCCACCGAGCAGTGGCATTTACTCCGAAAGGATCAACCAGCCTCTGGCTGTGAGGGAACCGGGGAGTCAGCTGTGACAGAGGTGGCATCCTCGTGGCTCTGGCCCTTGGGTGTGTGTACGGGTTTCCCGTGGCTGACGTAACAAACCACCACAAACTCGGAGGCTCCCAACAACAGAAATTCATTCTCTCACAGTCTGGAAGCCAGCAGTCCAGGATGAAGATGTCAGTGGGTTCGTTCCTTCTGGAGGCCCTGAGGGACCACCGTGAATGCCTCTCTGACTTCCGGTGGCTGCTGGCGATGCTCAGCCTTCTTCAGCGTGTTAGATGCGAGGCCTGGGTCTCTGCCTCCAACTCACACGGCCTCCCCGCGGTGTCTCCTGGGGTCTCAGATCCCTCTCCTTTCTCCCTGAGGACAAGTCATGGGACCCAGTGCACACCCTAAACCCAGGAGGATCTCATCTCAAGATCCTTAACTCAAGTACATCTACAAAGATTTTATTTCCCAATAAGGTGACTGCACAGTTACCTGGGGTCAGGATGAGGACATACATCTTCTGGGGACACAGTTCAACCTATCAGAGTGGGTATGGGCACCATGAGGGTGCCCTCCAGCCTCCACATCTCCCCTTGCCCCTCTCTCCAGCTGGCACCCCAGTCCTGATCCAAATCCTTCATTACTTCTTTTGGGGTCTTCCTATGGGGGTTTCCACCAGGAAAGACATCTTGTTAGCCTGGTGGCCACGGCACATGTCCTGGGGGCTGGGCCGGGAAACATTTGTATGAAGGCTGAAAGGATGAGAGGCCATAGGTGAGACCAGCCTGGGAAGCTGATGAGCTCAGAATCCATTACCGTCCCACAATTTTCTTGCTCCGAAGAAAGACTTCTCTCTCTGAGTGAGTTTTCCCAGAAAAGATTGCTAAAACAATGGCCTAAAAGCTCTTCTCAAAAACCACACCTAAAAACAGAAGCCTTCCCTGTAGCCATCTTGACTCCTTGGCGAAGAAAAAAATGAAAAAGGCAAAGGAAAGTAGAGTGAGTCGAGAAGGAAGGAGCTAAGAGAGAGGATCCTAGCTGCGGGTTTGTGGGGCCAGGGCTCTCTTGTGGGGGGCAGGCTTCTCCCCTTCTCTATTTTTTTTTTTGGTCTGGACTGGTTTGATTTTCTCCTCTTCTTATTTTTCATTTCTTAAAATTTAATTTGAGAGAGAGAGAGAGAGTAAGTGGGGGGATGGGCAGAGGGAGAGAGAGAATCTCAAGCAGACTCCACGCTGAACATGAGCGCTACTTGAGACTCCATCTCAGGACCCTGAGATCATGACCTGAGCTGAAATCAAGAGTCGGATGCTTAACTGACCGAGGCACGCAGGAGCCCCTCTCCTCTACTTTTTTAAAGAGAGTGAGCATGTTAATATTAGGGTCTAGATGCCAGTCCGCTAGCTTCGGGCAAGTGGCTGTAGCCACTCAGGGCCTTACTCTCCTTGTCTGGAAAATGGGTACAATAAAGTCTGCTTTGAAGGATGGTCCAGAGGGTAAGTAAATAAGATTGGAAAAGGGTCCTGTTCGATCATGAGAAGTGCTCAGTTGTATTTGCAACTGTATTTGTAACTTCACTTAAGTCCATGAACATCTGATGAAATGGGCATGATTGTCTTTTCCACAGATTTGGACACAACCTCACAGAGGTCAGGTCACTTATTCAAACTCACTCAGCTGGGCGGGGCGGAGCCTGGACAGACCCCCATCCCAATCCTCCCCTCCCTTCCATGCCCTCCTCCCCCTCTGACCCTTCTTTCCTCCACCCTTCCTTCTCTCTTAAAGGCCAAGGTTTATGATCAAGATGGGGGAGGGGGGGCACTGAGCCAGGGCAGAGGAGGTGTTGGGGCTCAACACTGGATTTGGAGTCAGGGGCCTGGAGTCAGGCTGGACTCTGCAGGGTGCACCTGGGCAGGGCCTCCCTATCGGGACCTCTTTTCTTCCCCTGTGTTGGGCCGTGACAGGAACCCCTATCATGTCAGGGACCCAGCCCTCACCAGCTGTGAGGGCTGAGGCGAGGTCCCGCAGGGGCTGACAGACACCTTGCAGCGATAGAACCCGACAGTTTGCATGCCTCATTTCAAGCCCAGATGTTGTCAATGTCCCTTGTATGTCACTAGGAACTGGCAGTAGCCCCCACCCCAGCCCACCCTGCCCCCGTCCCATCTTACAGAGGTGCCTTGCAGACACGGTGGGCGAAACCCTCTCCATGCCTCACCCGCACTCTGGGCTCTCTAGAAAGGAGCTAAGAACATCAACAGTTTTCCTGGTCTGCTTCCTTCCTCTTTTCTCCCCAATATCAGTGTGAGAGGCTGTTTTAAATTTTTTTAATTATATATTTATTTAATGTTCCTAAAGGGAGATAGTTCTCCAGAAAAGGGCCATTCGTTCATGCCACCTGACCTTTGCACGTGCTGTTCCCTCTGCCTGGGTCCCCCTTGCTCCATATTTCACGGAAGTCCCACCAGGCATTCAACATGTAGCTCAGCCACGGTGTCCCCGTCCTCTGCAGCCCAGCCTGGCTTGGGCACTCTGCTGGCAGCTTTCATTTCCTGCCCCCATGGGGCTCTGAACTCCACCTGTCTGTGTCCTTGTCATGGACAAGCACCATCAGCAGGGTCCATGTCCTCTCCCTCTCTGGGTTCTCAGTCCCCAACACCATGGAGAGTGAGGGAAGGAGGCGTCACCCACCTGTCTCTGCTCCAGTCGGCCCTGAGGACCAGCCATGGAGGCTCCGGAGCGCAAATCAAATGTGTCTGCTTCAAATTAAGCCCATATTCTGGTCTAGTGGGGGCAGAGCTGTTTCTTAGCCAATAAATATTAATAAGAAAAATAAACCAATCTTTTAGGCTTCTTCCCCCTAGCTGCCACCCCAGGGTTATAAATTATGTACTGCCTGAGTCTGTTTTGACAGTTGTGATAAAGTGGGTTTCAGATCTGGAGACCGTTTCTCCTGAAAGATTGCAGCATTGTGCATTTTCCATACAGCAGCCCCCACCTCCCCTGCGCCCACTTTTTTCCTGTCTAGGAGGACGATTTGACGAGAGTAGCTATTTTTCTACTCTGGGGCTTTCTCTGTCACCCCTTTGCCAAACAGACACTGTGATTTTTTTTTTTTTTTTAACTTCGGGGTCTTATCACAAAAACCTGGAAAGATTTTAACAGGCAAAAAGGATAGCCTCCCCGCAGTGGGTGTGACGGGCCGCCCCAACAAAATCCAGCCCATCGCTGAAGGCCCGGATGAAGGTCCCGCTTCCTTCTGCACCTCTGAGCATTTCCTGTCCCCTCCCTGCCCTCCTGCACACTCACAGTTAGGTCTAAGAGATGCCTTTGAATCTTCCCTTCTCTTCGCTGCTTTTCATCTGCTTGGTGCAGGGCCATGCTTCTCCTGTCCCCAGCGGCGGTCGGGAGCGCGCCTGTCCATCCTGCTGCGCGTGCCTAGTGGTGCTCATCCAGGCTCACCTGCGCTTTCTTCCTCCGTCACAGATGTGTTACTCGCACGGAGTACAGGGCACAGGCTCCGCATGTTCCCTCAATGAAGTTTCACATGTGTCTACACCTATGTAATCTCGAGATCAAGACAGAGATGTCCAGCACCCAGCAGCTCCCTGGTGCCCGCTCAGTGGGTGAGCAAAGGCACGCTTATCCCATCTCCTGTCAAGATCACCTCCACCTGCTCTCAAATGCTTTATAAATGGAATTATACAGCATGCACTCTTTCTGTCTAGATATGTTTTTCTTCTCACCGTGATGTCCGTGAGATAAATCAAGTTTGTTGTACTGAGCAGATTTCTTTTTTCATTACTAAGAAGTATTCCAGTATCTTAGTTCTTTCCAGCTGCTGTAACAGAATACCACAGGGCAGGTGGCTTAGGAACAACAGAAATTATTTCTCCCAGTTCCGAAGGCTGGAAGTCTGAGATCAAGGCGCCGGCAGCTTCAGTGCCGGGGAAGGACCACATCCTGGTTCATAAACGGCTGTCTTTGTGCTGTGTGCTCACAATGTAGAAGCAACAAGAGAACTCTCTGGGGTCTCTTTTTATAAGGGCACCAATCCCATTCATGAGAGCTCTACCCTCATGACCTAATCACCCCTAAAGATCCCACCTCCAGATTCCATTTCATTGGGGATTAGATTTCAAGAGATGAATTTCAGTGGGATGTAAACGTTCAGTGTGTACCATAGATAGATAGATAGATAGATAGATATTATATATCTAATAGATAAAGATCTATTCCCACTATATATACTGGTTTTTATGCATAAAATTATGAATATTCTTGCACATGTCTTCCGGTGGAAACGGAATTTCATTTTCTCTTAGGGACAAAGCTAGAGGAGTAGAATTTCCAGATTGTAGAATATCTATGTTTCTAAAGTAATTGAAACCATTGACACTCCCACCAGCAATGGAGGAGAACTCTGGTTATGCCATATCTTCACCAACACTTGCTAGTGCTAGACTTGTGCGTGTGTGTGTGTGCACGCGCATTTGGTCCCTTTTTTACATCACGTCCTCAGTCTTCGATTTGAAGGAGTTATTTGTATATTCTGGGTAAGAATCCTTTTCCACATATAAGTGCTGCATGTATCAATTCCCAGTCTCCGGCTTGTTTTATCACTCTCTTAATGGTGTCTTTTGATGAACAGAAGTTCTTCATTTTAATGAAGTCCCATTTATCAATCTTTTCTTTTATGGCTAGTGCTTTTTTGTGGCATGTTTAAGAAATCTTTGTCTACCCAAAGGTCATGAAGATATTCTCCTATGTTTTCTTCTAGAAGCTTCATTGCTTTACCTTTCACATTTAGGTTTATGGACCTTGTCAAATTAATTTTTATGTACTGTGTGAGGTTCACCTTGACTTTGAAATAGCCTCTTTCCTGGTACCAGCTTCAGCTTCCTATCTTGAATTAACCCAATTTTTGTTGCTGGCCTGGTTTCCCATTCTAAAGCCAGGTCTGATCACATGACTTTTCTGCTTAAAACCATTCTGTATTTCTCTGACCATAAAGTCTAAAGTCCTTGGCATGCTGTCAGACAGATACTTCCAGGCTCAGACACTTAACTCTCTAGCTTTATCACCTATTAATCCTCTCCATGGATATTATACCCCAGCCAAAAAAAAAAAAAAAAAAATTCTAGATATCTACTGTTATGGGTTAAATAGTTTCCCCTCCACTTCCAAAGATATATTGAAGTCCTAACCTTCAGAACCTCAGAATGTGACCCTACTCCAGCAAAAAGATAAGTAGTTTACCTTGGCAGTCTTTCTCCTATCTGCAACAACCAACATGGTTCTTGTTTTAGGTATCTACTACCGAGTAACGAACTACCCCAAAACCTAGTAGCTTAAAGTGATAATTTTTTATTACCTCTCATGATTCTGTGGACCAACACATCTCAGCTGGGTGGTTCTGGTCTTGTCTTTGATATGGTCGAAGTCAGATGGCAGCTGGGGATGGAGTCATTTGAAGACTCAACTGAGCTAAACATCCAACGTGGCATCTCCACCCATGTCTGGTGTCTTGGTTAGGATGGATAGAATACCTGGGGGTGGGATGGATAGAATACCTGGGGGTGGATGGGCCTCTCTCTTCATGTAGAGACGTGGGCTTCCTCACACCATGGCAGCTTTATGGTCATCAAACTGCTTACGTGGAATCTGGTTCCATGAGAATGGGTGTTCCAAGAAGCCAAGGAGGAAGTGGCAAGGTTTCTTCTGACTCAGCCTCAGAAATCAGGCAGAATCACTTTCTCCACAGTCTATTGGCTAAAGTCACAGGACCAGCCTAGGTTCAAGGGCAAGGGTTATGCAAGAATTTGAATACCGGGAGGCAGGACTCGCTAGGGCCCTTGGAGAGACTAGTTAGGATAGCTCTTTTGGTATTCTCCTTTATCTGTGGGCAGATGATCTTTTGTCCACAGAAGGACATTTATTAGACCAGTAATTCATTCTGTAGTCAATTTCCTGTTATAGAATGCATGCCCATCCCTGATATGTGGATTAAAAAAGGACAGAGACAAGCCTAAAGGATGGCCTAAAACTCTTCCTTCAAATAGTGTAACGTCAACAATGTAGGCATGTCTCCCAAACTGCTGTACAATACACTGCACTGTTAACTAATGGCCCATGAGGAGGTATCCAGAATGATATCAGTGTGCATTTTGAAATATAGAAAACAGAACAGTTCCTAGATATTACCTTGGAACTTCAGATTAATAAACAGCAGAATAGATGATCTCATTCTAATCTCATTGTAATAATTAGCATTTTCATTATACTCAACAGAGCTCATCAAAACAACCATGTAATGGAACTAAGATGTATTGTAGACATTTTATAGGAGGATAGATGGAGTTTCAGAGAAGTAGATTGATCTACCCAAAGAAATAGCTATTCATGGCTGAGCTGAGGTTCAAATCTAGTGTGATTCAAAATCCACTGTTCCTTTGACTATACTAGGTTTCTTCTGACAGCAGGCTTGTGTCATGTCTGACATTGCCCTCCTCCCATGTCTGCACAGACATCACTAATCAATCATGGGTGTCTATCCTGCTGAATTGAGACATTGTCTCACAATCCTTCTCAACCTAGCACTCACCTGATCACTTGAGGCCCAAGATAACATCTTCTTGCCATCCTGATACTCTATGTGCTGTTTGGAGGGTGAGCAAGACCCTAACAGGATCTTAGGCTATGTTCTGGTGGCTCTCTCCATATTGGAAGGATTGCCTCTTCTTTGATTGCAGTATTATTAAACATGAAGTATAGTCTCTGTTTACTCAATTCTAAGAAGCACATTCATACACACACACGCATTTTAACATTTCCAACTTGGGATAGTGAATGTAATGCTCTTTCTTTCCCCTCTGGACAACCACTGTTAAATTGATGGTATGATGGGCGCCTGGGTGGCTCAGTCGGTTAAGCGACTGCCTTCGGCTCAGGTCATGATCCTGGAGTCCTGGGATCGAGTCCCGCATCGGGCTCCCTGCTCTGCAGGGAGTCTGCTCCTCCCTCTGAACCTCCCCCCTCTCATGTGCTCTCATTCTCTCTCTCTCAAATAAATAAATAAAAAAACCTTTAAAAAAAAAAAATTGATGGTATGATGTTCAACTGGCAGTATCTTAGAATGAGGAAATATATCCATTCAATGCATTTGTCTAATAAGTATTTACATATGGTTAGTCCATGTGAGGATGGGTTCTGAGCAATTAGCCTACATCAGTGAAAATGGTCCAAACTTGGTGTTTGAGGACAATTTTTCAACCTTGATATGACTGTCATTTGGAGCCAGATAATTTTTTTTTTTTTTTTTTGTGGTAGCAGTTGGGGGGTGGTTATCCTGTGCATTATAAGATGATTAGCAAAATAATTGGTCTATATGTATTAGATACCAGGAGTATTCCCACCCTAGTTGTGACAGCCAAAATATCCCCAGATGTTGCCAAATGTTCTCTGGGGTGCAAAAATCACCCTTCATCCTTAGGTGAGAACCACAGCTCTGGAAGTCTGCTCTCTGGGTCATTGTAATCTTTGTCTTTGGTCTCCTATCACTCATTCCTGGACTGAGAAGTTTGATTTAGGCACTTTTTTTTTTTTCCACCATGTGCCTTGGGACTTGGGTAATAACTACTATTTTTAGGGTACCTACTATGTGCTGGACACAGGCCATGCTCTTTACATACCTTAACTTTCTGAATCCTGATACAGAAGGATGTGGTGTATAAAGAGGGGTTAATAGCATGGGCCCTTGCACCACCTGAGTATAACACCTGGCTTGTCATGGCTAGCTGCATGTTCTCCTGGGTAAGGTAACTATTCTCTGCCTCACTTTCTCCATCTGCAAAATGGGAGCTCTAAGAGTTGATATTACAAGAATTAAACTGTTAAAACATTGAAAGTATATAGAACAATCCAGGGCACATAAGAAGTGCTCATAAAACCAGAACTTTAATTCTTAAACTCAGTGATATAAGTGCTGCTGTCTCCATTTTTCTAATAAGGAAATTGAATCAGGGAGGTTAAATTGTCCAAGTTCACACAGTGAGGTGGGTGGAGCTGAGATTCAAACCCTGTCCTACCTGATTTCAAAGCTGATAGAAAAACTCGGAGCCTGTGGCTCCCCTCCCAGTCTGGGCTCCGGTGAGGCTCTCAGGCCAGGCGCCTTCAGACCAAAGCCATCACACACAGCTGGGGACTGAGGCTCCACGCCCTGCCTTATTCAGCCGGCATCACTGGGGTCACGGGTTAGAGCACCCGGGGAAGCGCTGTGAAACAAGGTAATGGGAAAACACCGTGGACTGTGAAAAAAGTCAATGAGAAGCACACAGAGTGAAAGGTGGAAAATAACAGAGGAGAACCAATATAGAAGACAGATGCTGGCACCTTGCGGGAGCTTAGCGGGTGACCAAGGTCAGCTTTCTTATCACAGGCTGCTGCGTGCACTTTGACCCCGCCCTGTCTGAGGTTTTGGCGAGTGCCTCTCTGCTGGACTCTGGGTGTGGCTCCCCTTCCTTGGAGCGTGCTGTTTGTAGCTTACAGGTTTATCCCTCTCACCCCCACGAAGATGTTCCTGCCTGGGGCTTGGAGCCACTTACTGCTGGGAACCACGCGGTGATGCTTGATTGTTGCATGTTCACTGGAGGAACCAATGATCACTTCTGATTCTCATGGAAATCCTCTGACTTAATGTCTCCTTCATAGTGAGAAAACGGAGACAGTGAGAATAGGGTGCTTGAGCCCAGGGGCCTATGGTCAGGGGCAGACATTCGCTGCTACTCTTCCCATGGCTATTTACACAGGTGGATACATAGTACATATCCATCAGTGTGATGCACTCACTCCTTCATTCATTCATCTTTGACCCTCAGTACACGCCAACCACCTGCTGAATTTCCTGATCCCATAGTATCTGAACCACTGGATTAGCACTTGAACCTGTTGCCTTGTACCATTCATTCCTGGGGGACATGTATATGCGTACTTGCTCTGGTCTAGGCAGAGCTTAGTTGTTGGGGATCCATGGAGAAACTAGACTTGGTCCCGCCCTCATAGGTCTCCCAGCTTGGTGCTTGAGACAGACTGATAAGTAGTTACTTTTTCATCTGGCAGCGGCTGATATATATATCAGGCAGTATTGGGGCAATTGCTTGCTGATTGTTTTCCGATGTGAATCTTCTTTCTTCAGGTGGATGGTGATCCCTTGCAGGCTAGGAGTACCCCTCTGCTCTTTTCATGGGCCCTACTGATGGCAACTTAGGGTTTAGAATATTATTACTTGGTCAGGCGTAACCAGGATCTATTGCCAAGACCTCCTCTGGGAGCCTGGGAGACAAAGTGAATGGATTCAGGGTGTGGTGCGGCCGTGATGAGGAAGGAAACTGACCAGATGTTCAATTATGTCCAAAGGGGTGTGGAGATCTCAGCCCGATCTGAGTGACCTCGATGTGTCTGTGGGGGTTGTATCAGTTCACTATTGAAGGATAACAAACCTCTCCCAAACTCAGCATCTTAAGGCATTAAGTACTAATTGCTGTTAATGGGTTTAGAGGTCAGCTGTACTTTTCTTCTGGTCTCAGCTGGGCTCAGGCACACATCTGCAATCAGCTGTGGTTCATGCAGGCAGTTCTGCTAATGTCTTCTGGGCTCACTCACAGGGGTCGGGTGCCACGGGCCAGTGTAGAATGGCCACGGCTTACCCAGGGCTCCCCTTCCCACGTGGTGCCTCACCTCCCACCAGGCTAGCCTTCTGAGGCCTGGCTGGGAACCCCACCCCACATTACTCTTGCTGCATTCCATTGACCAAAACAAGTCACAAGGCCATCCCAGGTTTGAGAGGTGGGACATAGATTTCACCTCTGGGTATGAGGAGCTGCCAAACTACATCATAAAGGGGGTGGACACAGGCAGACTCAGAAGGGTAGGGCTGTTTTTGCAATCAGTTGACCACAGGGCTGGAGTGAGAAGAGTCAGCTGGGGTGGCACACCCTATTTCTGGAAAACTGACTCAAGTTGGAACACGGCCCTAGCCAGGGGCCGGTGGCATGAGGCCTAGGATTCCAGCACTGTTAAGAGGCCAGTGAGGAATGCTTAGGGGTTCCACCCAAGCAGGCTGGGCTGAGTTCATACCTAAACCACTTCACCACCTACTGCCAAGCAGGGCTGGGCAGAGGAGTGTCCGCTGGGGTTTGTGGGATTTCTGCACCTGCAAGGTAGGGCAGAAATAGAGGGAGAAGCAGACTCCCTGCTGAGCAGAGAGCCTGATGTGGGGTTCGATCCCAGGACCCCAAGATCATGACCTGAGCCGAAGGCAGACGCTTAACCGACTGAGCCACCCAGGTGTAACACCTAAATCTTAAGTCATCTTTGATTTACTGACACTCGTTAGCCAGCTTATAACGATTTGCTCTTGTGGTGGTATATTTGGATTTGATTATGATATTTTATATGACCTCCATGGATGTCAGCACTTTGTTTCAAATCAGCCGGAAATTTGAGTATCTTCCTAATATATGCAGAGAATTCACTCTCTTCCATTGATCAAAATATCAAACAATCCGAGACCCTATGCATTATTTCTATGAGGAGAGTCACAATTACCACATTTAGTGTGATCTAAATGTTATTTCCATTATAATTTGCTTTTAAATGTCAGGTTAATTTCTAGTCCTTTTTTTTTTCCCTCATATTTTCATTTTGTTTGCATTAATTTTTAATTGAATTTCCTCTAATTTCCTTAGCAAATAAATTTCAAGTTGATAAAAGAATGTAGCTTTCATAAACATCCAATTCAGGAGCCTGTGATTTCTTATTTGTTTTATTGAAATATTCCGAAATGCCTGTTCAAATTACAGTTGAAATGGTGTATTGAAGCTTTATCAACTTTTTGAATACAGTTTTTCTTTTTTTTCACATTTTCTTGGTGCTCAGATTTCTCTTCTGTCTTCAAAAATGTATGCCAGAGGGCTTTAAATATCTTTCTGCCCATGTGTAAGCCTTGAATAGCTTTATAGTGGCCGGGCCACCTTATCACCCTTAAAATCTTTAGAGAAAAATCCAAGTTGGCATGTATGTATAAAACAACACCTCTACGATTCAAACCTGAAAGGAAAACATTTAATGGAGCTGAATACCAAAGCTGTCACCAGCCTCAGCACTGTGCAAGCAGATTTCCTTCAACAGAATTAAGGGAATGAGACGCTCTCTGCACACTTTGTGCCGTTTTTTAAATGTTTTTGAAGAGCATGTGGAGGCTTTTGTTCTCCATAATACAGCAGTGTTTTCATTATGTCATTCACGGCCAGGCTACAATAGCCCAAAACTTGTTTCACTTTGCTGAATAAAATCATAGATAGGTAGTTGTCAGTTGCCCAGAAAGTCAAAAATTTCTGATAGGATTTTCTGTTAAAGGAGTGGTAGTATTTAATATTTGCCACGCATCAGTGTTTGTTAAATCCAGTGCGGAGCCTCCACTGGTGGAGTAATATTTAGCGGCTGGTTTATTTGATGTACCCCTTAATGGCATACGGTTTACAACCCAAATAGCACCCAGCCACATGGGGCATATGTGTATATAAACAACCTCTCACAGGACACCCAAATCACAGCAGTTTGGCTCTTGATTTTTTTTTTAAACACTTGTTTTGAAAGTTATCTTTCATGTCCATTTTACGTGTTGGTTGGTTCTTGGTATTCCTTTATAATATGATTCTTCCTATTACTATGAACATGCTATTGGAAAAGCTGTTGCATTGTAGTCAAACAGACATGAAGGAAAACACTGCTCATTGTCCCAGACTGTCAAGAGCAGTCACATCAGGTACTGAGGAAGATGAGATGAGCAAAGTCGAGCTGCCGCTGACCCTGTGCCTGCCCGTGTTGTCACTAGTACAAATGGTGTCCCCCTTTCATCCTTATTTGCATCCCCCTTCTTCTTGTGCTTCCTGTTGGGGAGTGTCCTGATTCTCATACTTGGTGTTATCTCTTCAGTTGTCATTTCTTGTAGATACTTTTGGCTACCAGGGTTCTGTTCTGTATCTTCATGATCTTGACCGTGAGTTTTAATTCCTGTCGTGATGTAATCAGAGACTTTGACATCATAAAGAGTCTGCTAGTCCTTTGTCAAATTGCTATGTCATACACCCGAAGTGAATGCTGCGTTGTGTATCAGTTATACTTCAATTAAAAAAGAAAAACAGAAAAAAAGAAGATTCTGCCAGTCTTACTTTGTTTAAATTTTTTTTATTTCTACTAAGATACTTCCCAATGAGTTTGAATTTTGCTTTGATTATTAATTCTGAAAACATATAAAATGAATCTGAAATTATTGCATACACAAAAGCAATTCGAATGCTTTTAAAAATTGCAACTACTCTCTACCGAACTACTTATTAGTGTAATCCAATTATTTTTACTCTGTATCCATTGACTTCCTGATGAATGTGTAGGAGTTTGTCTCCTGTTTCTTTAGGCTGCTTTGCTGTGTCACTGACAAGTTTGTGTTCTCTTTCATGTGGAACCAGCAGACTTTGTCAGGACAAGATGTGTTGGATATGCGAGACGCAATCTGATGCAATTGTGATGCATAAAACACACCAGTTCTCACGCAGAGAGACCTGCCACTTACACTTCCGCTGCTGGTTTCTACTCCACAAGCATAGGGGTTCGGATAAATTCAAGTTTTTTTAATAATTCCCATCACAGAAGAAAAACATGTATGGGGCATGTATAATTGTGCCTGCTGAGATTTTGGGCATACTGCTGGCAGGAAAGAACTCCTGTTTTGACTAGACATCAAGGAGAACCAAACTTAGAATTGTACCCAGTTGATTGGAAGAACTTCCCGCCGTCGAACTCCTGGCTGTGTATATTGCAAACCTAGTTTTGCTTCAGCTAGCCACATATGCCTCATGCCAGGGACCATAGGATGCATACCCTTCATGATAAAACTCTGCATCTTCAAGTTGCTATGCAGGCTAAGTTAACACAGAGCATGAGTGGAGGCTTCCAGAAGCTTCGGGAAGGCTAGCAATAAGTTAACTATGAATGGCAGTGATAGCAAACCACATACATGCATCTCAACAAATCCCTACTAAATATATCCCTAACTCAATCTCCCTTAGGCCAGATGCCAAAACACTTATGGTAAGTTATTACAGCAAAATGACATAAGGCATAATTGACAAAGGGAAAAGGCACGTGAGGAAAATCTGGAGGAAAGTAGGAGCAAGCTTCTAAGACTCCTTTCCTGACGGAGTAACAGGATGTGCTTAAATCCCCCAGCAATGAATTGTGGCCATACACGGTAATACAAGACCCTAAATAAAATTTTAACAAATGATTCAACAACACATTAGAAAAAAAAGCACAGCGTGACTATATGGTACTTACTCCAATAATCAAGATTGGTTCATTATAAGAAGTATATTTAATCGATCACATTGATATATCAATATGGGAAACAATTTCTGATAATCTTCTTAGATACTGAATTAGACAAAATTGAATATCCATTCCTAACTTTAAAAAATTTAATATAAAAGGGTTTCATAATATTTTCCCAATTTGGTAAATGATACGTGTTTTGTCCCAAAGGCATTTTCAGGATGAATGAGGAAATGCTTGAAACAGTCTCACTAAATTCAGGAAAAAGACAAGGATGCCATCATGACTATAATTTCTCATTATACCAGATGTGTTGGTAAGATAAAGAGGTTATATGTACCAGAATTTGAAAGGAAGAGATGAAACAATCACTAGTTAAATACAATATGATGATATACCTGGAAAATTCAAGGCAATTAACCAAAAATGAATAAAAACAGTGAAATAATTCAATAAGCTAGCATGATTCAAAATCAATAATAATGATTACATTGATTATGCACTCACAGACTCAGTACGAGGCAGAATAAGCTACCATATTGTGATATATGAAGGAAGAAGATAATCCACGAAATTTCACAGTCTAGTCCACTCCCTGTTTTTGACTACATTCCTTCTCCAAGTTCCACAGAACTCTCAGGTCATCAGGGAAACAAAGTTCCTGATCCTCCAGGAGGCCAGAGTTCCTCCAAAAAAACTCCTTGCCCTCATCCTTCCAGGCTGGAGGCCTGTGAAGACACAGCCACAAAAATTCCAGAGCCGAGAAGCAAGCTTCGCCCTTGGGGGAGGAAGCATGGAGGAAGCATGGAGGAAGGGGCCGAGAAGGGCCAGCTCATGGAGGAAGTTGAATGTCATGATGCAGATCCTACAATAGGACAATGAAGCCCATGGTGGGCCATTGTGGGGGCCGGAGACTAGCTCAGTGGCTCCTGCGTAGCTCAGAGCTGAGGAGGGTTCAGCTCTAGCAGCAATCATCTAGAAGGAGAGCAGATAGATTAAAACATATATTTTTTAAAGATTGTATTTATTAATTTGAGAGAGAGAGAGAGAGAGCACAAGTTGCAGGGGGAGGAGCAGGAGAGGGAGAAACAGGTTCCATGCTGAGCGGGGAGCCAGACTCAAGAGCTTGATCCCAGGACCCCGAGATCATGATCCGAGCTGAAGGCAGACACTTAACCAACTGACCTACCCAGGCGCCCCTGCATTAAAACATATTTAAGAAGTGAAGTCAGCCAGATTTATAGTTTGGCCAATGGTGGTGGGGTGGGCTTGAAATCTAAATGGTGCCACGTCTTCAATATTTATCCAATACTGTTACTAGCATTTAATTGTTATTAGTATGTTGGTAAATTGACAGAAAGCAGAGGCTGAGTATTACAAAAATGCTTTACTTTCTCCCCTCAGTAGCCATGCCCCTGTTACCATAGCGTTTGCTACTTGTAATTCACAATGAATGTCAAGTATTGTCCTAATTCTTCTTCATGGGGTGGCTCGAGTTTAAAGTCACTGATGGAATAGAAAAAAATGGGAGACAAAAATCAAGCATGAACTCCTAGGTAGAAATCGAAGTGACGGGTCTGGAACGAAATGTGTACCAGTTGAGTCATTGCCATGAATAGCCCCGGAATACGGTTCAGCTTGGTTTTATCAGTCCTTGCTTCATGGTGTGTTGGGGCACTTTAAAGATATTGTGTGTTTTTTCATGAGCATGGGACAACATCAGTTATTTCAAGAAATAAGTAAAAGGTGATAGGGACACCCTCATGCTTTTTTGCACAAAAACATAAGAATGCAATTTACATTTTTCAATGATGTTTTATGAGCAATTGCCTACTTGTTGACTTGTGAACTTATTTTTGCCAAATGAACCATTCAAGATGGGGACCGCAATTTAGAAGCACATAGACTGAAGTTATTCTTTAAGAAGTCTTAGTACACTAGAATGTTAAAAAAAATATTCATTTGGGAAGCAGGCTTTCACAAAAGTGGAAAATTTTAACTTTTCAAAGTCCTTTATAACCCAGTCCTCTACTTTTTTTGACCCGAGTTTCACAGACAATCAACCCCAGGCTGTTGGCGTAGTTTATCACCAGTGAACTTTGCCACCTGGTTTAATTTCCCTTTCAGCTTGGCTTGGTCATAATAGCCGCCTAATGGAATCCCATATCCCAAATTTCTAGTTGTCCCTGCATTGCACAATGGATGAAGCTAATCATGTTTTAAAGAGACTAAATATTACAGTGACATAAAAAGGCTCATTATGTCTTAGTCAGGAATATTAAACATCTGTGACCTGGGATAGGAGAAAGGCAGAGATGAAGTTTGACGTTTGAGTGAAAAGTGGGTGATAAAAACAATGAGGGCATTAATGGAGGAAGATTCTGGTTAGTACCACTGACCTTTCCAAGCCCACTGCTTCTCTTTGCCACGTCTCTTTGATTGCTACGTCTCCTGAGAAGGGAAGGGATAATTTAGGGGATTGGCTGAAAATTCCTTCAATCTCTTCAGCGAGGAGGGCTGCTGCTTCACCCCATTACCTGGGGGTTGGTAGCTCTCCAGGCTCAGTTCCTCATCAGTGAGCCACCAACCCATCAGGATCTCCACTGCTTGATACCCCGAAGACAGTAGCGTCTGGATGACCAGGCTGATTTGCAACCACCACTAATGCACTTACCTGGAGGGCGCGGCAGACCAAGCTGGAGGGGCGCAGGAAGGGGCAGGTGTCAGCAGTCAGAGGGAGCTGGGGGTCAGTTCTTCTCCACTGCTGGCTGCGCGACAGAGCCTGTTGGAGCCCCATTTCCTAATCTGTAAGAGGGAGTTAAATATTAGCAAGGGCTGTGAGATCAAAGAAGATACATAAATGAAGCAACTGGACTAGCACTGGGCACCGTAGGAAGAGTCATTCCTTTTTTTCTCCCTTGCCTTCCAGATTCCTGTGAAGTCCTCTTTCTGTAGGAGGATGTGCATTCAGTTACTCTTTCTCCCGTGTTTCCACGGTACTGCCCAAGGGCCAGGCACTGGGCTACATGCTGGAGATACGAGATCATCAAAATGCGTATTTTCAAGTTGGTCAGAGAATGGAGAGAACAGGATCAAGTCTGTAATTGTGGTCTGAAGAGAAGTCAGCTAATTTTGTTCTATGTTCTTGTTTTAAATAATTATGAGTAACTCACATTTCATGGGCACCCATTAAAGCTGAGGCACTGTACTGTTTTAAATGTGATGCTTGTTTTCATTTTCAAAATATTATTTTTTATTTCATAACAAGATTCATTATGATTATTATAAAAGTATGAAAATGAAGTTAGGGATAAATTGGAAAACAAAAATATTGCCTCACCATTTTTCTTGAGAGGACCAATGCCAGAAGATATCCACTGTTAACATTTGGGTGTATAACTTTCCAGAACATTCTGAGACCTTCGCTTTGTAATTACATACATAACTATGTATCAATTTGTATGTGTGTTTGTATAAGTTAGAAAATGCAAAATTTTGAAAACAAAAATGGAATTACTGATTTATACATATTACTGATTTATAGCATGCCTTTTCTGTCAATCCTATATTATGAATCTCTTCTCATGTTCTATAACTTTGAGCTGTTTAGTTGTTTCCAATGTTTATAATACAGGCAATTCTGAAACAGACAGTTTTGCATACCCTTGTGTCTTAGCCAGAACGCCTGGGGCAACTTTTTAAACAGGAGACTTTGTGGCTATTGCCAGATCCTCTCCAGAAACACTGTATTACTTACAGGCCCACCAGCAATCCATAAGAGGATCTACTCCTCCTCTTCACACACATTTTTATCATTCTTCTTATCCCTCCTAATTTAATAGCTGAAGGTCTTTTCTTTTTTTTTTTTTTTAAAGATTTTATTTATTTGAGAGAGAGAGAGTGAGAGAGAGAGAGTGCACGAGAGGCGGTAGGGTCAGAGGGAGAAACAGACTCCCCACTGAGCAGGGAGCCCGATGTGGGGCTCAATTCTGGGACTCCAGGATCATGACCTGAGACAAAGGCAGTCGCTTAACTGACTGAGCCACCCAGGTGCCCTGAAGATCTTTTCTTGTTTTCACTTTTATCTCTTCACTTACTGGCTAGGTTGATCATTTGTTGGCCATTTCTGTTAACTTAGCCAATTCTTAAAGTAACTTAAAGTTTGAATTATTTTGCCTGGTTTTAAAATAAGAAAGTTGGCATCAGAGATGTTAACAGGAGTTAACTCAAGCTCGCACGGCCGACATGTGCCAGGGCCGGACTCACACTCCGATCCATCTCATGCTGGAGCTGCTTCTTTGGCTCAGGTCCTCTCATCTCCCTGGGCGGCTGGTGGATGACGCCCACCAGACAGACTAGAAGACATGGTTGATGAATTTATTTGCTTCTTTGTTGAATAGTTATAGCAAGTGCCCCCTGCCTGCAGAGCCCTGGATGAGGCTCAGGATCATGGAGGTTCTTCTTAGGGCTACTTTGTTATGGGAAAGTTCTATAGAGACCATCAGAGCAATACTGGAGTCAAAACGTTAAAGCAGATAGTAGGCTGGGGATTTACTATGAGGAAAGCATTATGGTGGGGGAGTGGAGGGGGGAGCAATTACCTGAAGCAGAAGCATATTTGGGGACAAAGCTAATGGGCTTTTTAAATGGGATTAAACTTGAAGGTCAAGATCCCTGGCCATTTGGGACAAGAAGGATAAGAAGGTAGGCAATAATGAGAAAATGGCATCTTGGAATTCTTACACTGAGTCATTTCTGGAGGATGTGTCTTCCTTAGCCCAGCGTAGAGTTTCCCAGTCCCCAGAGTAGAGTTTGCTGCATAGAGCTATACGTGTTGGCTGGAGGAACCAGCCAGAAGGCTTATGTACCTGCAACCACCAAACACATACCCCCACTAGCATCTATTCCCGCCTCCGTAATGGAAGACCTGACCCTCCTCTTCAAGGCCATTCCCTTGATCTGTGCTCTGCACACTCCCATCAGGGACCTTGTCTCATCACATGGCTTCTATGTTCCCCGGATCTTCTTCTTCACCTTCCACCTGTTGCTTTCCACCTGGACTTAACTGTGCTTAAGGTGCTCCCAACTCCAAAAGAACCCCTACCTCCAACACAGCAGCTCATCTGCTGAATTTCCCTCCTTTCCAACACATCCTTGCTGTGAAAGGGTGGAATGTATTTGAGATCTCTGCTTCCTGACTGTTCCTGATCGACAGTGGCATTTGACTTCTACCTCCACCACCCGATGAAGCAACCCTTGTTGTGGTCATCAGTAGTCTTCTTATTGCTAAAGCCAATAGTTGTTTTTCATTATGCATCTTCCCTGACCTCAAGGATTTCTAAATCTGCATCCTTCTGTTATAAAACCTTTATTTTATTTTATTTTTTTTGCTTCCTGAGCCCTGCACCATACTGGTTTGGCTCCTACCTCTCCTGCTGTTCCCTCCCTAAGTCTTACTGCTGCTGGCTGCCAGCTCTCTTCTCAGCCCACGGCTTCCTTGCAACCAGGTCACTGCATCAGCCTGCATCCCCAGTGGTCCCCCTGACTCTCTTTGAATGTTCTTATTTGCAACCTATTCTTCACACTGAAGGAAGAGTGATGGTTTAACAATGCTCAAATCTGTTATTGTTGACTTACTAATATAGTCTTCAATGGCTCTTCGTTAATTTATTAATTCAACAACTAGTTATTGGATGCTTGCTATGTGCCTGGTACTGTTTATGTGCTGAGGATACAGTAATGACCACAGTAAAGTCTAGCCTGGCTAGTTGTCATCTACTAGACAGAAAGAGATAATCAATGAATGCATCACAGCAGGGCAAGGACATAGAGGGAGACACCAGGGAACGTGAATGCTGGGGAGGGATGGGGAATAGGAGGTTCAACTGTGTAGCCTGCTGGCCATGGGAGGGATTTGGGTTTTATTCTGATTGAGTCAGATGTCAGGATTGCTGCAGAAGAGTGACGGCATCTGAGCTACATTAAAGGGACTCCTCTGCGTACTGAGCAGATAATAGCCTGTATGGGGCTAAGGTGGAGGGGAGTGTGCTTCAGCATGGGGCTATCGGTATCCTTTAGGTTCAAGAGAAGTCTGCTGGGGTCAGGTTGGATACCACCCAGGTGTTTTGGAGGCTTCTCTTCATACTGGCCTTCTTTAAGCCAAGGTCCCGGGCAGCAAAGTCCTCCTGGGATCTCTTATGAAAGTACAACTGGTGCCTGGCGCAGAGCTGATCTCATTATTGGTGCTTGGAGTGCTCTAATTGCTTGTTGGATGAATGAAGAGTAATTTTAAAAGAGCAATGTGAGAGGATGTGGCCTTTGATTAAGGAAGAGCCCCCTGCTTGGAGGTGGAATATAAGAGTCCATCGCAACACCCATCAGAAAACCCACTTCCTCCAAGAATACTTTGCTGCTTCCCTCCATCAGATGTGATTTTAAATAGTTAACTTTGATCAAATTAATACTTCTACTGAGGAGAGCTTAGAGTAACATCATTATACAAAGATTATCACACAAAAACAGCAGTCCTCATGCCCCGCTTCTCTGAGTCTACCCTCAACTCTTGCTTTCCAAGGGCAGCCATGTTCTACTCTTGGCTGTTTTTCCTGGTCTCACTTTTCTTATTTATGAGCAAAACACTTTTACTGCTATTTATTGACATTTCACTTTTAGATATTATTTGTTGACTTTATGACTATTGTAGGTGAAGTTAAGGCCTCTCTTACAACTTCTCCACTCATGTTCCCTTTTTCACCTTCCCAAGAGAGTTCGAGCACAGTGTTAGTTAAATTATTCAGTGTGGATGACATCCTGACTATGGAAATTTTGCTCAAGAATTATTTATTCAGAGGGTACAATTACTATATTTCCTCTCCATTTTTTTAATATTTCCTGGAGTTAATAAATGCCCTGTGTGTGTGCTTGTTTCGTTTTTTTTTTTTTTTTTAAAGATTATTTATTTAAGAGGGGGTGGGAGGGGCAGAGGGAGAGGGAAAGAGAGAGAATCTCAAGCAGACTTCCCGCTGGGTGCAGAGCTTGACAGGAGGCTCGATCTCACAACCCTGGGACCATGACCTGAGCCGGACGACTGAGCCACCCAGGTGCCCCAGCTTGTTTAGTTTTTTATGTAACTACCACGGAGTCTTACCTAAAGCCTTTCAGAAAACTCTAAACCACCTCTGCCTCTGGCCAAGTGCTTTGGGTAATACATTGTTTCCCTTTTCCCCTTGCACATGCTGCTCAGAGCCCTCCAGTTCTAGATTCCTGCCCCCCTGCTCTGATGGGCTCTGGGTCTGCTCCACAGTCATTCAGGGACTTACCCACTACCACAGCATTCCCTTGGCTTCTCTCTAGTACTGGAGGCCCTGCTTCCTCATCTTTTGAGTCTGCTAGGACTTCATTCTATTTTAAGTAACAAAAACTTAAGGACGTTGACGGAAATAAACATTTTATCCCCCACATTCCAAGAGGTCTCAAGTCAGTAGCTGCTTCTTTGGTTTAGTGACACAGTGTCTCTACAAGACTTTCACTCTTTCCCTCAGGGTTGCAAAGTGGCTGTTGCAACTCCAGTAGTCATCATGGCTACATTCCAGGCAGAAAGAAGGGGAGAGATGGTGTAGCTACGTATATCTCCCTTTTTAAAGATTTACTTATTTATTTTTGGAGAGAGAGAGAGAGCGAGAGCGTGAGCAAGGAGGGGGGCAGAGGGAAAAGAGAGAGTCTCAAGCAGAATTTCGGCTGAGTGCGGAGTCCAACGTGGGGGCTATCTCACGACCCTGAGATCATGACCTGAGCTGAAACTGAGAGTCCATCCAGGTGCCCTTATCCCCCTTTTGAAAGAAAGCAAAGTAATTGTCAGGACCAGCCCCAGAAGGCTTCTGCTTCAGCCTCAGAGGCCAGAACTGCTTACTCAGCCACACTGCTAGAACAGAATCCCAGAAATATCTTGGAGCTTCTCAAAGTGCCCGATGAAAATCTCACTCCCCGGATCTTTCAGTGTTTGTGGCTAGCCCCTTTTCTTGCCTCCAATACTCTCATCACCTCAGGCTGCTGCATTACAATAGTATTTTAATAGACTTAATTTTTTAGAGCAGTGTTAGGTTCACAGTAAAACTGAGCAAAAGATACACACAGCTCCCATATATCCTGGGCCCTTACAAACACAACCTCCCTTGTTATCAAAATCCCTGCACAGACTAGTACATTTGTTACAATCTACACATCTACGTGGATACATCACTATTACCCAAAGTGCCTGGCTCACTCCTGGTGCTGTGCATTCTCTGGGGTTTGATAAATATGTAATTTATCCACTGTTATAGTATCATACAGAATATTATCCACCATTATAGTATCATACAGAATAGCTTCACTGCCCTAAAAATCCTGAGTGCTCTGCCTATTCATCCCTTCCTCTCCCTTTCTCCCCAGCAAACACTAACCCTTTTACTGTCTCCATAGTTTTGCCTTTTCCAAAATGTCATGTAGTTGGAGTCATACCATGTGTAGTCTTTCCAGATAGGCTTCTTTCACTTAGTGATATGCATTTTGGATTCCTCTATGTCTTTTCATGGCTTGATACCTCATTTCTTTTCAGTGCTGAATAATATTCCATTGTCTGGATGGACCACAGTTTCTTGATCCATTCATCTGCTGAAGGACATTTTGATCACTTCAAAGTTTTATTTATTTATTTATTTACATTTGATATAATTTTTTATCATTTTATTTTAATTTTTTTATCATGATAAGTGCATTCCTTCATCTCCATCATCTATTTCCCCCATCCGCCACCCACCTCCCCTCTGGTAACCATCAGTTTGTTCTTTATAGTTAAGAGTCTGGTTTTTTTTTGTCTCTTTCTCTCTCTTTCGTTTTCTTTCCTCATTTGTTTTGTTTCTTAAATTCCACATATGAGTGAGATCATGTGGTATTTGTCTTTCTCTGACTGACTTACTTCACTTAGCATAATACTCCCTAGCTCCATTCATGTTGTTGCAAATGGCAAGATTTCATTCCTATTTATGGCTGAGTAATATTGCAGTGTGTGTGTGTGTGTGTGTGTGTGTGTGTGTGTGTGTGTGTGTGTATCTCACCCCTTTGTCCTTTCCTCTGTCGATGGACACTTGGGCTGCTTCCATAGTTTGGCTATTGTGAATAATGCTGCTATAAACATAGTGTGTCCCTTTGAATTAGCGTTTCTGTATTTTGGGGGTAAATACCCAGATCACTTCCAAGTTTTGGCAATTATGAATACAGCTGCTATAAACATGTGTGCAGGTGTTTCTGTGGATGTAAGTGTACAACTCCTTTGGGTGAATACCAAAGAGCACGGTTGCCAAATCAAATGGTAATAGTGTGTTTAGTTTTATAAGAAACTGCCAAATTGTCCTCCAAAGCGTCTGTATCATTTTGCATTCCCATCAGCAACGAATGAGAGTTCCTCTTGCTCCACATCCTCTCCAGTAGTTGGCGTTTTGGATTTTGTTGGCGTTTCAGTGTTTCGGACTTTTGTCATTCTGATAACTGTGTAGTGTTATCTTGTTGTTTCAATTTGCAACTCCCTGATAATATATGATGTCCAGCATCTTTTCATTTGCTTATTTTCCATCTGTATATCCTCTTTGATGAGGTGTCTGTTTATAGTTTTTCCCATGTTAAAATCAGATTATTCAGTTTTTATTGTTCTATTGTTGAGTTTTAAGAGTTCTGTGT